>NC_143249.1:102758545-103367372 GCF_984573655.1 Nuphar pumila
CATATATGCATGATTGAATCGCTATAATTTTTTTTTGACAGCCTTAGAACACATATCTGCATGACTGAATTGCTATGAAATCTTTTTGAGAGCCTTAGAACACATATATGCATGATTGAATCACTATGAAATTTTTTTACAGCCTTAAAACAGATATATGCATGATTGAATCACTATGAAATTTTTCGGACTGCTTTAGAACACATATATGCTTGATTTAATCACTATAATTTTTTTTTGACAACCTTATTATACATATTTGCATGATTGAATCACTATGAATTTTTTTTTACAGCCTTAGAACACTTATATGCATGATTTAATCACTATACATTTTTTTAGAGTGGTAGAGCACATATATTCAAGATTGAAGCACTATGAAATTTGTTTGACAGCCTTTGAACACATTTATGCATGATTAAATCACTATGAAACTTTCTTGACAACCTTAGAGCACATGTAAGCATGATTGAATCACTATGAATTTTTTTTGACAGCATTAGAACACATATACACATGATTGAATCACTTTGAATTTTTTTTGACAACCTTAGAACACATATATGAATGATTGAATCACTATGAAATTTTTTTGAGAGCCATAGAGCACATATATGCATGATTAAAAAACTATGAATTTTTTTTTACAGCCTTAGAACACATATATGCATGATTGAATTACTATAAAAAAAAATTTTCAGGATTAGAATAGATATATGCATGATTGAATCACTATGATTTTTTTTTGACAGCCTTAGTACACATGTATGCATGATTGAGTCACTATGAAACTTTTTTTACAGCCTTAGAACACATATATGCAAGATTTAATCACTATAAAAATTTTTTGACAGCCTTAGAACACATATATGCATGATTGAACCTCTTAAATGTTTTTTGAAAGCCTTAGAATACATATCTGCATGATTGAATCACTATGAATTTTTTTTTAGAGCCTTAGAACTCATATATGCATGATTGAATCACTTTGAAACTTTTTCGAAAGCCTTAGAACACATATATGCTTGGTGGAATCACTACAAAATTTTTTTGGCAGCATTAGAACACATATATGCATGATTGAATCACTTCAAAAAAAATTTTATAACCTTAGAACACATATATGCATGATTGAATCACTATGAAATATTTTTTACAACTTTAGAACACATATATGCATGATTTAATCACTAGAAGTTTTTTTGTGCAAAGCTTATTACACATATCTGCATGATAGAATCACTATGAAATTTTTTGACAGCCTTAAAACACATATGTGCATGATTGAATCACTATGAATTGTTTTTTAACAGCCTTAGAACACATATATGCATGATTTAATCACCATAAAATTTGTTTAACAGCCTTAGAACACATATATGCATGATTGAATCACTATAAAAATATTTTGTCAGGATTAGAATAGATATATGCATGATTGAATCACTATGATTTTTTTTTTACAGCCTTAGAACACATGTATGCATGATTGAGTCACTATGAAACTTTTTTTACAGCCTTAGAACACATATATGCATGATTTAATCACTATAAATTTTTTTTGACTGCCTTAGAACACATATATGCATGATTGAACCTCTTAATTTTTTTTTTAAAGCCTTAGAATACATATCTCCATGATCTAATCACTATGATTTTTTTTTAGAGCCTTAGAACTCATATATGCATGATTGAATCACTTTGAAACTTTTTTGAAAGCCTTAGAACACATATATGCTTGGTGGAATCACTAAAAATTTTTTTTGGCAGCATTAGAACACATATATGCATGATTGAATCACTTCAAAAAACATTTTATAACCTTAGAACACATATATGCATGATTGAATCACTATGAAATATTTTTTACAACTTTAGAACACATATATGCATGATTTAATCACTATAAGTTTTTTTTGCCAAGCTTATTACACATATCTGCATGATTGAATCACTATGAAATTTTTTGACAGCCTTAAAACACATATGTGCATGATTGAATCACTATGAATTGTTTTTTAACAGCCTTAAAACACATATATGCATGATTTAATCACCATAAAATTTGTTTAACAGCATTAGAACACATATATGCATGATTGAATCGCTATAAATTTTTTTTGACAGCCTTATAACACATATCTGCATGACTGAATTGCTATGAAATCTTTTTGAGAGCCTTAGAACACATATATGCATGATTGAATCACTATGAAATTTTTTACAGCCTTAAAATACATATATGCTTGATTGAATCACTATGAAATTTTTTTGACTGCTTTAGAACACATATATGCTTGATTTAATCACTATAATTTTTTTTGACAACCTTATTACACATATTTGCATGATTGAATCACTATGATTTTTTTTTGACAGCCTTAGAACACATATATGCATGATTTAATTACTATACATTTTTTTAGAGTGGTAGAGCACATATATTCATGATTGAAGCACTATGAAATTTTTTTGACAGCCTTAGAACACATATATGCATGATTAAATCACTATGAAACTTTTTTGACAACCTTAGAACATATGTAAGCATGATTGAATCACTATGAATTTTTTTTGACAGCATTAGAACACATTTACACATGATTGAATCACTTTGAATTTTTTTTGACAACCTTAGAACACATATATGAATGATTGAATCACTATTTAAATTTTTTTGAGAGCTATAGAGCACATATATGCATGATTAAAACACTATGATTTTTTTTTTACAGCCTTAGAACACATATATGCATGATTGAATCACTATAAAAATATTTTGTCAGGATTAGAATAGATATATGCATGATTGAATCACTATGATTTTTTTTTGACAGCCTTAGAACACATGTATGCATGATTGAGTCACTATGAAACTTTTTTTACAGCCTTAGAACACATATATGCATGATTTAATCACTATAATTTTTTTTTGACAGCCTTAGAACACATATATGCATGATTGAACCTCTTAATTTTTTTTTTAAAGCCTTAGAATACATATCTGCATGATTGAATCACTATGATTTTTTTTTAGAGCCTTAGAACTCATATATGCATGATTGAATCACTTTGAAACTTTTTTGAAAGCCTTAGAACACATATATGCTTGGTGGAATCACTACAAATTTTTTTTGGCAGCATTAGAACACATATATGCATGATTGAATCAATTCAAAATTTTTTTTATAACCTTAGAACACATATATGCCTGATTGAATCATTATGAAATATTTTTTACAACTTTAGAACACATATATGCATGATTTAATCACTATAAATTTTTTTTGCCAAGCTTATTACACATATCTGCATGATTGAATCACTATGAAATTTTTTTGACAGCCTTAAAACAGATATGTGCATGATTGAATCACTATAAATTGTTTTTTAACAGCCTTAGAACACATATATGCATGATTTAATCACCATAAAATTTGTTTAACAGCATTAGAACACATATATGCATGATTGAATTGCTTTAATTTTTTTTGACAGCCTTAAGACACATATCTGCATGACTGAATTGCTATGAAATCTTTTTGAGAGCCTTAGAACACATATATGCATGATTGAATCACTATGAAATTTTTTTACAGCCTTAAAATACGTATATGCATGATTGAATCACTATGAAATTTTTTTGACTGCTTTATAACACATATATGCTTGATTTAATCACTATAAATATTTTTTGACAACCTTATTACACAAATTTGCATGATTGAATCACTATGAAATTTTTTTGACAAACTTAGAACACATATATGCTTGATTTAATCACTATAATTTTTTTTTTACAACCTTATTACACATATTTGCATGATTGAATCACTATGAAATTTTTTTGACAGCCTTAGAACACATATATGCATGATTTAATCACTATACATTTTTTTAGAGTGGTAGAGCACATATATTCATGATTGAAGCACTATGAAATTTTTTTGACAGCCTTAGAACACATATACGCATGATTAAATCACTATGAAACTTTTTGACAACCTTAGAACACATGTAAGCATGATTGAATCACTATGAATTTTTTTTGACAGCATTAGAACACATATACACATGATTGAATCACTTTGAATTTTTTTTGACAACCTTAGAACACATATATGAATGATTGAATCACTATGAAATTTTTTTGAGAGCCATAGAGCACATATATGCATGATTAAAAAACTATGAATTTTTTTTTACAGCCTTAGAACACATATATGCATGATTGAATCACTATAAAATTTTTTTGTCAGGATTAGAATAGATATATGCATGATTGAATCACTATGATTTTTTTTAACAGCCTTAGAACACATGTATGCATGATTGAGTCACTATGAAACTTTTTTTACAGCCTTAGAACACATATATGCATGATTTAATCACTATAATTTTTTTTTGACAGCCTTAGAACACATTTATGCAAGATTGAACCTCTTAAATTTTTTTTGAAAGCCTTAGAATACATATCTGCATGATTGAATCACTATGAAATTTTTTTTAGAGTCTTAGAACTCATATATGCATGATTGCATCACTTTGAAACTTTTTTGAAAGCCTTAGAACACATATATGCTTGGTGGAATCACTATAATTTTTTTTGGCAGCATTAGAACACATATATGCATGATTGAATCACTTCAAAAAAAATTTTATAACCTTAGAACACATATATGCATGATTGAATCACTATGAAATATTTTTTACAACTTTAGAACACATATATGCATGATTTAATCACTTTAGTACACATATCTGCATGATTGAATCACTATGAAATTTTTTTGACAGCGTTAAAACACATATGTGCATGATTGAATCACTATGAAATTTTTTTGACAGCGTTAAAACACATATGTGCATGATTGAATCACTATGATTTTTTTTTCACAGCCTTAGAAAATATATACATGATTGAATCAATTTAATTTTTTTTGAGAGCCTTAGAACACATACATGCAAGATTGAATCACCATGATTTTTTTTTAGAGCCTTACAACACAAATATGCATGATTGAATCACTATAAAAATTTTTTGACTGCCTTAGAACACATATATGCATGATTGAATCACTATGAAATTTTTTTCACAACCCTAGAAAACAGACATACATGATTGAATCACTATGATTTTTTTTTGACAATCGTACAATGCGTATATGCATGATTCAATCACTATACTTTTTTTTTGACAACCTTAGAACACATATATGCATGATTGAATCACTACAATTTTTTTTTGGTAGCAATAGAGCATATATATACATGATTGAATCACAATGATTTTTTTTTAAAGCCTTAGAACACAAATTTGCTTGATTGAATCTATATGAAAATTTTTTGACAGCCTTAGAACAAATATATGAATGATTGAATCACTATAAATTTTTTTTGACAACTTCAGAACATATGTATGCATGATTGAATCACTATGAATTTTTTTTAACTGCCTTGGAATATATATGTGCTTGATTGAACCACTAACAAAAAAATTTGACAGCCTTGGAAAAAATGTATGCATCATTGAATCACTATGAAATTTTTTTGACAGCCTTAGAACACATATATGCATGATTGAATCACTATGAATTTTTTTTATGGCATTACAACACATATATGCATGACTGAATCCTTATGAATTTTTTTTTACAGCCTTAAACACATTGAATCACAATAATTTTTTTTTGACAAACTTAGAACGATATCTGATAAATTGAAACACTAGGAAATTTTTTTTGCACCCTTAGAACACATATATGCATGATTGAGTCACTATAAAATTTTTTTGACAACCTTAGGACACATATATGCATGATTGAATTACTATAAAAAAATTTTGATAGCCTTAGACATGTATATATATATATATATATGATTGAATAACTATTTTTTTTATCGCATTAGAACACATATATGAATGATTGAATCACTATAAAAAAATTTTGACAGCCTTAGAACACATATATGTCTGATTAATTAACTATAAATTTTTTTTGACAGCCTTAGGATATGTATATGCATGAAATCACTATGAATTTTTTTTACAGCCTTAGAACACATATATGCATGATTGAATCACTACAAAAAATTTTTTACGGCCTTAGAACACATATATGCATGATTAAATCTCTATGAATTTTTTTTGATAGATTTAGAACACATATATGCATGATTGAATCACTCTAAATTTTTTTTTACAGTGTTAGAACACATATATGCTTGTTTGAACCGCTATGATTTTTTTTATAACTTAGGACATGTATATGCATGATTGAATCACTATGAAATTTTTTTGATACCCTTATAACACAAATATGCATGATTGAATCACTATGACATTTTTTTTACAACCTTAGAACACATATACGCATGATTGAATCACTATAAAATTTGTTTGATAGCATTAAAACAAATACATGCATGATTGAATCACAAAAATTTTTTTTGCAGCCTTAGAACACATCCACATTATTGAATCACTATAAATTTTTTTTCACAGCCATAGAACACATATATACATGATTGAAGCAGTATAAAAAAATGATGACAACCTTAGAACACATATATGCATGATTAAATCTCTATGAATTTTTTTTGATAGATTTAGAACACATATATGCATGATTGAATCACTCAAAATTTTTTTTGACAGAGTTAGGACACATATACGCTTGTTTGAATCACTATGAATTTTTTTCGATAACTTAGGACACGTATATGCATGATTGAGTCACTATGAAATTTTTTGACAGCCTTAGAACACAAATATGCATGATTGAATGCCTATGAATTTTTTTTGACAACCTTAGAACACATATCTACATTATGCATGATTGAATAACTACAAAATTTGTTTGATAGCATTAGAACACATATATGCATGATTGAGTCATAAAATTTTTTTTTTACTACCTTAGAACACATATCTACATTATTGAATCACTATAAAATTTTTTTGACAACCTTAGAACACATATATGCATGATTGATGCACTATAAAAAAATTTTTACAGCCTTAGAACACATATACACAAGATTGAATCACTATGAATTTTTTTTGATAGCCTTAGAACACAAATTGCATGATTGAATCGGTATGAATTTTTTTACTGCCACGGAACACATATATGCATGATTGAATCACAATGAAAATTTTTTGACAGCCCGACAACACATATATTCATGATTGAATCACTGTGATATTTTTTTTAAAAGCATAGAACTTGTATATGCATGATTGAATCACTATAATTTTTTTTTTAACAACCGTAGAACACAAATATGCATGATTGAATCACAATGATTTTTTTTTTAGAGCCGTAGAACATATATGCATGTTTGAAAAACTATGAAATTTTTTTGACAGCCCTAGAACATATATATGCCTGATTGAATCACTATGTAATTTTTTTGACAACCTTAGAACACATATATGCATGAATGATTTTTTTTTTACAGCATTAGAATATATATATGCATGATGGAATTACTATATAATTTGTTTGACATACTTAGAACACATATATGCATGATTGAATCACTTTCAAATTTTTTTCAGCCTTAGAATACATATATGCATGATTCAATCACTATGAATTTTTTTTGACTGCCTTAGAACACATATATACATGGCTGATTCACTATAAATTGTTTTTGATAGCCTTAGAACACAATTTTGCATGATTGGATCACTATGAAATTTTATTGACTGCCTTAGAACACATATATGCATGATTGAATCACTATGAATTTTTTTTGACAATCCGAGGACACATATATCCATGATTGAATCACTATGAACTTTTTTTTACAAGCATAGAATGCGTATATGCGTGATTCAATGACTATGAAATTTTTTTGACAACCTTAGAACACATATATGCATGATTGAATCACTATGAATTTTTTTTAACAGCCTTAGAATACATATATGCATGATTTAATCACCATAAAATTTGTTTAACTGCATTAGAACACATATATGCATGATTGAATCCCCATAATTTTTTTTTGACAGCCTTAGAACACATATTTGCATGACTGAATTGCTATGAAAGCTTTTTGAGAGCCTTAAAACACAAATATGCATGATTGAATCACTATAAATTTTTTTTACAGCCTTAAAACACATATATGCATGATTGAATCACTATGAAATTTTTTTAACTGCTTTAGAACACATATATGCTTGATTTAATCACTATAAATTTTTTTTGACATCCATATTACACATATTTGCATGATTGAATCACTATGAAATTTTTTTGACAGCCTTAGAACACATATTTGCATGATTTAATCACTATAGATTTTTTTTAGAGTGGTAGAGCACATATATTCATGATTGAAACACTACGAAATTTTTTTGACAGCCTTAGAACACATATATGCATGATTAAATCGCTATGATTTTTTTTGTGACAACATTAGATCACATATATGCATGATCGAATAGCTAATATTTTTTTGACACCATTCTTAGAACACATCTCTACATGATTGAATCACTTTGAACTTTTTTTAATAGCCTTAGAACACATATATGCATGATTGAAACAATATAGAAAATTTTTTAAAGCCTTAGAACACATATATACAAGATAGAATCACTATGAAGTTTTTTTGATAGACTTAGAACACAAATTGCATGATTGAATCACTATGAAATTTTTTTGACTACCTCAGAACACATATATGCATCATTGAATCACAATGAAATTTTTTTGACTGCCCAAGAACACATACATGCATGATTGAATCATGCATGAACTTTTTTTGAAAAACATAGAACATGTATATGCATGATTGAATCACTATAATTTTTTTTGACAACCGTAGACCATAAATATGCATGATTGAATCACACTGAAAATTTTTTGACAGCCTTAGTACACATATATGCCTGTTTGAAAAACTATGAAATTTTTTTGACAACCTTAGAACACATATATGTATGATTGAGTCACTACAAAATTTTTTTGGAAGCATTAGAACACATATATGCATGATTGAATCACCATGAAAGTTTTTTGACAGCCTTAGAGCACATATAAGCATGATTGAATCATTATGAATGTTTTTTTACAATCTTAGAACACATATATGCGTGATTGAATCACTATAAAATTTGTTTGAAAGACCTAGAACACATATATGCATTATTGAATCACTATGAAAATTTTTTGACAGCCTTAGAACATATATGTACAAGATTGAATCACTATAAATATTTTTTGAGAGCCTTAGATCACAAATATGCATGATTGAATCACTATGAAATTTTTTTGACAGCCTTAGAACACATATATTTATGATTGAAACACTATGAATTTTTTTTGACAACCCTAGAAAACATATATGCATGATTGAATCACTGTGAATTTGTTTTGACAGCCTTAGAACACATATGCATGATTGAATCGCTATAGAATTTGTTTGACATCATTAGAACACATATATGCATGATTGAATCACAATAAAAAATTTTTGACAGCCTTAGAACACATATCTGCATGATTTAATCACTATGAATTTTTTTGAGAGCCTTAGAACACATATATGCACAATTGAATCAGTATGAAAGTTTTTTGACAGCCTTAGAACACATATATGCATGATTGAATCACTATGAATTTTTTTTAACAGCCTTAGAATACATATATGCATGATTTAATCACCATAAAATTTGTTTAACTGCATTAGAACACATATATGCATGATTGAATCCCCATAAATTTTTTTTGACAGCCTTAGAACACATATTTGCATGACTGAATTGCTATGAAAGCTTTTTGAGAGCCTTAAAACACAAATATGCATGATTGAATCACTATAAATTTTTTTTACAGCCTTAAAACACATATATGCATGATTGAATCACTATGAAATTTTTTTAACTGCTTTAGAACACATATATGCTTGATTTAATCACTATAAATTTTTTTTGACATCCATATTACACATATTTGCATGATTGAATCACTATGAAATTTTTTTGACAGCCTTAGAACACATATTTGCATGATTTAATCACTATAGATTTTTTTTAGAGTGGTAGAGCACATATATTCATGATTGAAACACTACGAAATTTTTTTGACAGCCTTAGAACACATATATGCATGATTAAATCGCTATGATTTTTTTTGTGACAACATTAGATCACATATATGCATGATCGAATAGCTAATATTTTTTTGACACCATTCTTAGAACACATCTCTACATGATTGAATCACTTTGAACTTTTTTTAATAGCCTTAGAACACATATATGCATGATTGAAACAATATAGAAAATTTTTTAAAGCCTTAGAACACATATATACAAGATAGAATCACTATGAAGTTTTTTTGATAGACTTAGAACACAAATTGCATGATTGAATCACTATGAAATTTTTTTGACTACCTCAGAACACATATATGCATCATTGAATCACAATGAAATTTTTTTGACTGCCCAAGAACACATACATGCATGATTGAATCATGCATGAATTTTTTTTGAAAAACATAGAACGTGTATATGCATGATTGAATCACTATAATTTTTTTTGACAACCGTAGACCATAAATATGCATGATTGAATCACACTGAAATTTTTTTGACAGCCTTAGTACACATATATGCCTGTTTGAAAAACTATGAATTTTTTTTGACAACCTTAGAACACATATATGTATGATTGAGTCACTACAAAATTTTTTTGGAAGCATTAGAACACATATATGCATGATTGAATCACCATGAAAGTTTTTTGACAGCCTTAGAGCACATATAAGCATGATTGAATCATTATGAATGTTTTTTTACAATCTTAGAACACATATATGCGTGATTGAATCACTATAAAATTTGTTTGAAAGACCTAGAACACATATATGCATTATTGAATCACTATGAAAATTTTTTGACAGCCTTAGAACATATATGTACAAGATTGAATCACTATAAATATTTTTTGAGAGCCTTAGATCACAAATATGCATGATTGAATCACTATGAAATTTTTTTGACAGCCTTAGAACACATATATTTATGATTGAAACACTATGAATTTTTTTTGACAACCCTAGAAAACATATATGCATGATTGAATCACTGTGAATTTGTTTTGACAGCCTTAGAACACATATGCATGATTGAATCGCTATAGAATTTGTTTGACATCATTAGAACACATATATGCATGATTGAATCACAATAAAAAATTTTTGACAGCCTTAGAACACATATCTGCATGATTTAATCACTATGAATTTTTTTGAGAGCCTTAGAACACATATATGCACAATTGAATCAGTATGAAAGTTTTTTGACAGCCTTAGAACACATATATGCATGATTAAATTACTAAAAAAAAATTTTGACAGCATTACAACACATATATCCAAGATTGAATCTCTATAAAAAAATTTTGACAACCTTAGAATACATGTCTGCATGATTGAATCACTATAAAAAAATTTTGACAGCCTTAGAACACATTAATGCATGATTGAATCACTATAAAGTTTGATAGCATTACAACACATATATGAATGACTGAATCACTATGAATTTTTTTTAAAAGCCTTAGAAGAATTTAATCACCCTGATTTTTTTTTACAGGCTTAGAACATATATATGCATGATTAAATTACTATGAAATTTTTTTGACAGCCTTAGAACACATATATACATAATTGATTTAGTATAATTTTTTTTTGGAGCTTTGGCCCCATATATACATGATTGAATCATTATTTAATTATTTTGACAGCCAAAAAACTCAAATATGCGTGATTGAATCACTAGAAATTTTTTTTGAGAGCGTTAGAACAAACATATATATGATTGAATCACTATAAATTTTTTTTGACAACCTTAGAATACATTTCTGAATGATTGAATCACTATGACTTTTTTTTTACAGCCTTAGAACATTTATATGCATGATTGATTCACTATGAATTTTTTTCGACAGCCTTAGAACACACATATATGCATAATTGAATCACTATGATTTTTTTTTGACACCCTTAGAACATTTATGAGCATGATTTAATCGCTATAAATTTTTTTGACAGGCTTAGAACACATATATGCACCATTGAATCACTATGAAATTATTTTTTTAGCATTAGAACACATATATCCATGATTAAATCACTATGAAACTGGTTTGACAGCTTTACAACACATATATGCGTGATTGAATCTCTAGAATTTTTTTTTGAGAGCATTAGAACACATATATTCAAGATTCAAACACTAAATTTTTTGACAACCTTAGAACACATATCTCCATGATTGAATCACTACGATTTTTTCTTATAGCCTTAGAACACATATATGCATCATTAAATCACTATAAAATTTTTTTGACAGCCTTAGAACACATATATGTATGATTGAATCACTAGGAATTTTTTATGACAGCCTTAGAACACATATGTGCATGCTTGAATCAATATGAAATTTTTTGAGATCCTTATAACATATATATGCTTGATTGAATCAATATAATTTTTTTTTGACTGCCTTAGAACACATATATGCCTGACTGAATCAAAACAATTTGTTTTTACAGCCTTAGAGCACATATATGTACGATTGAATCAATACAATTTTTTTTATAGGCTTAGATCACATGTATGCATGATTGAATCACTATGAAATTTTCTTGACAACTTTAGAACACAAATATGAATTATTGAATCACTTTGAAAACTTTTGACAGCCTTAGAACACATATTATGCATGATTGAATCACTATTAAATAGTTTTGACAGCCTTAGAACACATATATGCTTGATTAAATCACTATGAAATTTTTTTGATAGCCTTAGAACACATATATGAATGATTGAATCACTATGAATTTTTTTTGACAACCATAGAACACATATATGGATGATTGAATCAATATAAATTTTTTTTGACAGCCTCAGAACACATATATATATATGATTGAATGACTACAAAATTTTTTTGACCCCCATAGAACACATATATGCATGATTGAATCACTATGAAATTTTTTAGACAGCCTTAGAACACATGTAAGCTTGATTTAATCGCTATGAAATTTTTTTGACAGTCTTAAAACACATATATGTATGTTTGAATCACTATGAAATTTTTTTGACAACCTCAGAACACATATATGCATGATTGAATCACTATGAATTTTTTTTGGAGCCTAAGAACACATATATGCATCATTGAATCACTATGAAATTTTTTTGACAGCCTTAGAACACATATTTGCATGATTGAATCACTATGAAATTTTTTTGAGAGCCTTAGAACACATATATGCATGATTGAATCACTATGAATTTTTTTTGACAGCCTTAGAACACATATATGAATGATTGAATCATTATCAATTTTTTTTAACAACCATAGAACACATATATGCATGATTGAATCACTATGAATTTTTTTTAACAACCATAGAACACATATATGCAAGATTGAATCACTATGAAATTTTTTTAACAACAATATTACACATATTTTGATGATTAAATCACTATCAATTTTTTTTGCAGCCTTAGTACACATGTCTGCATTATTCAATCACTATGAATTTTTTTTTACAACCATATAACACATATATGCATGATTGAATCACTATGAATTTTTTTTGACACCCTTAGAATACTTATGGGCATGATTTAATTACTATAAATTTTTTTGTGAGGCTTCAAAACACATATATTCATGATTGATCACAATAAAATTATTTTGACAGCCTTAAAACACATATATGGATGATTGAATCACTATGATTTTTTTTTAAAGCCTTAGAACACAAATATGCTTGATTGAAACGTTAGAATTTTTTTTGAGAGCATTAGAACACATATATCCTTGATTAAATCGCTATAAATTTTTTTGACAACCTTAGAACACATACCTGCACGATTGAATCACTATGAAATTTTTTTGACAGCCTTAGAACAAATATAAGCATGATTGAATCACTATGATTTTTTTTTGACATCCTTAGAACACATATATGTATGAGTGAATTACTATGATTTTTTTTTTAGAGCCTTAGAACACATATATGCACGCTTGAATCATTATGAAATTTTTTTGATAGCCTTAGAACACATATATGAATGATTGAATCACTATGAAATTTTTTTGACAACCTTAGAACACATATATGAATGAATCAATCATTATCATTTTTTTTTAACAACTATAGAACACATATATGGATGATTGAATCACTATGATTTTTTTTTAACAACCATAGGACACATATATGCAAGATTGAATCCCTATGACTTTTTTTTTACTGCCATAGAACACATATAAGCATCATTTAATCACTATGAAATTTTTTTGACAACCTTAGAGCACATATATGCATGATTGCATAAATATGACATTTTTGTGACCGCCTTAGAACACATATATGCAAGATTGAAACACTATGAAATTTTTTTGCAGCCTAAGAACACATATATGCATGATTGAATCACTATGAATTTTTTTTGACAGCCTTAGAACACATATATGCATGATTGAATCACTAAGGAATTTTTTTGACAACTTTAGAACACATATATGAATGATTGAATCACTATGAAATTTTTTGAACAACCATATAACACATGTATGCATGATTGAATCACTATGAAGTTTTTTTACAGCCTTAGAAAACATATCTGCATTATTGAATCACTATGATTTTTTTTTGACAGCCTAAGAATACTTATGGGCATGATTTAATTACTATAATTTCTTTTTGCGAGGCTTAGAAACACATATATGCATGATTGAATCACTATGAAATTAGTTTGACAGCCTTAGAACACATATATGGATGATTGAATCACAATGAAACAGGTTTGACAGCCTTAGAGTACATATATGCGTGATTGAAACGTCAGAATTTTTTTTTAGAGCATTAGAACACATATAATCATGATTGAATCACTATAAATTTTTTTGACAACCTTAGAACACGACCTGCATGATTGAATCACTATGAAATTTTTTTGACAGCCTTAGAACAAATATATGCATGATTGAATCACTTTGAATTTTTTTTGACATCCTTAGAACACATATATGCATTTTTGAATCATTATAAAATTTTTTTAACAGCCTTAGAACACATATTTGCAAGTGTGAATTACTATGAAATTCTTTTGACAGCCTTAGAACACATATATGCATGCTTGAATCATTATGAAATTTTTTTGCGGCTTTAAAACACATATATGCATGATTGAATCACTATGAAATTTTTGGGAGAGCATTAGAACACTTATATGCTTGATTGAATCACCATAATTTTTTTTTGACAACCTTAGAACATATATGTACATTATTGAATCACTATGAAATTTTTTTCATGGCCTTAGAATACATATATGCAAAATTGAATCACTATGAAATTTTTCTGACAACATTAGAACACTTATGAGCATGATTTAATCACCCTGATTTTTTTTTACAGGCTTAGAACATATATATGCATGATTAAATTACTATGAAATTTTTTTTACAGCCTTAGAGCACATATATGCATAATTGATTCAGTATATATTTTTTTTTGCAGCTTTGGCCGCATGTATACATGATTGAATCATTATTTAATTGTTTTGACTGCCTTGGAACTCAAATATACGTGATTGAATCACTAGAAATTTTTTTTGGGAGCTTTAGAACAAATATATACGTGATTGAATCACTATAAATTTTTTTTGACAACCTTAGAACACATTTCTGAATGATTGAATCACTATGACTTTTTTTTACAGCCTTAGAACATTTATATGCATGATTGATTCACTATGAATTTTTTTGACAGCCATAGAACACATATATGCTTGATTGAATCACTATGATTTTTTTTTGACACCCTTAGAACATTTATGAGCATGATTTAATCGCTATAATTTTTTTTTGACAGGCTTAGAACACATATATGCATCACTGAATTACTATGAAATTATTTTTATAGCATTAGAACACATATATCCATGATTAAATCACTATGAAACTGGTTTGACAGCCTTAGAACACATATATGCGTGATTGAATCACTAGAATTTTTTTTTGAGAGCATTAGAACACATATATTCAAGATTCAATCACTATAAATTTTTTGACAACCTTAGAACACATATCTCCATGATTGAATCACTACGGTTTTTTCTTATAGCCTTAGAACACATATATGCATGATTAAATCACTTTAAAAAAATTTTGACAGCCTTAGAACACATATATGCACGATTGAATCACTATGAAATTTTTTTGACAGCCTTAGAACACTTACGTGCATGATTTAATCACTATAAATTTTGTATGACAGGCTTAGAAGACATATATGTATGATTGAATCACTATGAAATTATTTTGATAGCCTTAGAACACATATATGCATGCTTGAATCACTATAATTTTTTTTTACAGCCTTAGAACACCTATATGCTTGATTGAGTCACTATAAAACTGGTTCGACCACCTTAGAACACATATATGCGTGATTGAATCAGTAGAACTTTTTTTGAAATCATTAGAACATATGTAAAGATTGAATCAATATAAAATTTTTCTGACAACTGTATAATACATATCTGCATGATTGAATCACTATAAATTTTGTTTGACTGCCTTAGAACACGTATATGCATGATTGAATCACTATGAGTTTTTTTTGACAGCCTTAGAACACAATATGCATGCTTGAATCACTATAAATTTTTTATGACAGATTTAGAACATATATATGCATGATTGCATCACTATGAATTTTTTTTGACAGACTTACAACACATATATGCATGCTTGAATCACTATAAATTTTTAATGACAGATTTAGAACATATATATGCATGATTGAATCACTATGAAATATTTTTGATAGCCTTAGAACATATATGCTTGATTGAAACAATATAAATTTTTTTTTGACAGCCTTAGAACACATATATGCATTATTGAATCACTACACAATTTTTTGACACCCTTAAAAAACATATATGCATGTTTTAATCACTATGAATTCTTTTGGACAGTATTAGACCACATATATGCATGATTTAATCACTATAAATTTTTTTTGAGAGCCTTAAAAAAAATATATGCATGATTGAATCACTATGACATTTTTTTGACAGCCTTAGAATACATATAAGCATGATTGAATCACTATGAATTTTTTTTGCGGCTTTAGAACACATATATGCATGATTGAATCACTATGAAATTTTTGGGAGAGCATTAGAACAATTATAAGCTTGATGGAATCACCATAAATTTTTTTTGACAACCTTAGAACATATATCTACATTATTGAATCACTATGAAATTTTTTTGACGGCCTTTATAATACATATATGCAAAATTGAATCACTATGAAATTTTTATGACAACCTTAGAACACTTATGAGCATGATTTAATCACCCTGATTTTTTTATACAGGCTTAGAACATATATATGCATGATTAAATTACTATGGATATTTTTTGACAGCCTTAGAACACATATATGCATAATTGATTTAGTATAATTTTTTTTTGCAGCTTTGGCCCCATATATACATGATTGAATCATTATTTAACTGTTTTGACAGCCATAGAACTCAAATATCCGTGATTGAATCACTAGAAATTTTTTTTGAGAACTTTAGAACAAATATATACATGATTGAATCACTATAAATTTTTTTTGACAACCTTAGAACACATTTCTGAATGATTGAATCACTATGACTTTTTTTTTACAGCCTTAGAAAATTTATATGCATGATTGATTCACTATGATTTTTTTTCGACAGCCATAGAACACATATATGCATAATTGAATCACTATGATTTTTTTTTTACACCCTTAGAACATTTATGAGCATGATTTAATCGCTATAAATTTTTTTTGACAGGCTTAGAACACATATATGCATCATTGAATCACTATGAAATTATTTTTATAGCATTACAACACATATATCCATGATTAAATCACTATGAAACTGGTTTGACAGCCTTAGAACACATATGTGCGTGATTGAATCACTAGAAATTTTTTTTGAGAGCATTAGAACACATATATTCAAGATTCAATCACTATAAATTTTTTGACAACCGTAGAACACATATCTCCATGATTGAATCACTATGATTTTTTCTTATAGCCTTAGAACACATATATGCATGATTAAATCACTATAAATTTTTTTTGACAGCCTTAGAACACATATATGTATGATTGAACTAGGAATTTTTTATGACAGCCTTAGAACACATATATGCATGCTTGAAAGCCTAATAATACATTATATGCATGATTGAATCACTATGAAATATTTTTGAGAGCCTTATAACATATATATGCTTGATTGAATCAATACAAATTTTTTTTGACTGCCTTAGAACACATATATGCCTGACTGAATCAAAACAATTTTTTTTTACAGCCTTAGAACACATATATGTACGATTGAGTCAATACAGTTTTTTTTTATAGGCTTAGATCACATGTATGCATGATTGAATCACTATGAAATTTTCTTGACAACCTTAGAACACAATAATGAATGATTGCATCACTTTGAAAACTTTTGACAGCCTTCGAAAACATATTATGCATGATTGAATCACTATTGAATAGTTTTGACAGCCTTAGAACACATATATGCATGATTAAATCACTATGAAATTTTTTTGATAGCCTTAGAACACATATATGAATGATTGAATCGCTATGAATTTTTTTTGACAACCATAGAACACATATATGGATGATTGAATCAATACAAATTTTTTTTGACAGCCTCAGAACACATATATATATATGATTGAATGACTACAAATTTTTTTTGACCCCCATAGAACACATATATGCATGATTGAATCACTATGAAATTTTTTAAACAGCCTTAAAACACATATAAGCATGATTTAATCGCTATGAAATTTTTTTGACAGTCTTAAAACACATATATGTATGTTTGAATCACTATGACTTTTTTTTTACAGCCTTAGAACATTTATATGCATGATTGATTCACAATGAATTTTTTTGACATCCTTAGAACACATATATGCATGATTGAATCACTATGATTTTTTTTTGACACCCTTAGAACATTTATGAGCATGATTTAATCGCTATAAATTTTTTTTGACAGGCTTAGAACACATATATGCATCATTGAATCACTATGAAATTATTTTTATAGCATTAGAACACATATATCCATGATTAAATCACTATGAAACTGGTTTGACAGCCTTAGAACACATATATGCGTGATTGAATCACTAGAAATTTTTTTTGAGAGCATTAGAACACATATATTCAAGATTCAATCACTATAAATTTTTTGACAACCTTAGAACACATATCTCCATGATTGAATCACTACAATTTTTTCTTATTGCCTTAGAAGACATATATGCATGATTGAATCACTATGACTTTTTTTTTACAGCCTTAGAACATTTATATGCATGATTGATTCACAATGAATTTTTTTGACATCCTTAGAACACATATATGCATGATTGAATCACTATGATTTTTTTTGACACCCTTAGAACATTTATGAGCATGATTTAATCGCTATAATTTTTTTTTGACAGGCTTAGAACACATATATGCATCATTGAATCACTATGAAATTATTTTTATAGCATTAGAACACATATATCCATGATCAAATCACTATGAAACTGGTTTGACAGCCTTAGAACACATATATGCGTGATTGAATCAATAGAATTTTTTTTTGAGAGCATTAGAACACATATATTCAAGATTCAATCACTATAAATTTGTTGACAACCTTAGAACACATATCTCCATGATTGAATCACTACGATTTTTTCTTATAGCCTTAGAACACATATATGCAAGATTAAATCACTATAAAATTTTTTTGACAGCCTTAGAACACATATATGCACGGTTGAATCACTATGGAATTTTTTATGACAGCCTTAGAACACTTACGTGCATGATTTAATCACTATAAATTTTGTATGACAGGCTTAGAAGACATATATGCATGATTGAATCACTATGAAATTATTTTGATAGCCTTAGAACACATATATGCATGCTTGAATCACTATAATTTTTTTTTACAGCCTCAGAACACCTATATGCTTGATTGAGTCACTATGAAACTGGTTCGACCACCTTAGAACACATATATGCGTGATTGAATCAGTAGATTTTTTTTTGAAATCATTAGAACATATGTATGTTAGATTGAATCACTATAAAAATTTTGTGACAACCGTAGAACACATATCTGCATGATTGAATCACTATAAATTTTATTTGACAGCCTTAGAACACGTATATGCATGATTGAATCACTATGAGTTTTTTTTGACACCCTTAGAACACAATATGCATTCTTGAATCACTATAAATTTTTTTATGACAGATTTAGAACATATATATGCATGATTGCATCACTATGAATTTTTTTTGACAGACTTAGAACACATATATGCATGCTTGAATCAATATAAATTTTTAATGACAGATTTAGAACATATATATGCATGATTGAATCACTATGAAATATTTTTGATAGCCTTAGAACATATATGCTTGATTGAATCAATACAAATTTTTTTTTGACAGCCTTAGAACACATATATGCATTATTGAATCACTACACAATTTTTTGACACCCTTAAAAAACATATATGCATGTTTTAATCACTATGAATTTTTTTGGACAGTATTAGAACACATATATGCAAGATTTAATCACTATAAATTTTTTTTGACAGCCTTAAAAAAAATATATGCATGATTGAATCACTATGAAATTTTTTTGACAGCCTTAGAATACATACAAGCATGATTGAATCACTATGAAATTTTTTTGCGGCTTTAGAACACATATATGCATGATTGAATCACTATGAAATTTTTGGGAGAGCATTAGAACACTTATATGCTTGATTGAATCACCATAATTTTTTTTTGACAACCTTAGAACATATATGTACATTATTGAATCACTATGAAATTTTTTTGACGGCCTTAGAATACAAATATGCAACATTGAATCACTATGAAATTTTTTTGACAACCTTAGAACACTTATGAGCATGATTTAATCAACCTGATTTTTTTTTACAGCATTAGAACATATATATGCATGATTAAAATACTATGAAATTTTTTTGACAGCCTTAGAACACATATATGCATAATTGATTCAATATATATTTTTTTTTGCAGCTTTGGCCCCATATATACATGATTGAATCATTATTTAATTGTTTTGACAGCCTTAGAACTCAAATATGCGTGATTGAATCACTAGAAATTTTTTTTGAGAGCTTTAGAACAAATATGTACATGATTGAATCACTATAAATTTTTTGTGACAATCTTAGAACACATTTCTGAATGATTGAATCACTATGACTTTTTTTTTACAGCCTTAGAACATTTATATGCATGATTGATTCACTATGATTTTTTTTCGACAGCCTTAGAACACATATATGCATGATTGAATCACTATGATTTTTTTTGACACCCTTAGAACATTTATGAGCATGATTTAATCACTATAAATTTTTTTTGACAGGCTTAGAACACATATATGCATCATTGAATGACTATGAAATTATTTTTATATCATTAGAACACATATATCCATGATTAAATCACTATGAAACTGGATTGACAGCCTTAGAACACATATATGCGTGATTGAATCACTAGAATTTTTTTTTAGAGCATTAAAACACATATATTCAAGATTCAATCACTATAAATGTTTTGAAAACCTTAGAACACATATCTCCATGATTGAATCACTATTGTTTTTTCTTATAGCCTTAGAACATATATAGGCATGATTAAATCACTATAAAATTTTTTTGGCAGCCTTAGAACACATATATGCACGATTGAATCACTATGAAATTTTTTTGACAGCCTTAGAACACTTACGTGCATGATTTAATCACTATAAATTTTGTATGACAGGCTTAGAAGACATATATGCATGATTGAATCACTATGAAATTATTTTGATAGCCTTAGAACACATATGCATGCTTGAATCACTATAAATTTTTTTTACAGCCTTAGAACACCTATGTGCTTGATTGAGTCACTATGAAACTGGTTCGACCACCTTAGAACACATATATGCGTGATTGAATCAGTAGAGTTTTTTTTGAAATCATTAGAACATATGTATGCAAGATTGAATCACTATAAAATGTTTGTGACAACCGTAGAACACATATCTACATGATTGAATCACTATAAATTTTGTTTGACAGCCTTAGAACACGTATATGCATGATTGAATCACTATGAGTTTTTTTTGACAGCCTTAGAACACAATATGCATGCTTGAATCACTATGAATTTTTTATGACAGATTTAGAACATATATAAGCATGATTGCATCACTATGATTTTTTTTTGACAGACTTAGAACACATATATGCATGCTTGAATCACTATAAATTTTTTGTGACAGATTTAGAACATATATATGCATGATTGCATCACTATGAATTTTTTTTTTAGTGCCTTAGAACACATATATGCATGCTTGAATCACTATAAATTTTTAATGACAGATTTAGAACATATATATGCATGATTGAATCACTATGAAATATTTTTGATAGCCTTAGAACATATATGCTTGATTGAATCAATACAATTTTTTTTTTGACATCCTTAGAACACATATATGCATTATTGAATCACTACACAATTTTTTCACACCCTTAAAAAACATATATGCATGTTTTAATCACTATGAATTTTTTTAGACAGTATTAGAACACATATATGCACGATTTAATCACTATAAATTTTTTTTGACAGCCTTAAAAAAAATATATGAATGATTGAATCACTATGAAATTTTTTTGACAGCCTTAGAATACATATAAGCATGATTGAATCACTATGAAATTTTTTTGCGGCTTTAGAACACATATATGCATGATTGAATCACTATGAAATTTTTGGGAGAGCATTAGAACACTTATATGCTTGATTGAATCACCATAATTTTTTTTTGACAACCTTAGAACATATATGTACATTATTCAATCACTATGAAATTTTTTTGACGGCCTTAGAATACATATATGCAAAATTGAATCACTATGAAATTTTTATAACAACCTTAGAACACTTATGAGCATGATTTAATCACCCTGATTTTTTTTTACAGGCTTAGAACATATATTTGGATGATTAAATTACTATGAAATTTTTTTGACCGCCTTAGAACACATATATGCATAATTGATTCAGTATAATTTTTTTTTGCAGCTTTGGCCCCATATATACATGATTGAATCATTATTTAATTGTTTTGAAAGCCATAGAACTCAAATATGCGTGATTGAATCACTAGAAATTTTTTTTGAGAGCTTTAGAACAAATATATACATGATTGAATCACTATAAATTTTTTTTGACAACCTTAGAACACATTTCTGAATGATTGAATCACTATGACTTTTTTTTACAGCCTTAGAACATTTATATGCATGATTGATTCACTATGAATTTTTTTCGACAGCCTTAGAACACATATATGCATAATTGAATAACTATGATTTTTTTTTTACAACCTTAGAACATTTATGAGCATGATTTAATCGCTATAATTTTTTTTTGACAGGCTTAGAACGCATATATGCATCATTGAATCACTATGAAATTATTTTTATAGCATTAGAACACATATATCCATGATTAAATCACTATGAAACTGGTTTGACAGCCTTAGAACACATATATGCATGATTGAATCACTAGAAATTTTTTTTGAGAGCATTAGAACACATATATTCAAGATTCAATCACTATAAATTTTTTGACAACCTTAGAACACATATCTCCATGATTGAATCTCTACAATTTTTTCTTATAGCCTTAGAACACATATATGCATGATTAAATCACTATAAATTTTTTTGATAGCCTTAGAACACATATATGTATTATTGAATCGCTAGGAATTTTTTATGACAGCCTTAGAACACATATATGCATGCTTGAATCAATATGAATTTTTTTTGAAAGGCTAATATTACATTATATGCATGATTGAATCACTATGAAATATTTTTGAGAGCCTTATAACATATATATGCTTGATTGAATCAATACAATTTTTTTTTTACTGCCTTAGAACACATATATGCCTGACTGAATCAAACCTATTTTTTTTTACAGGCTTAGAACACATATATGTACGATTGAATCAATACAGTTTTTTTTGATAGGCTTAGATCACATGTATGCATGATTGAATCACTATGAAATTATCTTGACAACCTTAGAACACAAATATGAATGATTGAATCACTTTGAAAACTTTTGACAACCTTAGAACACATATTATGCATGATTGAATCACTATTAAATAGTTTTGACAGCCTTAGAACACATATATGCATGATTAAATCACTATGAAATTTTTTTGATAGCCTTAGAATACATATATGAATGATTGAATCGCTATGAATTTTTTTTGACAAACATAGAACACATATATGGATGATTGAATCAATACAAAAATTTTTTGACAGCCTCAGAACACACACACATATATATATATATATATATATATATATATATATATATATATGATTGAATGACTACAAATTTTTTTTACCCCCATAGAACACATATATGCATAATTGAATCACTATGAAATTTTTTAGACAGCCTTAGAACACATATAAGCATGATTTAATCGCTATCAAATTTTTTTGACAGTCTTAAAACACATATATGTATGTTTGAATCACTATGAAATTTTTTTGACAACCTCAGAACACATATATGCACGATTGAATCACTATGGATTTTTTTTGGAGCCTAAGAACACTTATATGCATCATTGAATCACTATCAAATTTTTTTGCAGCCTTAGAACACATGTCTGCATTATTGAATCACTATGAATTTATTTTGAGAGCCTTAGAACACATATATGCATGATTGAATCACTATGAATTTTTTTTGACATCCTTAGAATACTTATGGGCATGATTTAATTACTATAATTTTTTTGTGAGGCTTCAAAACACATATATGCATGATTGATCATTATAAAATTATTTTGACAGCCTTAAAACACATATATGGATGATTGAATCACTATAATTTTTTTTAAAGCCTTAGAAGACAAATATGCTTGATTGAAACGTTAGAATTTTTTTTGAGAGCATTAGAACACATATAATCTTGATTAAATCGCTATAAATTTTTTTGACAACCTTAGAACACATACCTGCACGATTGAATCACTATGAAATTTTTTTGACAGCCTTAGAACAAATATAAGCATGATTGAATCACTATGATTTTTTTTTTACATCCTTAGAACACATATATGTATGAGTGAATTACTATGATTTTTTTTTTAGAACCTTAGAACACATATATGCATGCTTGAATCATTATGAATTTTTTTTGATAGCCTTAGAACACATATATGAATGATTGAATCACTATGAAATTTTTTTGACAACCTTAGAACACATATATGAATGAATTAATCATTATGAATTTTTTTTAACAACTATAGAACACATATATAGATGATTGAATCACTATGATTCTTTTTTAACAACCATAGGACACATATATGCAAGATTGAATCACTATGAATTTTTTTTTACTGCCATAGAACACATATAAGCATCATTTAATCACTATGAATTTTTTTTGACAACCTTAGAGCACATATATGCATGATTGCATCACTATGACATTTTTTTGACAGCCTTAGAACACATATATGCAAGATTGAAACACTATGAAATTTTTTTGCAGCCTAAGAACACATATATGCATGATTGAATCACTATGAAATTTTTTTGACAGCCTTAGAACACATATATGCATGATTGAATCACTATGGACTTTTTTTGACAACTTTAGAACACATATATGAATGATTGAATCACTATGAAATTTTTTGAACAACCATATAACACATATATTCATGATTGAATCACTATGAAGCTTTTTTACAGCCTTAGAAAACATATCTGCATTATTGAATCACTATGAATTTTTTTTGACAGCCTAAGAATACTTATGGGCATGATTTAATTACTATAATTTCTTTTTGCGAGGCTTAGAAACACATATATGCATGATTGAATCACTATGAAATTAGTTTGACAGCCTCAAAACACATATATGGATGATTGAATCACTATGAATTTTTTTTAGAGCCTTAGAACACAAATATGCATGATTGAATCACAATGAAACAGGTTTGACAGCCTTAGAGTACATATATGCGTGATTGAAACGTTAGAATTTTTTTTAGAGCATTAGAACACATATATTCATGATTGAATCACTATAAATTTTTTTGACAACCTTAGAACACAACCTGCATGATTGAATCACTATGAAATTTTTTTGACAGCCTTAGAACAAATATATGCATGATTGAATCACTTTGAAATTTTTGTGACATCCTTAGAACACATATATGCATTATTGAATCACTATAAAAAATTTTAACAGCATTAGAACACATATTTGCAAGTGTGAATTACTATGAAATTCTTTTGACACCCTTAGAACACATATATGCATGCTTGAATCATTATGAAATTTTTTTGATAGCCTTAGAACACATATATGCATGATTGAATCACTATGAAATTTTTTTGACAAAAATAGAACACATATATTCATGATTGAATAAATACAAAATTTTTTTTACAGCCTTAGAACACATATACGCATGATTGAATCACTATAAATTTTTTTGACAGCCTTAGAACACATATATGCATGATTTCATCACTATGAATTTTTTTGGACAGCCTTAGAAAACATATATGCATGCATCATTAAATCACTATAAAATTTTTTTGCGGCCTTAGAACACATAAATGCATGATTGAATCACTATGAATTTTTTTTCACAGCCTTAGAACATGTATATCCATGATTGAGTCACTATGAGATTTTTTTGAGAGCCTTAGAACACATATATGGATGATTGAATCAATACATTTTTTTTTTGACAGCCTCAGAACACACATATATATATGATTGAATCACTATAAAATTTTTTGGACCACCTTATAACACATATATGCATATTTTAATCACAATGAATTTTTTTCGACAGCCTTAGAACACATATAAGCATGATTAAATTGCTATGAAATTTTTTTGACAGCCATAGAACACAAATATGCATGATTGAAACAATATGAATTTTTTTTGACAACCTTAGAACACATATATGCATGATTAAATCACTATGATTTTTTTTTGCAGCCAAAAAACACATATATGCATCATTGAATCACTATGAAATTTTTATTGATAGCCTTAGAACACATATAAGGATGATTGAATCAATACATTTTTTTTTTTGACAGCCTCAGAACACACATATATATATGATTGAATCACTATAAAAAATTTTTGACCACCTTATAACACATATATGCATATTTTAATCACTATGAATTTTTTTTCACAACCTTAGAACACATATAAGCATGATTAAATTGCTATGAAATTTTTTTGACAGCCTTAGAACACAAATATGGATGATTGAAACAATATGAATTTTTTTTGACAACCTTAGAACACATATATGCATGATTGAATCACTATGATTTTTTTTTGCAGCCAAAGAACACATATATGCATCATTGAATCACTATGAAATTTTTATTGACAGCCTTAGAACACATATCTGCATGATTGAATCACAATGAAATTTTTTTGAGAGCCTTAGAACTCATATATGCATGATTGAGTCACTTTGAATTTTTTTTGACAGCCTTAGAACACTTATACGCATTATTGAATCCCTATAAATTTTTTTTGACAACCTTAGTACATATATATGAATGATTGAATCACTATGAAATTTTTTTAACAATCCCTAGAACACATATATGCATGATTAAATCACTATGAAATTTTTTTGACAATCTTAGAATAAATATATGAATGATTAAAGCACTATGAAATTTTTTTAACAACGATGGAACACATATATACAGGATTGAATATATATGATTTTTTTTTTACTGCCATAGAACACATATAAGCATAATTTAATCGCTATAAATTTTTTTTGACAACCTTAGAGCACATATATGCATGATTGAATCACTATGAAATTTTTTTCACCGCCCTGGAACACATATATGCATGTTTGAATCACTACGAATTTTTTTTGCAGCCTATAAATTTATATACATGATTGAATCACTATAAATTTTTTTTGACAACCTTAGAACGCATTTCTGAATGATTGAATCACTATGACTTTTTTTTTACAGCCTTAGAACATTTATATGCATGATTGATTCACTATGAATTTTTTTCGACAGCCTTAGAACACATATATGCATGATTGAATCACTATGATTTTTTTTTGACACCCTTAGAACATTTATGAGCATGATTTAATCGCTATAATTTTTTTTTGACAGGCTTAGAACACATATATGCATCATTGAATCACTATGAAATTATTTTTATAGCATTAGAACACATATATCCATGATTAAATCACTATGAAACTGGTTTGACAGCCTTAGAACACATATATGCGTGATTGAATCACTAGAATTTTTTTTTGAGAGCATTAGAACACATATATTCAAGATTCAATCACTATAAATTTTTTGACAACCTTAGAACACATATCTCCATGATTGAATCACTACAATTTTTTCTTATTGCCTTAGAAGACATATATGCATGATTAAATCACTATAAAATTTTTTTGACAGCCTTAGAACACATATATGCACGATTGAATCACTATGGAATTTTTTATGACAGCCTTAGAACACTTACGTGCATGATTTAATCACTATAAATTTTGTATGACAGGCTTAGAAGACATATATGCATGATTGAATCACTATGAAAATATTTTGATAGCCTTAGAACACATATATGCATGCTTGAATCACTATAAATTTTTTTTATAGCCTTAGAACACCTATATGCTTGATTGAGTCACTATGAAACTGGTTTGACCACCTTAGAACACATATATGCGTGATTGAATCTGTAGATTTTTTTTTGAAATCATTAGAACATATGTATGTTAGATTGAATCACTATAAAATTTTTGTGACAACCGTAAAACACATATCTGCATGATTGAATCACTATAAATTTTGTATGACAGGCTTAGAAGACATATATGCATGATTGAATTACTATGAAATTATTTTGATAGCCTTAGAACACATATATGCATGCTTGAATCACTATAAATTTTTTTTACAGCCTTAGAACACCTATATGCTTGATTGAGTCACTATGAAACTGGTTCGACCACCTTAGAACACATATATGCGTGATTGAATCTGTAGAATTTTTTTTGAAATCATTAGAACATATGTATGTTAGATTGAATCACTATAAAATTTTTGTGACAACCGTAAAACACATATCTGCAAGATTGAATCACTATAAATTTTGTTTGACAGCCTTAGAACACGTATATGCATGATTGAATCACTATGAGTTTTTTTTGACAGCCTTAGAACACAATATGCATGCTTGAATCACTATGAATTTTTTATGACAGATTTAGAACATATATATGCATGATTGAATCACTATGAATTTTTTTTGACAGACTTAGAACACATATATGCATGCTTGAATCACTATAAATTTTTAATGATAGATTTAGAACATATATATGCATGATTGAATCACTATGAAATATTTTTGATAGCCTTAGAACATATATGCTTGATTGAATCAATACAAATTTTTTTTTTGACAGCCTTAGAACACATATATGCATTATTGAATCACTACACAATGTTTTGACACCCTTAAAAAACATATATGCATGTTTTAATCACAATGAATTTTTTTAGACAGTATTAGAACACATATATGAAAGATTTAATCACTATGAAATTTTTTTGACAGCCTTACAACACATATATGCATGATTAAATCACTATGGAATTTTTTTGACAACTTTGGAACACATTTGAATGATTGAATTACTATAAAAATTTTTTAACAACCATATAACACAATGCATGATTGAATCACTATGAAATTTTTTTGTAGACTTAGAAAACATATCTGCATTATTAAATCACTATGAATTTTTTTTGACAGCCTTAGAACACATATATGCATGTTTGAATCACTATGAATTTTATTTGACACCCTTATAATACTTATGGGCATGATTTAATTACTATAATTTCTTTTTGTGAGGCTTAGAAACACATATATGCATGATTTAATCACTATAAAATTATTTTGACAACCTTAAAACACATATATGGATGATTGAATCACTATTAATTTTTTTGGGATCCATAGAACACAAATACGCATGATTGAATCACAATAAAACAGGTTTGACACCCTTATAATACATATATGTGTGATTGAAACATTAGAATTTTTTTTTAGAGCATTAGAACACATATATTCATGATTGAATCGTTATAAATTTTGTTGACAACCTTAGAACACATACGTGCATGATCGAATCACTATGAAATTTTTTTGCCAGCCTTATAAAAAAAAATATATGTATGATTGAATCACTATCAATTTTTTTTGACATCCTTAGAACACAGATATACATTATTGAATGACTATAAAAAATTTTAACAGCCTTAGAACACATATATGCATGTGTGAATTACTATGAATTTTTTTTGAATGCCTTAGAACACATATATGCAAGCTTGAATCATTATGAAATTTTTTTCATAGCCTTAGAACACATATATGAATGATTGAATCACAATGAATTTTTTTTGACAACCATAAAACACATATTTTCATGATTGAATCACTATAAGATTTTTTTGACAGCCTTAGAACATATATATGCTTGATTGAATCAATACAAATTTTTTTTTACAGCCTTAGAACACTTATAGGCATAATTGAGTCACTATAAATTTTTTTGACAGCCTTAGAACACATATATGCATGATTTAATCACTATGAAATTTTTTAACATCCATAGAACACATATACTCATGATTGAATAACTATAAATTTTTTTGATAGCCATTAAACACATATATGCATGATTGAATCACTATGAATTTTTTTGACAACCTTAGAACACATATATGCATGCATCATTAAATCACTATAAATTCTTTTTGTGGCCTTAGAACACATAAGTGCATGATTGAATCACTATGAAATTTTTTTGACAGCCTTAGAAAATGTATATCCATGATTGAGTCACTATGTGATTTTTTTGAGAGCCTTAGAACACATATATGTATGATTGAATCAATACAATTTTTTTTTGACAGCCTCAGAACACACATATATATATGATTGAATCACTACAAAATTTTTTTGCCACCTTATAACACATATATACATATTTTAATCACTATGAATTTTTTTTGACAGCCTTAGAACACATATAAGCATGATTTAATCGCTATGAATTTTTTTTGACAGCCTTAGAACACAAATATGCATGATTGAAACAATATGAATTTTTTTTGACAACCTTAGAACACATATATGCATGATTGAATCACTATGATTTTTTTTTTCAGCCGAAGAACACATATATGCATCATTGAATCACTAGGAAATTTTTATTGACAGCCTTAGAACACATATATGCATGATTGAATCACTTTGAATTTTTTTTGACAGCCTTAGAACACATATACACAGTTTTGAATCCCTATGGAATTTGTTTGATGACCTTAGAACAAATATATGAATGATTGAATCACTATGAAATTTTTTTAACAACCATAGAACACATATATGCATGATTAAATCACTATGAAAATTTTTTGACAACCTTAGAACAAATATATGAATAATTGAATCACTATGAAGTTTTTTTAACAACCATAGAACACATATATTCTAGATTGAATATCTATGATATGTTTTTTACTGCCATAGAAAACATATAAGCATAATTTAATCGCTATAAAATTTTTTTGACAACCTTAGAGCACATATATGCATGATTGAATTACTATGAATTTTTTGTGACAGCCTTGGAACACATATATGCAAATTTGAATCGATACAAAATTTTTTTGCTGCCTAAGAACGCATATATGCATGATTGAATCCCTTTAATTTTCTTTTGACAGCCTTAGAACACATATAAGCATGATTGAATCACTATGGATTTTTTTTGACAGCCTTGGAACACATATATGCATGATTAAATTACTATAAAATTTTTTGGACAACCTTAGAACACATATAAGAATGATTGAATTACTATGATTTTTTTTTAACATTCATAGAATAAATATATGCATGATTGAATCAATAAGAATTTCTTTTGTGGACTTAGAACACATATACGCATGATTAAATCACTATGAAGTTTTTTTGACAGCCTTAGAACACATATATGCATGATTGAATCACTATAAACTTTTTTGATGAGCATTAGAACACTTAAATATATGATTCAATCACTATAAAATTCTTTTGACAAACTTAGAACACATATCTGGATTATTGAATCACTATGATTTTTTTTGTACAGCCTTAGAACACATATATGCATGATTGAATCACTATGAATTTTTTTTGTCAACCTTAGAACACTTATGGGCAAGATTTAATCACTATGAATTTTTTTTGACAGCTTAGAACACATATATGCATGCATCATTAAATCACTATAAAATTTTTTTGTGGCCTTAGAACAGATAAATGCATGATTGAATCACTATGAATTTTTTTTGACAGCTTTAGAACACGTATATCCATGATTGAGTCACTATGAGAATTTTTTGAGAGCCTTAGAACACATATATGGATGATTGAATCAATATAAATTTGTTTTTACAGCCTCAGAACACACATATATATATGATTCAATCACTACAAATTTTTTTTGACCACCTTATAACATATATATGCATATTTTAATCACTATGATTTTTTTTTACAGCCTTAGAACACATATATGCTCTATTTAATCGCTATAAATATTTTTTGACAGCCTTAGAACACCAATATGCATGATTGAAACAATATGAAATTTTTTTGACAACCTTATAACACATATATGCATGATTGAATCACTATGATTTTTTTTTGCAGCCGAAGAACACATATATGCATCATTGAATCACTATGAAATTTTTATTGACAGACTTAGAACACATATCTGAATGATTGAATCACAATGAAATTTTTTTGAGAGCCTTAGAACTCATATATGCATGATTGACTCACTTTAAAATTTTTTGGCAGCCTCAGAACACACATACACATTATTGAATCCCTATGAAATTTTTTTGACAGCCTTAGAACACATATACGCATTATTGAATCACTGTGAAATTTTTTTAACAACCATAGAACACATATATGCATGATTAAATCACTATGAAAATTTTTTGACAACCTTAGAACAAATATATGAATGATTGAATCACTATGAAATTTTTTTAACAATCATAGAACATATATATGCAAGGCTGAATATCTATCAAATTTTATACTGCCATAGAAGACAGCATAATTTAATCGCTATAAATTTTTTTTGACAACCTTAGAGCACATATATGAAAGATTGAATCACTATGAAATTTTTTTGACAGCCTTGGAACACATATATGCAAGTTTGAATCACAACGATTTTTTTTTTCAACCTAAGAACACATATATTTATGATTGAATCACTATGACATTTTTTTGACAGCCTAAGAACACATATATACAAGATTGAAACACTATGAAATTTTTTTACAGCCTAAGAACACATATATGCATGATTGAATTACTATGAATTTTTTTTGACAGCCTTAGAACACATATATGCATGATTGAATCACTATGGATTTTTTTTGACAACTTTGGAACACATATATGAATGATTGAATCACTATGAAAGTTTTTTAACAACCACATAACACATATATGCATGATTGAATCACTATGAATTTTTTTTGCAGACTTAGAAAACATATATGTATTTTTGAATCACTATGAATTGTTTTAGACAGCCTTAGAACACATATATGCATAATTGAATCACTATGAAATTTTTTTGACACCCTTAGAATACTTATGGGCATGATTTAATTACTATAATTTCTTTTTGTGAGGCTTAGAAACACATATATGCATGATTGAATCACTATAAAATTATTTTGACAGCCTTAAAACACATATATGGATGATTGAATCACTATGATTTTTTTTTGGAGCCTTAGAACACAAATATTCATGATTGAATAACAATGAAACAAGTTTGACAGCCTTAGAATACATATATGCGTGATTGAAACGTTAGAAATTTTTTTTAGAGCATTAGAACACATATATTCATGATTGAAACGCTATAAATTTTTTTGACAACCTTAGAACACATACCAGCATGATTGAATCACTATGAAATTTTTTTGACAGCCTTAGAACAAATATATCCATGATTGAATCACTATGTTTTTTTTTTGACATCCTTAGAACACATATATGCATTATTGAATGACTATAAAATTTTTTTAACAGCCTTAGAACACATATATGCATGTGTGAATTACTATGAATTTTTTTTTACAGCCTTAGAACACATATATGCATGCTTGAATCATTATGAAATTTTTTTGATAGCCTTAGAACACATATATGAATGATTGAATCACAATGAAATTTTTTTGACAACCATAGAACACATATATTCATGAATGAATCACCATAAGATTTTTTTGACAGCCTTAGAACATATATGCTTGATTGAATCAATACAATTTTTTTTTTACAGCCTTAGAACACATATAGGCATGATTGAATCACTATACATTTTTTTGACAGCCTTAGAACACATATATGCATGATTGAATCACTTGAAATTTTTTTGATAGCCTTAAAACACATATATGCATGATTGAATCACTATGAATTTCTTTTTACAGCCTTAGAACACATATATGCATGCTACATTAAATCACTATAAATTTTTTTTGCGGCCTTAGAACACATAAATGCATGATTGAATCACAATGAATTTTTTTTAACAGCCTTAGAACATGTATATCCATGATTGAGTCACTATGAGATTTTTTTGAGAGCCTTAGAACACATATATGGATGATTGAATCAATACAACTTTTTTTTGACAGCCTCAGAACACACATATATATATATGATTGAATCACTACAAAAAAATTTTGACCACCTTATAACACATATATGCATATTTTAATCACTATGAATTTTTTTTGACAGCCTTATAACACATATAAGCATGATTTAATCGCTATGAAATTTTTTTGACAGCCATAGAACACAAATATGCATGATTTAAACAGTGTGAATTTTTTTTGACAACCTTAGAACACATATATGCATGATTGAATCACTACAATTTTTTTTTGCAGCCGAAGAACACATATATGTATCATTGAAACACTAGGAATTTTTTATTGAGAACTTTAGAACACATATCTGCATGATTGAATCACAATGCAATTTTTTTGAGAGCCTTAGAACTCATATATACATGATTGAGTCACTTTGAAATTTTTTTGACAGCCTTAGAACACATATACACATTATTGAATCCCTATGAATTTTTTTTTAAAACCTTATAACATATAAATGAATGATTGAATCACTATGAAATTTTTTTAACGACCATAGAACACATATATGCATGATTAAATCACTATGAAAATTTTTTGACAACCTTAGAACAAATATATGACTGATTGAATCACTATGAAATTTTTTTAACAACCATAGAACACATATATGCTAGATTGAATATCTATGAATTTTTTTTTACTGCCAGAGAACACATATAAGCATAATTTAGTCGCTATAAAATTTTTGTGACAGCCTTAGAGCACATATATACATGATTGAATCACTATGAATTTTTTTTGACAGCCTTGGAACACATATATGCAAATTTGAATCACTACAAATTTTTTTTGCTGCCTAAGAACACATATATGCATGATTGAATCACTATAATTTTTTTTTGACAGCCATAGAACACATATATGCATGATTGAATCACTATGGAATTTTTTTGACAGCCTTGGAACATATATATGCATGATTAAATTACCATAAAAATTTTCTGACAACCTTAAAACACATATACGAATGATTGAATCACTATGATTTTTTTTTAACAACCATAGAACACATATATGCATGATTGAATCGATAAGAAATATTTTTGCAGACTTAGAACACATATACGCATGATTAAATCACTATGAAGTTTTTTTTACAGCCTTAGAACACATATATGCATGATTGAATCACTATAAACTTTTTTGATGAGCATTAGAACACTTATATGTATGATTCAAACACTATAAATTTTTTTGACAACCTTAGAACACATATCTGCATTATTGAATCACTATGATTTTTTTTTTACAGCCTTAGAACACATATATGCATGATTGAATCACTATGAATTTTTTTTGACACCCTTAGAACACTTATGGGCATGAGTTAATCACTATAAATTTTTTTTGACAAGCTTAGAACACATATATGCATGATTGAATGACTATGAAATTATTTTGACAGCTTTAGAACACATATATTGATGATTGAGTCACTATGAATTTTTTTTAGAGCCTAATAACACAAATATGCATGATTGAATCACTATGAAACTGGTTTGACAGTGTTAGAATACATATATGCATGATTGAAACCTTAATTTTTTTTTTGAGGGCATTAGAACACATATATGCATGATTGAATCGCTATTTTTTTTTTTGACAACCTTAGAACACATACCTGCATTATTGATTGAAATTTTTTTAACAGCCTTAGAACATATATATGCATGACTGAATCACTATGAATTTTTTTTAACATCCTTAGAACACATATATGCATGATTGAATCACTATAACTATTTTATGACAACCTTAGAACACATATATGCATGCTTGAATCATTAATAAATTTTTTTGATAGCCTTAAAACACATACATGAATGATTGAATCACTATGAAATATTTTCGACAACTATAGAACACATATATGCCTTATTGAATCACTATGAGATTTTTTTGACAGCCTCAGGACTTATATATTCTTGATTGAATCAAATACAAATTTTTGTTGACAGCCTTAGAACACATACATGCATGATTGAATAACTATGATTTTTTTTTGCAGCCGAAGAACACATAAATGCGTCATTGAATCTCTAGAAAATTTTTATTGACAGCATTAGAACACATATCTCCATGATTGAATCACAATGAAATTTTTTTGAGAGCCTTAGAACTCATATATGCATGATTGAGTCACTTTGAATTTTTTTTGACAGCCTTAGAACACATATACGCATTATTGAATCCCTATGAATTTTTTTTGACAACCTTAGAACACATGTACACATATACGCATTATTGAATCACTATGAAATTTTTTTAACAATCATAGAACACATATATGCATGATTAAGTCACTATGAAATTTTTTTGACAACCTTAGAACAAATATATGAATGATTGAATCACTATGAATTTTTTTAACAAACATAGAACACATATATGCTAGATTGAATATCTATGAAATTTTGTTTACTGCCATAGAACACATATAAGCATAATTTTATCGCTATAATTTTTTTTTGACAACCTTAGAGCACATATAAGCATGATTGAATCACTATGAATTTTTTTTTAAGGCCTTGGAACACATATATGCAAATTTGAATCACTACGAAATTTTTTTTATGGCCTTGGAGCACATATATGCATGATTGACTCACTATAATTTTTTTTTGACAGCCATAGAACACATATATGCATGATTGAATCACTATGGATTTTTTTTGACAGCCTTGGAACACATATATGCATGATTAAATTACTATAAAATTTTTCTGACAACCTTAGAACACATATACGAATGATTGAATCACTATGATTTTTTTTTAACAACCATAGAACACGTATATGCATGATTGAATCAATAAGAATTTTTTTTACAGACTTAGAACATATATATGCTTGATTGAAGACTTAGAACATATATATGCTTGAATCACTACGAGATTTTTTTAACAGCCTTAGGACATATATATGCATGATTGAATCAAATACAATTTTTTTTTTACAGCCTTAGAACACATATATGCATGATTGAATCACTACAAATTTTTGTGACAGCCTTAGAACAAAAATATGCATGATTTAATCACTATAAATTTTTTTGCACAGCCTTAGAACACATATATGCATGATTTAATCACAATGAATTGTTTTTTATAGCCTTAAAAGACATACATGCAAGATTGATTCTCTATGAAATTTTTTTGACAGCCTTACAACACATATATCCATGATTAAATCATTATGAATTTTTTTTGAGAGCCTTAGAACACTTATGAGCATGACTTAATCACCATGATTTTTTTTTTAGAGCCTTAGAACACTTATGAACACATATATGCATGATTAAACTACTATCAATTTTTTTTGACATAGTTAGAACACATATATGCATGATTGAATCACTATGAAATTGTTTTGACAGCCTTAGAACATATATATGTGTGATTGAATCATTAGAATTTTTGTTTGAGAGCATTAGAACACATATATGCATGATTGAATCTCTATAAAAAAAATTTAACAACCTTAGAACACATGTATGCATGATTGAATCACTATGAATTTGTTTTGACACCCTTAGAACACTTATGAGCATGATTTAATCACTATAAAATTTTTTTGACAGCCTTCGAACACATATTTGCATGATTGAATTACTATGAATTTTTTTTGACAACATTAGAACACATATATGCATGATTGAATCACTATGAAATTTTTTTGACAGCCTTAGAATACATATATGCAAGATCTAATCACAATGTATTTTTTTTGCTGCCTAAGAACACATATAAGCCAAATTGAATCACTATGATTTTTTTTGACATCCATTAAACACATATATGCATGATTGAATCACTATGGATTTTTTTTGGTAGCCTTAGAATACATATATGCATGATTAAATCACTGTGAGGCTTAGAAACACATATATGCACGACTGAATCACTATAAAATTATTTTGACAGCCTTAAAACACATATTTGGATGATTGAATCACTATGATTTTTTTTTGGAGCCTTAGAACACAAATATGCATGATTGAATCACTATGAAATAGGTTTGACAGCCTTAGAATATATATATGTGTGATTGAAATGTTAGAATTTTTTTTGAGAGCATTAGAACACATATATGCATGATTGAATCACTATAATTTTTTTTGACTACCTTAGAACACATACTTGCATGATTTAATCACTATGAAATTTTTTTGACAGCCTTAGAACAAATATATGCATGATTGAATCACTATGAATTTTTTTTTACATCCTTAGAACACATTTATGGATGGTTGAATGACTATAGAAATTTGGTTAACAGCCTTTGAACACATATATGCATTACTGAATAACTATGAAATTTTTTTGACAGCCATATAACACATATATGCATGTTTGAATGATTATGCAATTTTTTTGATAGCTTTAGAACACATATATGAATGATTGAATCACTATGAATTTTTTTTGACAACCATAGAACACATATATTCATGATTGAATCACTATAAGATTTTTGGCAGCCTTAGAACATATATATGCTTGATTGAATCAATACAATTTTTTTTTAACAGCCTTAGAACACATATACGCATGATTGAATCACTATAAATTTTTTTGACAGCCTAAGAACACATATATGCATGATTTAATCACTATAAATTTTTTTAACAACCTTAGAACACATATATGCATGATTTAATCACCATGAAATTTTTTTGATAGCCTTAAAACACATATGCATGATTGAATCACTATGACTTTTTTTTGACAGCCTTAGAACACATATATGCATGCATCATTAAGTCACTATGAAATTTTTTTTCGGCCCTAGAACACATATATGCATGATTGATTCACTATGAAATTTTTTTTGACTGCCTTAGAACACGTATATCCATGATTGAATCACTATGAACTTTTTTTTACAGCCTTAGAACACATATATGGATGATTGAATCAATACAATTTTTTTTTGACAGCCTCAGAACACACATATATATATGATTGAGTCACTGTAAATTTTTTTCGACCACCTTATAACACATATATGCATATTTTAATCACTACCAAATTTTTTTGACAGCCTTAGAACACAAATATTCATGATTGAATTAGTATGAATTTTTTTTGACAACCTTAGAACACATATATGCACCATTGAATCACTATGAATTTTTTTTGCATCCGAAGAGCACATATATGCATCATTGAATCACTATTAAATTTTATTGACAGCCTTAGAACACATATTTGCATGATTGAATCACAATGAAATTTTTTGGGAGCCTTAGAACACATATATGCTTGATTGAGTCACTTTGAAATTTTTTTGACAGCCTTAGAACACATATACGCATTATAGAATCCCTATGAATTTTTTTTGACAACCTTAGAACTCATATATGAATGATTGAATCACTATGAAATTTTTTTAACAACCATAGAACAAATATATGCATGATTGAATCACTATGAATTTTTTTTAACAACCTTAGAACAAATATATGAATGATTGATTCACTATGAAATTTTTTTAACCACCATAGAACACATATATGCAAGATTGAATCGCTATAATTTTTTTTACTGCCATAGAACACATATAAGCATAATTTAATCGCTATGAATTTTTTTCGACAACTTTAGAGCACATATATGCATGATTGAATCACTATGAATTTTTTTTTACAGCCTTAGAACACATATATGCAAGTTCGAATCACTATGAAATTTTTTTGCAGCCTAAGAACATATATATGCATGATTGAATCGCTATGGATTTTTTTTAACAGCCTTAGAACACATATATGCATGATTGAAACTCTATAAATTTTTTTTGACAGCCTTAGAACACATATATGCATGATTAAATCACTATGAAATTTTTCTGACAACCTTAGGACACATATACGAATGATTGAATCACTATGAATTATTTTTAAAAACCATAGAACACATATATGCATGATTGAATCAATATGAATTTTTTTTGCAGACTTAGCACACATATATGCAGGATTCAATCACTATAAACATTTTTGATGAGCATTAGAACACTTATATGTATGATTTAGTCAGTAAAACTTTTTTTTGACAACCTTAGAACACGTATCTGCATTATTGAATCACTATGAATTTTTTTTGACAGCCATAGAACACATATATGCATGATTGAATCACTAAGAACTTTTTTTGACACCCTTAGGACACTTATGGGCATGATTTAATCACTATAATTTTTTTTGACAGGCTTAGAGCACATATATGCATGATTGAATATCTATAAAATTATTTTGACAACCTTAAAACACATATATTGATGATTGAATCACTATGAAGTTTTTTTAGATCCTAATAACACAAATATGCATGATTGAATCACTAAGAAACTGGTTTGACAACCTTAGAGTACATAAATGCATGATTGAAATGGCTAATTTTTTTTTGACAACCTTAGAACACATACCTGCATTATTGAATCACTATAAAATTTTTTTGACAACCTTCAAACACATATATGCTTGAGTGAATCACTATAAAAGTTATTTGACAGCCTTAGAACACATATATGCATGGTTGAATCATTATGAATTTTTTTTTATAGCCTTAGAACACATATATGAATGATTGAATCACTATGAATTATTTTTGACAACCATAGAACACATATATGCATGATTGAATCACTATGAGATTTTTTTGACAGCCTTAGGACATATATATGCCTGATTGAATCAATACAAATTTTTTTTGACAGCCTTAGAACACATATTTGCATGATTGAATCACTATAAATTTTTGTGACAGCCTTAGAACACAAATACGCATGATTTAATCACTATAAAATATGTTGCACAGCCTTAGAACACATATATGCATGATTTAATCACAATGAATTATTTTTGATAGCCTTAAAACACATATATGCAAGATTGAATCTCTATGAAACTTTTTTGACAGCCTTAGAACACATATATCCATGATTGAATCATTATGATTTTTTTTTGAGAGCCTTAGAACACTTATGAGCATGATTTAATCACTATGATTTTTTTTTACAGGCTTTAGAACACATATATGAATGATTGAACTACTATCAATTTTGTTGACATAGTTAGAACACATATATGAATGATTGTATCACTTTGAAATTGTTTTGACAGCCTTAGAACATATATGTGCGTGATTGAATCACTAGAATTTTTGTTTGAGAGCATTAGAACACATATATGCATGATTGAATCTCTATAAATATTTTTTGACAAGCTTAGAACACATATACGCATGATTGAATCACTATGGAATTTTTTTGACCGCCTTGGAACACATATATGCATGATTGAATCACTATGAAATTTTTTTGAAACCCTTAGAACACTTATGAGCATGACTTAATCACTATAATTTTTTTTTGACAGCGTTCGAACACATATATGCATCATTGAATTACTATGAATTTTTTTTGACAACCTTAGAACATATATATGCATGATTGAATCACTATGAAATTTTTTTTGCAGCCTAAGAACACATGTAAGCAGGATTGAATCACTATGAATTTTTTTTGACAGCCTTAGAACACATATATGCATGATTGAATCACTATGGATTTTTTTTGGCAGCCTTACAACACATATATGCATAATTGAATCACTATGAGGCTTAGAAACACATATATGCATGATTGAATCAATAAAAATAAATTTTGACAGCCTTAAAACACATATATGGATGATTGAATCACTATGAATTTTTTTTGGAGCCTTAGAACACAAATATGCATGATTGAATCACTATAAAACAGGTTTGACAGCCTTAGAATACCTATATGCCTGATTGAAATGTTAGAATTTTTTTTGAGAGCACTAGAACACATATATGCATGATTTAATAGCTATAAATTTTTTTGACAACCTTTGAACACATACCAGCATGATTTAATCACTATGAATTTTTTTTGACAACCATAGAACAAATATATGCATGATTGAATCACTATGAATTTTTTTTGACATCCTTAGAACACATATATGGATGGTTGAATCACTATAAATTTTTTTTAACAGCCTTAGAACACATATATGCATGACTGAATTACTATGAAATTTTTTTGACAGCCTTAGAACACATATATGCCTGCTTGAATCATTATGAAATTTTTTTGATAGACTTAGAACACATATATGAATGATTGAATCACTATGGAATTTTTTTGACAACCATAGAACACATATATTCATGATTGAATGACTATAAGATTTTTTTGACAGCCTTAGAACATGTTTTTGCTTGATTGAATCAATACAATGTTTTTTGACACCCTTAGAACACATATACGCATGATTGAATCACAATAAATTTTTTTGACAGCCTTAGAACACATATATGCATGATTTAATCACTATAATATTTTTTAACTGCCTTAGTACACATATATGCATGATTTAATCACAATGAAATTTTTTTGATAGCCTTAAAACACATATATGCATGATTGAATCACTATGATTTTTTTTTTACAGCATTAGAACACATATATGCATGCATCATTAAATCATTATGAATTTTTTTTGCGGCTTTAGAACACATATATGTATGATTGAATCACTATGAATTTTTTTCGACAGCCTTAGAACATGTATATCCATGATTGAATCGCTATGAGATTTTTTTGAGAGCCTTAGAACACACATATGGATGATTGAATCAATACAATTTTATTTTGATAGCCTCAGAACACACATATATATATGATTGAGTCACTACAAATTTTTTTTGACCACTTAGAACACATATATGCATGCATCATTAAATCACTATGAAATTTTTTTGACCGCCTTAGAACACATATAAGCATGATTTAATCGCTATGAAAATTTTTTGACAGCCTTAGAATACAAATATATGCACGATTGAATGACTATGAATATTTTTTGTAGTCGAAGGACACACATATGCCTCATTGAATCACTATGAATATTTTATTGACAGCCTTAGAACAAATATCTGCATGATTGAATCACAATGAAATTTTTCTGAGAGCCTTAGAACACCTATATGCATGATTGAGTGACTTTGAAATTTTTTTGACAGCCTTAGAACACATATACGCATTATGTAAACTATGATTTTTTTTTTTACAACCTTAGAACACATATATGCATGATTGAATCACTATGAAATTTTTTTAACAACCTTAGGACAAATATATGAATGATTGAATCACTATGAAATTTTTTTAACAACCATAGGACACATATATGCAAGATTGAATTGCTATAAATTTTTTTTACTGCCATAGAACACATATAAGCATAATTTAATCACTATAATTTTTTTTTACAACCTTAGAGCACATATATGCATGATTGAATCACTATGAAATTTTTTTGACAGCCTTAGAACTCATATATGCAAGTTTGAATCACTGTGAATTTTTTTGGCAGCCTAAGAGCACATATATGCATGATTGAATCACTATGGAATTTTTGAGACAATCTTAGAACACATATATGCATGATTGAATCGCTATAAAAATTTTTTGACTGCTTTAGAACACATATATTAAATATTAAATCACTATGAAATTTTTTTGACAACCTTAGAACACATATACGAATGATTGAATCACTATGAATTTTTTTAAAAAACCATAGAACACATATATGCATGATTGAATCAATATGATTTTTTTTTGCCGACTTAGAACACATATATGCATGATTGAATCACTGTAAACTTTTTTGATGAGCATTAGAACACTTATATGTATGATTCAGTCACTATAATTTTTTTTTGACAACCTTAGAACATATATCTGCATTATTGAATCACTATGAATTTTTTTTGACAGCCTTAGAACACATATATGCATGATTGAATCACTGCAAATTTTTTTTGACAGCCTTAGAACACATATTTGCATTATTGAATCTCTATGAATTTTTTTTGACAACAATAAAACACATATATGAATGATTTAATCACTATATATATGCGTGATTGAATCATTAGAAATTTTGTTTGAGAGCATTAGAACACATATATGCATGATTGAATCTCTATAAAAAAAAATTGTCAACCTTAGAACACATATATGCATGATTGAATCACTATGAAATTTTGTTGACACCCTTAGAACACTTATGGGCATGATTTAATCACTGTAAATTTTTTTTGACAGGCTTAGAACACATATATGCATGATTGAATCGCTATGAAATTATTTTCACAGCCTTAGAACACATATATTGATGATTGAATCAGTATGAATTTTTTTTAGAGCCTAATAACACAAATATGCATGATTGAATCGTTAGAATTTTTTTTAGGGCATTAGAACACATATCTGCATGATTGAATTGCTAAATTTTTTTTTGACAACCTTAGAACACATATTTGCATTATTGAATCACTATGAAATTTTTTTGACAGCCTTAGAACACATGTATTGTAACGCCCCAAATATTTAACTTGAAAATTTTGGAATAATTTTTTTTTTCTAAACAACAACGGAAAGGCTTTATTAAATCCTTCATCAAATTATTTGGGCAGGTTATAAGTAGTAGCACAGACTCAAGGCATTTAAGTAAAATAAATTCTTGCATTGAAATACTACAAGTTATCATTTACAACTTAATGATTTATTACAAGTCATATTCCTCAGGACATCCGAAGAAGATATGGTCACATAGCACTGTCCGCAGCGACGACCGCAATTGCTCGCCATACCGTTTCCTAAAAATATTAAATCAGAAGGAGTCAGACTACCACGTCTGAGTAAGAAGCATAATATCCATATGAATGTGCACAGTGTCATGTGTACAAGTATATGTGCAACAAGTTTAGATAGAACTATTAACCATTTAATAAGTGATAAATGTACAGGTCACTAAAGTCGAGTATTTCATTATTAATTTCCATCAATATCAAAGAACAATCCATCATATGCATAAACCATATTCATATAAGTAATAACCACTTTAGAACTAATGTAGATGTGCACCTGACTTAACTAAAGCATTTCATGTAACGTGTGCATAAAGCAGAAAGATCAATGTTCAACACATCGTTCATAAGTTATCACAATTTCCATGTGAAGGAAAACCAATTTGAACCATGCCCTACAGGAGACACATCTTACTCTAACAATTTCAACATCAAGCAGTATGCAATTACTTGAAGATTTTTCTTAATGCACTAACTTTATGTTTTATCTTGTTAATTACCCTATGGGTACGCACAGGCATTCGACATCGTAGCGGACCGAGACCACACGAAGGTTTATTATTATATAACCCGTATGACTAGCCGTACGGATATCCAAAGGGGACGGTTCACGACCGAGAGAGTACTCCCCAATGGCTAGAACTAGAATTAGGATGCACTCTGTACTTCTGCAGAAGACTTGGATCTATCACCTAGGACAAATTGGTAGTCCTGGTCCCCTAACTCTGAGGACTGGGGACCGGGTGAGACGCCTCGCTCTCACAAAACTAAAATGTCCCACGGAGTTTGTACCATCTACCCTCTCCAAGGTAGACCATGGGTCTAGTAACATACACCGTCTTTCAGGTGTACCCAGATCCCTGAGAAACCAGTAACATATACCGTTTTCAGGTATACCCAGTATCCCGGGAAACCAGTAACATATACCGTCTTTCAGGTATACCCAGAATCCCTTTTCATTATTATTTTTATGTGTGTATTTTTCATTCTTGTTTTGTTTGGATCCACTAACATACACCATCTTTCAGGTGTACCCAACACTTTGGGGAAAATCCAGTAACATATACCCTCTTTCAGGTATACCCGGAATCCCAAATAGAAACTGGTAACATATACCGTCTTTCAGGTATACCCAGAGTCTGGAGTTTTCATTTATGTCACCGTGTATTAGTTTAGCTGTGTTTTTGGTGCTAGGGTATACATATCATACTTCACTGGTTGTGCCGCAACATGGCATAAACCAATTTTAACAATTCTTAAGTGCTCGTATGGCACTATCAGCTTGCTGCGAAGCTGCAAGCTCGATTTTAAGCTTTCACATGATCATGACGTGAAAATGTCCTCATGTATGCAAACTTTTGCAGAACACATAGATCTGCTAGCACGTAAACATGTCCTAACATGAAATCATGATTCAATTATATGCAATTTTCATAGCATCATAGGTGCCTAGATGGCATCACAAGGATTTGACATGCTCAGTTTTAATTTGTAACATTATGCCATTGTAGTTTTTCTTCTATTAGTGCCATTATAATAAAAATATGTATTTAACCACAAGCCACATACAAAACCACAGGCGATGTGACTACATCATTGTTATCTTGTCAAATCCTCAATACGTACATTCTTAATACGTACAACCATGTCCCAGTGTGTGTGTACACGGTGATAGCAACAACCATTTGAATTCCCATATTAATTTAGGTAGTCGAACAAAAATGAGTATGTATATAAAATTGATGGCTTTCGAATTCAAGCCCTTATTATCTAAAGATTGCATAAAAACCCTCATTGCTCAAAGGGATTTATTATATGTATTTTTATACTCTTGAAACCATCATTTATATGCGACTATTCATCAACATGTAGTAGCCATGCTATATCTAATATTAGATATTAGAAGGTCTCTATAGAAAATCCCCGTATGAATACATATATTTTTGAACCTAACTCGGGTCAGGTTTAGGCATTACCACATCTGACTTAATGTGAAACTAAGTGAACAACCCGAATTTAATTATCAATCGGATATAAAATTCCTACCAAACCAAGGAAATACATATATTTTGTAAGTCAAGCTAATACCGCAGCAACCCCATAGAGATAACACCTAGTGTTGTAACAATTTGCAGCTCTCAAGCCAACCTAACACTTACACTGACTGTGAACCAAAAACATGGCAGCACACCACCTGAGTAGGGTCGATAGAGTCCCATGGCATGTTGGTCGAGTTGATTAGCACAATCGCAAAATCCACCAACTAACACATTCTGTAAGCAGGTTATTCACATGCTGAAATTTGTTTTTTTTTTTCCTATCTGGTTTGATGATGTGTGTGCAGGTCGTGGGCTTTCCAGCGGTGCCATTGGCACGAGTGGTGCTGACAGCACCAGCAATGGCAGCATGCGCTGCCTGGTGAAATGGGTCATGTCCCTGGCCTAATAAAATGGCGCACACCAGACCCACCCGGTCTGTTTAGGAAGGTCGACTATAAGGTTCACACCGACCACATAAATGGTTGACCTTAACAGCAAACATACCGAAACAACTACCGAAAATGGTCATTCTACCCTAATTGAGAACAAGACTTAACTTGGATGAAATTCTGGATTTAATTAAAAGTAACAAAAATCGGGACTCAACTATCGCTTATACTAAACACTAAACTCAATGAACATGAGACAAAGAATTACTCATGATAGTAGTTGTGACGCCCCGGATTTCCAAAACAAAGCTAAGTTAAAACTTTCATGAATTTCTTTTTTTTTCTTTGCAGCGGAACTTAGAAAAGCTTTTAGCAGCGGAATAAGACGATAATGAGTCGTCGGTTTTAGAAAACTCCGAGCACGTTGCAGGTATGTGGCCAAGCAACTCATTGACCACCAAGGGGTTCCATTTTATCGAAAACCACATGTTTATTACAACACTACTACTTAGAAAAGCAGTGTAGGTTCAATAAAAGGAAGCAGTACAACTCTATCTAGAGAAACCCTGGAACTCGATGCCGCCATGCTCCGCATATCGCCATGCAGGTCCAACACCTGAAATCCCCATAAAACGGGGTCAGAACCACTGAGGGTCTGGTAAGCATGCAGTCATACACCCATTCAACTCAAGTACAATAATGACCACTCAGGGTCGCAATGCGCAATAACGACGCTCAAGCCACCAAGACTTAGCGTATATCACAGGAGCTTCCTCAGGGCTATGAGTTGAACATCCGCTCAAGTCTTCATGACTTAGAGCAAGCCTTTTCAGGGTTGTGATTTGAATAACCGCTTAAGTCTCCACGACTTAGCCATGACCTCTTTTGGGTCTCAAAGTGATGTTTAGCTCAAGTCTTCATACTTGGCACATCCGTATCCCACGCATCTAAGGACAACTCCTCGAGCTTCGCTTAGTCGTGCGGATACAACACGGGTCTTTGCCCAGTCGGTCCAGTAGTATACCGAACATGACACCTTCACAAAGGTTATGCAGGACTGACTCAACAACGGCCATCCACGCATACATTCAAGCATCGCTGAACCTAAGCTAATGCATTGTTTCGATAATTAACCGCTCCCGCCTTTGGTACGCAGGTAGAGCTATTGTCCGGGCATCAACGCGACGTTCTGGGGGTTGATTATTCTATGTATTTTAGATACCCCAGAGGCCTGTTGACCCTATCCATAGTAGGGCAGTGTGTTTCAACTGGGAGAACCCTACTAGGCCCATATTCGGATGCATCCTCTACTTGCAGTAGTTGGGTTCAATCCTTAGGTCTTAAGGATAACCACGACCCCAAAACCCATGAGTGACTGAGGCCATCGTGGACTCTATCAGGTCCAAAGTAAAATACGTGTCACTCAAGGCTGTACCATCACTGTCATTCCACAGTGAGCATAATTCCTGAAGGGGTGTGCCAGTCTTACAATTACTTGGACAGAATCTGCATGCCATTTAGGCAGCCTGTGCTTTTAGCACTACGGGAGTATGTACCCGACCCCATTCAGTCCGCCCCAACACAGTCATTACTGAGGGGGTACCCCTAACACGATTTTCAACCGCGGAGTATGTGCGACCTTAAGTCTTATTCATATGCATGCAGAACACCGCTCTTGGCACTTCGGCCACCACGAGCATCACACCTCTTTGGGTGGAAACAACACACTCTGGCTCTTCGACCCTTACGAGTCTGGTTGCGTAACCGTTCTCAATGAGCATGCATATGACTCGATCTAAATAGATGGGCTACTCGGCGTATTTTTACGCAACGAGTCTAAACCTAGCCAAGGCGCAACCTCTACTCCGGCTCAGTGGCCCTTACGAGCAAGGTGCCCTTGCAGGCACAAGGATACGAGCCGATCTGGCATCGTTCCATCAACGGACATCATTTTGCCGTTCAATTGGTTCCGGCAGCTCTTCTGCCAACCATTTCGTCAGCACCTCTCCTGTTCTACCGGCAGTGGTGCGACGAACCCTTCTACGTTTGTAGAGGGCAAACCATGAACTGGGTAGCACTCTGCTATATGTCAGAGTATCCTGCTACATTCTTTCTTAGCTATTCTTAGCTTCTTCAGAAATTTCAGCAGCACTTCCTCTCTTTTACGGAGAAAGCGTGCGTTTGTTTTATCCATTTCAGCGGCATCTCCCGTCTTTGGTAGGAAATCGCCATGCTTAATTTGAGGAAATGGATGTGCACCGTTGTGCGTACTTGCATCCATCAAGGTTGCAGGAACCCTGGGCCATAGCCAGGCCATACGTAATTGACTTAGTCTTTACGTAAAGAGCATTTTGCCAAAAAGCGAAGCCTTTCCAATAGGGGCTTCATTCGTCAAGCAGAATCTTGAACGAGGAGCGGTCAGGGAATCGCATGGGCGATTTGGAGTTTGATCTCCATTTGAACGCTCATTTATGCGCCATATATGTAGTATAAGCAGAAGCCTGTGCTTTATACAGCAGCGGCGTAAAGAAATGCATATATATTGTTCAGGGTGTGTAACTGAATAAAATATTCTACATATATAACAAAACAAAAGCCTTGGCATCGTTCGACGCGACGGCGTAAGTAAATACATTGCATAATCGGAAGTGCAATAATCGGAAATACAGAAAACAGGGAGCCTTGGCATCATACGACGCGACGGCAAAGGTAAATTATATAGCCTGTGCGATATAAGACGCGTCGGCAGAATCAGCAGATATACACCTAGATCTGTATCCAACGATAGTTAAGAGGCGAGCGAGTGAACACCGAAGTGTCCTAGAGGGCTCAACCAAGAACTAGGGCGAGATACTATTTTTGAAGAACGCATATACTGCGCATTCGAACATATATATATCCGACAATAGTTACGAGGTGAGCGCGTGAACACCGAAGCGTTCTAGAGGGCTCAACCAAGAACTAAAGAAAGATACTACTTCAGAAAGTATATGTTATATACAAACAATCAAATACTTGAGAGAGATGGTTTAATGAAGCGAACTTACTTCAATTTGAGGAAGAAACGACTCTGATTGCTTGAAACGCTTCGAACGAGGCTTGACTTTGAAAAAGGATCAACTTCGAACTTTGGACGAAAAAAGACTTGGACTTTGACTTTGAACCAAACCAGGTTCAAGTCAAGTCAACTGGGTTCAGACTTAGGTCAAGTAGGTTCAGACCTAGGTCAGGTGGGTTAGGACCAGGTCAGGCAGGCTCAGATCAGGTCAAGCAGGCTCAGGCTAAGTCAGGCAGGCTCAGACCAGGTCAGGTGGGCTCTGGTGGGCTAGGCTAGGTAGGGGAGGTTTGGAAAAGGAGGAGAGAGAGGGGGGTTGGCGATTTTTAGAGAGAGGGGGGCTCCTCTATTTATAGGAAGTGAAACTTGGGCCCCAAGTTTCACTTTTACCCTTATACCCCTTGGCTTTTCAGAAATCCCTTCCATGGAAGGTGCTGGAAGGAGCTAGAAGGTCCTGGAAGATGCTGGAAGGTGCTAGAATATTCTAGAATATTTTCTGAGAAATATTTCTGTGGGTCCCACCAATATTTCTGTGGGTCCCACAAAAATTTCGGGTTTTCGGCGATTATTTTCCGAAAAATTCTGAGTAGGCCATTATCTTCGTATTGATGCAACTAAGAAAGTTGGCTCGCAGGAATCCTTTGATTTCGTTCAAGTAGGAAGTTATGGCTTCTAGAGTGTTTGAGCATATATTCGTGATTTGACGAATATCCTAAGTATAACTGGCTCGCAGAAATTGATTCGTTTCGCATTTTGAGAGAAAATGCTATTTTTACCGGTAATTGCCTCATGAATTTATTCAGATATTTTCTGAAAAATTGCGGGTCTTACATCATTACCCCCTTAAAGGAATTTCGTCCGCGAAATTCAGTTAAGAGTACAAAGCGAAGAGTTCAGGATATTTATCCCGCATATCCGATTCGGGCTCCCAAGTGCAGTCCTCTATTCCATGATGCTGCCACCTCACTTTAACAAGTGGAATGACCTTCGTTCTTAGCACTTGCTCCCGTCGGTCCATGATCTCCACTGGCCTTTCTTCTACCGTCATATCTTCTCGAATGTCAATGTCTTCATGTTGAATGACGTGAGAAGGATCATGAACATACTTTCGAAGCATTGATACGTGAAATACATCATGTATTTGCGCGTATTGTGGTGGCAATGCTATACGGTAGGCAGTCTTTCCGATTCGGTTCAAAACTTCGAAGGGACCGACGAATCTGGGGCTGAGTTTCCCCTTCTTTCCAAAACGAAACACACTCTTGGTTGGAGAGACCTTGACGAAAACCTTATCTCCAACCACAAAAGTGAGTTCCCTACGTCGCTGATCGGCGTAGCTTTTCTGTCGACTCTGAGCAGTCAGTAGCTTCTTTCTGATCATGTGGACCTACTCAGTGTAATGCTGCAACACAATGGGCGAGTCCAGGGTTCGCTCACCCACTTCACCCTAATGGATTGGTGATCGACAGGGTCGCCCGTACAAGGCTTCATACGGTGCCATCCCAATGTTAGCGTGGTGGCTATTATTATAAGCAAATTCAGCCAACGCTAGATGGGAATCCCAATCACCTTTCCATTCCAGCATACAGGCTCTTAGCATATCCTCGAGAGTCTGTATGGTTCGTTCTGATTGCCCATCTGTTTGGGGATGGAATGCTGTACTGAACTTGAGTTTCGTCCTCAGGGCTCTCTGAAGCTGCTCCCAAAAGTGAGAGGTGAACTTCGAGTCACGATCAGATATGATTGAAATCGGCACTCCATGGAGTCTAACGATTTCCCGAATGTAGATTTCTGCCAATCGTTCAGTTGAGTATCGAGTGTTGATTGGCAGGAAGCGAGCAGACTTGGTGAGTCTGTCCACGATCACCCATATTGAATCGTGTTGTCTCTTGGATCGAGGCAATCCAACGACGAAATCCATCGTAATGCCTTCCCATTACCATTCCGGAATCTCGATCCGTTGTATCTTTCCACCAGGTCGTTGATGCTCGATCTTTACTTGCTGGCAGATCAAACATTTTGAGACAAATGTAGCCACATCACGTTTCATACCCCTCCACCAGTACTTCCTTTGCAAATCTCGGAACATCTTCGTACCTCCAGGGTGGATAGTGTATTTGCTACTATGGGCCTCCTGGAGTACTTCCTGTCTTAGCTCAGGGTTATTTGAAACCCAAATCCTTTCTTCCATCCATATTCCTCCATCTTCTTTTAAATGGAAGAAAGTATCATCTTTTTCAGCTCGAGCCTTTAGCTCCGAGTACTGGGGGTCCTTGAACTGTTCGGCTACAATGCGATCGAGGATCTCGATATGGATCGTCAGGCATGACAATCGAATCTTTCCTGGGTCGGCCAGGAATGGCTTCCAACTGACGAAATCCTCCATCAGCTTCCATTGTCCGGTTAGGCTGGCCAGAGTGCCAGCAGTCTTGCGACTAAGGGCATCTGCTACAACATTCGCCTTTCCAGGGTGATAGGAAAGTGTGAATTCATAGTCTTTGAGGAATTCCAGCCATCGTCGTTGCCGCATATTAAGTTCTTTTTGAGAAAAGAGGTATTTTAGGCTCTTATGGTCCGACATGACCTCAAATTTCTCTCCATATAGGTAGTGTCGCCAAATTTTAAGTGCGAACACCACCGCGGCAAGCTCAAGATCGTGGGTTGGATAATTTTTCTCATGGACTCTCAACTGTCGTGACGCATAGGCGATTACTTTGCCATGCTGCATCAACACACAACCCAGACCTGTTCCTGAGGCATCAGTACATGCCACGAAGCCTCCCTGACCAGAAGGTAAGGTAAGGACAGGGGCAGTGGTAAGCCTCTGTTTGAGAACCTCAAAGCACTCCTTACACTGGTTAGTCCATTCAAACTTGACTCCCTTTTTAAGTAATTTCGTCATCGGTACGGCGATTCAGGAGAAGTCTTGTATGAACTTCTGATAATATCCGGCAAGTCCAAGGAAGCTACGGACCTCAGTGATATTTTCTGGCTGCTTCCAGTCCATCACAGCTTCCACCTTCGCAGGATCCACTGCGATTCTATCTTTTGAGATCACATGACCAAGGAACATCACTTTATCTAGCCAGAATTCACATTTTGAAAACTTAGCATAGAGTTGGTTATCTTGAAGGGTTTTCAAGACGATTCTCAAGTGCTCCACGTGTTGTTCCTTGTTCTCCGAATATACGAGAATGTCATCGATGAAGACAATGACAAAGCTATCCAAATATGGTCTGAATATCCGGTTCATTAGATCCATAAAGGCAGCAGGCGCATTAGTGAGTCCGAAGGGCATCACTACGAACTCATAATGGCCATATCTCGTTCTGAAGGCAGTCTTAGGTATATCTTCTTCTTTCACTCTGAGTTGATGATACCCAGACCTGAGGTCGATCTTGGAGAACACCCTCGCTGTTCTGAGCTGATCGAACAAGTCCTCAATTCGAGGCAACGGGTACTTATTTTTAATAGTTGCCTGGTTAAGCATCCGATAATCGATGCATAACCGAAGGGATCCATCCTTCTTCTTTACAAATAACACCGGGGCTCCCCACGGTGATACACTTGGACGAATGAACCCTTGTTCCATCAGTTCTTCCAACTGACACTTCAACTCACTGAGTTCAGCTGGCGCCATTCGATACGGGGCCTTGGATATCGGCGCTGTTCCAGGTAAGGATTGAATTCCAAATTCAACCTCACGAAGTGGCGGAAGTCCTGGCAATTCCTTAGGAAACACATCGGGAAACTCCCGCACCACTTCCAAACTCTCAAGGGGTTGGTCGTTGGATTTTTCTACCGAGAGACTCAACAGGAAGGCCACACAACCCTTCCTAAGGTATTTTTGTACCTTAAGTGCTGATATGAGCCTTTTCTGTGGAACTGGTTTGGATAACCGGTATTCCATTTTAGGCAATCCGGGTCGAGATAGAATCACTTTGCCCTCACGGCACAAAATCTTGGCATTATTCTGAGCCAACCAATTCATTCCCAGAATGACATCGTACTGTATCATATCGATCAGGATGGCGTCAGTAGGCAAGTGTTGCCCAGCTATCTCAATATCCAAGTTCTTCACACACCGGATACATTTGGTGCGTAAACCCAACGGGTTATACACTTCAATCATTTTATCAACCGGTTGCACCGAGGCGTGGAGTTGTTCAGTGAAATCGTCGGAGATAAACGTATGAGTAGCACCACAATCAAACAAGACGTAAGCTGCATGTCCATTAATAGGTACGGTGCCTTCAATCAGGTCACCATTTTCGACTTGTTCAGTCGTTACAGCATATACACGACCTGCAGCAGGCCTTTGTTCGATCCTAGGGGGCGGTCGTTGGAACTGCAAACGCTGTGGTGCTGGTCGAGAGGGTCCGGCAGATCCGGCATTACTCCTCTGTTCATCTGCAGCCTTCTTGGCGCAATCCCTTATAAAGTGGCCCATCTTGCCACAATACAAGCAACCACCCATGTCACGAGGACATGGCTTTCCGGGGTGGTTCACACGACACCTTGGGCAGCTGAAGTTGGACTGCTGACCATTCGGAGTTGTGTTCTGTCTTGGCCTCACGACTTGTTGAGTGTTGTTCTCTCCTTGGAACTTCTTCTTTTGAAGAGGTTGTCGTGAACCCCGGCCACTTGGGAACGTCCTTTTACGATTCCCACCATTCACTATGGGCTTCTTTGCTACGATCACTTTAGATCGTGCCCAATCCTCTTGGATCTTTGAAGCTGCAGCTACTGCAGCCTGAAAAGTTGAAGGCATGCTTTTTACTACTCGAGATCGCAGCCCTTCGCGCAGACCATTCACATATTTGTCGGCCCTTTCTTGGTCTGTTTCAAACAATCGAGAGCAGTAGCGCTCTAGATTCTGAAATTTGGTGGTATAGTCCATCAGACTCATACCGCCCTGTTCCAATTCCAGAAACTCCATCTTTTTCTTGTTTCTGGAATGCAGTGGGAAGTAGTTATCCATGAAAGTCCTCCGAAAGTCAGTCCAAGGAATGACCTCGACTTGTGAGAACTGGATAAGTTTAGTGGTATCCCACCACTTCCGTGCATTGTCTTTCAATCGGTACGTGCCAAAGTTGGTCTTCTTCTCTTCTGGTACTCCCAGTACTGAGAAGGCACGTTCCGTCTCTTCGATCCAACTCTCCGCAAGCTCCGGATCGGCTCTGCCAATGAAAACTGGCGGATCAAGCTTGAGGAACTTCTCATAAGTCACTCCTCCCAGGTGCTCATTTCGTGGTGCGACTGGTTCTGGCCTCGTTTCACGGATGGCTGTAACCAGGTTGTTGAGCGTTTCTAGCAGGAATCCTTGAGTATGGGACTCCTCGCTCGGCATGGTCCTCCTCGTCGTAGGAGCCATTTATCTATCATATACAAGCAGCGTGTTTTTAGTTTCTCAATGTATATATCGAAGTAAAGCGTTATTTACTTAATATACATCACATTTACATAAGCATCGCCTTAAACAAAACGTCATGCCGCACTGACAGACTTTTAGGTGTGGAGAAACTATATACATGAGTCTATTGACTCCAACACACTACCAGTCTCTTCTAGGAACTGGATTTCTTTCTTGACCCAAACAACCCGAAGTATCGTTTACTTCCACATTGCCTTGGTACAGGCACTACTAGTTTTGGCTTGGGCGGTACTTCCGCGCTCTCAAGCGAATCTTGTGGGTAGATCAGTGATGCCGGTCCACTTGCCCATTCAGTGGCATCATGGCTCGGGGAATCCGATACCATAACGGGATGATAGGGGTTGTATCCCTCTTCCTGGCCATTCAGACTCGGCGTTGGTGAAGCCGCTCTGTTCCCCCATATAATAGTACTTTGATTCGAGGAATCTGAAATCATAATGGGATTATAGGAGTTGTTGCATCCCTCCTCCCAACTGTGCAAGCTAGGCATACATGATGCATGTTGATAGCCTTGCGATTGACCAAATCCCTCAAGGAAGTTCAAGTCAAATCCTACCAGAGACGGTAGTTCCTCAGAAGTTGCTGGGGTACGGCTACTCCCTCTACTGGAGTAATGTGGCCCACTAACACGCGAAGTCTCATCCCTAAGACCAAGCGATCCCCGCCGACCCATATCGGCAGTATGTTTCATTTGGCATTCATTGGCAGAATGCCCTTCTTCGCCACAGTATTGGCAGTCTTGGACTTCATACGGGCATATCCACTCATCGTGCATGACCTTGCAACGATAGCAGTATCCACGCGAGTCATGAGTTGCCATCTATACAAAGATGCACCCAGATCAGAACAAAAAGTATAAAAACATATACTTACAGTACGATATCGTGACATGACGGATCTTGAACCAGGTTTCTCAGACACATGCTCTGATACCAATTCTGTGACGCCCCGGATTTCCAAAACAAATCTAAGTTAAAATTTTCATGAATTTCTTTTTTTTTTCTTTGCAGCGGAACTTAGAAAAGCTTTTAGCAGCGGAATAAGACGATAATGAGTCGTCAGTTTTAGAAAACTCCGAGCACGTTGCAAGTATGTGGCCAAGCAACTCATTGACCACCAAGGGGTTCCATTTTATCGAAAACCACATGTTTATTACAACACTACTACTTAGAAAAGCAGTGTAGGTTCAATAAAAGGAAGCAGTACAACTCTGTCTAGAGAAACCCTGGAACTTGATGCCGCCATGCTCCGCATATCGCCACACAGGTCCAACACCTGAAATCCCCATAAAACGGGGTCAGAACCACTGAGGGTCTGGTAAGCATGCAGTCATACACCCATTCAACTCAAGTACAATAATGACCACTCAGGGTCGCAATGCGCAATAACGACGCTCAAGCCTCCAAGACTTAGCGTATATCGCAGGAGCCTCCTCAGGGCTATGAGTTGAACATCCGCTCAAGTCTTCATGACTTAGAGCAAGCCTTTTCAGGGTTGTGATTTGAATAACCGCTTAAGTCTCCACGACTTAGCCATGACCTCTTTCGGGTCTCAAAGTGATGTTTAGCTCAAGTCTTCATACTTGGCACATCCGTATCCCACGCATCTAAGGACAACTCCTCGAGCTTCGCTTAGTCGTGCGGATACAACACGGGTCTTTGCCCAGTCGGTCCAGTAGTATACCGAACATGACACCTTCACAAAGGTTATGTAGGACTGACTCAACAACGGCCATCCACGCATACATTCAAGCATCGCTGAACCTAAGCTAATGCATTGTTTCGATAATTAACCGCTCCCGCCTTTGGTACGCAGGTAGAGCTATTGTCCAAGCATCAACGCGACGTTCTGGGGGTTGATTATTCTATATATTTTAGATACCCCAGAGGCCTGTTGACCCTATCCATAGTAGGGCAGTGTGTTTCAACTGGGAGAACCCTACTAGGCCCATATTCGGATGCATCCTCTACTTGCAGTAGTTGGGTTCAATCCTTAGGTCTTAAGGATAACCACGACCCCAAAACCCATGAGTGACTGAGGCCATCGTGGACTCTATCAGGTCCAAAGTAAAATACGTGTCACTCAAGGCTGTACCATCACTGTCATTCCACAGTGAGCATAATTCGTGAAGGGGTCTGCCAGTCTTACAATTACTTGGACAGAATCTGCATGCCATTTAGGCAGCCCGTGCTTTTAGCACTACGGGAGTATGTACCCAACCCCATTCAGTCCGCCCCAACACAGTCATTACTGAGGGGGTACCCCTAACACGATTTTCAACCGCGGGGTATGTGCGACCTTAAGTCTTATTCATATGCATGCAGAACACCGCTCTTGTCACTTCGGCCACCACGAGCATCACACCTCTTTGGGTGGAAACAACACACTCTGGCTCTTCGACCCTTACGAGTCTGGTTGCGTAACCGTTCTCGATGAGCATGCATATGACTCGATCTAAATAGATCGGCTACTCGGCGTATTTTTACGCAACGAGTCCAAACCTAGCCAAGGCGCAACCTCTACTCTGGCTCAGCGGCCCTTACGAGCAAGGTGCCCTTGCAGGCACAAGGATACGAGCCGATCTGGCATCGTTCCATCAACGGACATCATTTTGCCATTCTATTGGTTCCGGCAGCTCTTCTGCCAACCATTTCGTCAGCACCTCTCCTGCTCTACCGGCAGTGGTGCGACGAACCCTTCTACGTTTGTAGAGGGCAAACCATGAACTGGGTAGCACTCTGCTATATGTCAGAGTATCCTGCTACGTTCTTTCTGAGCTATTCTTAGCTTCTTCAGAAATTTCAGCAGCACTTCCTCTCTTTTACGGAGAAAGCGTGTGTTTCTTTTATCCATTTCAGCGGCATCTCCCCTCTTTGGTAGGAAATCACCATGCTTAATTCGAGGAAATGGATGCGCACCGTTGTGCGTACTTGCATCCATCAAGGTTGCAGGAACCCTGGGCCATAGCCAGGCCATACGTAATTGACTTAGTCTTTACGTAAAGAGCATTTTGCCAAAAAGCGAAGCCTTTCCAATAGGGGCTTCATTCGTCAAGCAGAATCTTGAACGAGGAGCGGTCAGGGAATCGCATGGGCGATTTGGAGTTTGATCTCCATTTGAACGCTCATTTATGCGCCATATATGTAGTATAAGCAGAAGCCTGTGCTTTATACAGCGGCGGCATAAAGAAATGCATATACTATTGTTCAGGGTGTGTAACTGAACGAAATATTCTACATATATAACAAAACAGAAGCCTTGGCATCGTTCGACGCAACGACGTAAGTAAATACATTGCATAATCGGAAGTGCAATAATCGGAAATGCAGAAAACAGGGAGCCTTGGCATCATACGACGCGACGGCAAAGGTAAATTATATAGCCTGTGCGATATAAGATGCGTCGGCAGAATCAGCAGATATACACCTAGATCTGTATCCAACGATAGTTAAGAGGCGAGCGAGTGAACACCGAAGTGTCCTAGAGGGCTCAACCAAGAACTAGGGCGAGATACTATTTTTGAAGAACGCATATACTGCGCATTCGAACATATATATATCCGACGATAGTTACGAGGTGAGCGCGTGAACACCGAAGCGTCCTAGAGGGCTCAACCAAGAACTAAAGAAAGATACTACTTCAGAAAGTATATGTTATATACAAACAATCAAATACTTGAGAGAGATGGTTTAATGAAGCGAACTTACTTCAATTTGAGGAAGAAACGACTCTGATTGCTTCAAACGCTTCGAACGAGGCTCGACTTCGAAAAAGGATCAACTTCGAACGAAAAAAGACTTGGACTTTGACTTTGAACCAAACCAGGTTCAAGTCAAGTCAACTGGGTTCAGACTTAGGTCAAGTAGGTTCAGACCTAGGTCAGGTGGGTTAGGACCAGGTCAGGCAGGCTCAGACCAGGTCAAGCAGGCTCAAGCTAAGTCAGGCAGGCTCAGACTAGGTCAAGTGGGCTCAGGTGGGCTAGGCTAGGTAGGGGAGGTTTGGAAAAGGAGGAGAGAGAGAGGGGTTGGCGATTTTTAGAGAGAGGGGGGCTCCTCTATTTATAGGAAGTGAAACTTGGGCCCCAAGTTTCACTTTTACCCTTATACCCCTTGGCTTTTCAGAAATCCCTTCAATGGAAGGTGCTAGAATATTCTAGAATATTTTCTGAGAAATATTTCTGTGGGTCCCACCAATATTTCCGTGGGTCCCGCAAAAATTTCGGGTTTTCGACGATTATTTTCCAAAAAATTCTAAGTAGGCCATTATCTTCGTATTGATGCAACTAAGAAAGTTGGCTTGCAGGAATCCTTTGATTTTGTTCAAGTAGGAAGTTATGGCTTCCAGAGTGTTTGAGCATATATTCGTGATTTGACGAATATCCTAAGTATAACTGGCTCGCAGGAATTGATTCGTTTTGCATTTTGAGAGAAAATGCTCTTTTTATCGGTAATTGCCTCATGAATTTATTCAGATATTTTCTGAAAAATTGCGGGTCTTACAGTAGTTGTAAGAGAATGATCACGATTCTAACTTTAATTGACCAATATTACTAATACCTCTAACTTTGAATTGAATGAATAAAACTACTTACCAAAAACCTTAGAGACCAATTGACGCTGGTACCTAAGTCATGCAAGATGAGGGAAGGGCTTTGAATGCTCACTTACATAACACCCTTCACTAACTAATGACTAATTGTAAAATGGACAAATCAATACCTAAGGAAAGAAGAATTAATACCAAAAAAAAACATACGTTAAATATTTCTGTAGCATACGTTACCCTATATAAGAGACTTAGTTAAGGTAATGAAATTTATACTTTCTAACAGATGGAATATTACAGCTACTTTCCTAAACAAGGGGATGTTGGACAGCTTCCTAATGTAATGGGTTTCAAAATAAGAAAAGGATGGTAATCTAATTAGACCAACCAACCGTCCACCTATGTAGTATTAATAGAAAAGTGTAAGCCTTGGGGCACACATGTTTTCTCTTAATTCCAAAGAGATATTCAATATAATTTTCAATATGAGCCCCTTACCAAATTTAACCCAGAAGATCTCCCCATAGGCTGACGTATTGAAGTAATGACACCACCCTTTCCTTGATTGAATGGGCTGTGCATAAAGCGCAAGAATAACCCAAATTGAAAAATGTACTTTTCTATGGATTAGATTTACTTCACTGCACCCATCCTAACCTCACGACATGCACCTAACGAATACTAAGTAAGGTCAATAAAATTTAGAGATGACCAAAGGCAATAAACAACAACTTTTTAGTATGTAGAACTTCAATCGGCTATACCGATAAGCATTGGATCTAGTCGATTGAACTCTTTTTTTTTTTTTTAACTATGATCAAAAAAAAAAAAATTAGAATTCCAATGTTGTCGGACCTGCAGCCCTCCCCAACCGTGCTCCCAATTTGCCATATATATATTAATGAACCCAACCACAAATCCTTATGCATAGATGTATGTTGACATACCAAATTCACGGTTCACATAAACAATGAAACAATATGCTAAATGTCGCACAATAACATGAAATGAGTCATATTTATATATGTCATTCAGATGAGTTTTGTGGCAAATCGAGTTACACAACAAGAATGATTGGTTGATATTTTCAAAACAATAATTTTCAATAAAAACTTTGGAAAATCGTCAACCAAAAGTATAAAAACCGACTTTCCACAAAGTGGTAAGTACGGGTCGAATCCTCAGGGAACAGGAATTACTCAGAATATTTCTCAAAATTTAATTTATTAATTACAAATTTCAATCTACAATTACACAACTAATAAGAATACAATTAATCACTAAAAGGATTGAAAAAGCAATCCAATCTTTAGTTGCACGCCAAGGGTATTTTGGTCCTTTCGCCAATTAGACAATCTTCGCACTTGGACAATGAACCCTGGAAAAATGAATATGTTTTTCAACCTAAAAACAAAGGAAAATGCAAAGTTAGTAATTTATTCTAATAATGCAAACTATAAATGAATCTAAATCTAATTTTCACGAATTAGTAAAACAAATTCTAATTATGAGAAAATAATTAAATAAAATATTAAACTAATTCAAAAATCAGCTAAACTAATTTTAACAATGCTGTATGATGCTTATGCAGCTCCTAAGATGCAGAAAATACTGAAAACAGTCCTAAAATACCGAAACTAAAGAAATTATAAATATGCCCCTAACTAGTGTAAAATAGAGTTCTAATAGCTTGTCGGAAAACCACTGTTTGACATAGCAAACGAGGTCCAATTTTCCCAAAATATGTTCTGTTCTGTAACTAACAGATTAAATAATCTGACACTTTTTACAGAATGAAAAAACGATATCTGGAACTCCAGATATAAGTGCTTCAAAACTGGGAAAAATCAGGATATCGAAATTCCCAAAATTTAAAAACCAGAAAAAGCGGTTTTCACAAAACGCTTATAAATCAAACCAAACCAACTCGGATCGAGCTGAAATTTAGTCTGCATTCAGATAACACGCCAATAAAGTGAATAGAAAAAGAATTTTCTAAAAACTCAGAATTTGTGCACATAAAATAACGACATTACGATATGACAAAAATCGGGTTTTTCTTTGAGTGCACTATTCACTAAATAACTCTATTTTGAACACTAAGAATGCAAAATAACCCTAATGCAATCTAAATGAGACTAATTGACAGTGTATATACTGCTATTGAATGCATTATTACTAAAGGAATTAAAGAATAACCATAAATTGCAATTTATGACTAACACTAAGCTAAAATAATGATGCAAATGCAACTAAGCTAATAAAAAAGATGCAAATCTATTTAACTAAGTTAAATACTAACTAAATACTATTGGAATAATCGAAATACACAAATCACCTACAAGAAACAAATACAACTTACGCATACACACTTCTACAGTATAACTAGACCAAATAACTAAAACAATTAGTCTAAAATCAATATGAGTTACAATTAAATGAAATGAAGCTACTAAAGACCAAAGGCTGCGGGTTTAGGATAAGACTAGGGTTATGTTCACTTGGTTGACTCGGTTGACTCGACTAGGTTCGGTTGACTCAATTAGGCTCGGTCTTGACTTAGATAGGTTCGGTTTGGGTTAGGTTTGGTCTAGGACTTGACTTAGGCTAGGTTGTGACTCAGACTAGGTTTTGACTTAGCTAACTGGGTTCGGTTTTGACTAGGCTAGGCTCGGTTTGACTCAACTAACTGGGTCAACTAGATTGACTAGGTTGACTAGGTCTAGATACTCGATTCACCTAGGTTAGCTAAGTTAGATTGACTACTTTAGTAACCTAATAATGTAAATCTAATTAATTAACCACCTAAAATGAGAATGAATAATTAAATACACTAACTACATGCCTACTAGAGTAAATCAACCCCTATTTAAGACATATCTAATGAGTAACCTACTCACTAACCTAAAATTAATTCAAATCTAAACGAATTTAATATAGAAGGTTGGAAAAAGAAGGTAATAAATATCAATTATCGAATTCTAGAAAGTTGGATTATCAAAAATCATCCAATTAAATGGGGAGTTACAATCCTTAAATAGCTTTAAAGTCCACTTTGGAAAAGGGAAACATCCAGTCTAGAGAACCCCACGATTTTGGCTTTCCAAGATAGGATTAAATTGCAATTATTTCTTTCTTGAAATCGTGGACACCAAATTTGGAAATTTAATTGAATTTCAAAATTACTTTCCAAAGCTAAGTAAGTAACTCCTTTTTAATAGACAATTAAAATTTAATTCTTTCTTTAAATGCTCCACACGATTTTTGAAGAATCCACTATTTCCAAAAACATTTTCAAATTCAATTACCTTAATTGCCTTCCTTCTCAAAACTCGTCAACCCTAATTGAAGCTATTTTCTAGGCTAAGGAATTTAAAACTTACCTAGGTAATGAAAAGACTCAAATAGAGAACACGATTTCCTAGAATTAAATGCTACACCTAATTCAAGACTTACTTAAATGAAATCCTAAAAACGTCTAAAGCATTAAACCTAATTCATTGAACCTAGACACCATAATGAACTTACCTAATTCTAAGACCTACCAAGAATAGCCTAGAGCTCGAATGGAGCTCTAATGGCTGCCGCCTCTCCTTGGGGAAGAAGAAGACCTAAATAACACTAGAAATTTTCACTTAATTAAAATAGAATTGCAAAACTAATCAAAGGAAATTATGCTTAGGACAAATCTAACTTACACAAGACCTTAATGAATCTAATTACACTAAACAAAAACACATTATCTAAATATGATGCTGGAAATTACATGAACAATAAACAACCACCTAAATACACGCATAGACTAAAATACTGAGACTTTAAACTAATCACTAATAACTCTATTACACGATGAAAATCTAACTTAAGCTTGCATCAACAATTATACTAAAAAAAAAAAAATAAACTAAACTAAATAGCAGACCTACAGCCGGCTGAACACATCAATCAAAAACACAAAGAAAAGAAAACTCGATTTTTGTATTTTTAGCAATGAAACACACTACCGAAAACATTTAAACATCAAAACGAAATTTAAAAAGACCCAAACATGTTGAACTTGAATCACACAAACTTACAAACTGACAAACTGCAATTGAAAAACAAACTACACGACATCCATAATGGAATCACACGCACTTCCCTAATTTCAACTTCTCATTCAACGATTTTGGCATAAACTCTCACACGCCACCTAAGAAATCCAACTTCCCCTAAAACGAAAATGAATAATACTGGAAACAACAGAGTACACACATATCAAACAGCAAAACTGCAGAAAAAAAAAACCATGAATAATTTTATAAAACACAAGAATCGGCTAGAAATAATCTAGCCGATTTTTTTTTTTCTATTTAATTGAAACACGAAACAAGCAAACCCAACGACTGCACTAACATGAAATAAAACTTTGTCAAATGCTTTTTCTGTAAAAACAATACAGTAAAACACGCTGGACAGACTTGAAGAATCGGCTAGATGAGGATCTAGCCGATTTTCACGATTTGAGTGAAAAATGTTGAAAATCAAGACTCAAACGAATCAAACAATGAAATAAACCTAATCTAACGTGCTGGTCTGTGCACGGGATCTATTCTAAGGTTGAAACAAAAAGAAAAACAAGAAACACCCAGAAAATAATAAAAGAAAATCAACACACACAATTCGGTTTTAGCTAGAAGAAAAGGAAGAAGATGACCTACCTCTCGGGCGATCCGACAATCGAGGGGAAGAAGAAGAGCAGACAGTGGCTTGGCCTTGACGTCCTGAACGGTTCGAGGATGCTGGAACTTCACCAAGAACAGAACTTTTGCAGCTGCAACACGTTGGAGATCCACCGAGGATGGGATGGGCGCCGATTCGCGATCGGAGGGCTCAGAAAACCGGATGAAGGTAGGGCCGGTTCACCTTGATGGTGTGTTTCGCACTACCAATCAAGGTTAGTAGTCTCCACCTCTGCTACACCTGCAAAAACACAGAAAATGGTGAAAAACGCAGCAAGGAAGAAGAAGAAATGCATAGAAGTAACAAGGGAGATCAAAATATGCTTGATTTCCAAGCATAAACCGGTCTTCAATGGCCAAAACGTGATGGAATCGAATAGGAGACGGTGCTGGAGCTAGAGGCACTGTAGGGGGCATCAAATCCAAAGCCAAAGATGCCTAGGGTTCTTCTAAAAAGTATATTTATACTTTTTGGAATTTCAGAAACAAGGTTATAAAAAATTATTTTACTAGGCGCCACTTTCTGAGGGGTTTTCTGCAAAACTTTCTGAAATGGATATGGATATGCGTGTGGGTTGGATTTTGGGCTTTCTAAAGGTTGATCCAAGGTCCAAACAGCCTAATTGGGTCGGATATGGATCCGATCCACCTCAAAATCCGTGCCCAAACACTGAAATCGCCATAACTCTCTCATTTTAACTCCAATTTCTCTGAAATTCGAACCATAACCCCTTACTATCAAAATGCATCTAAACATGGGTTTAAAACCTTAAACTCGTTACAAAATGCATGAAAAACTTGTTAGCATGATGTGCATTTCATGCATCATCAATGATATATCTTGCAATGATGTGAAATCATAACCACGTATACAAAATTTCTGATCATATTAGGGCAGTTCAATATACATGGCCTGAATGGTTTATTAAACAAAAGATCGAACAAAACCAAATGATAATTCATAATTAATAATCCGAGCTACCTTTCCGGTGATAACCGTATTTTTGCAAGCATTTGATACAAGGCTCATGTTACTGATCCCACTGTGTAGAAGGGATCGATGCACATACCAAGACGTGTTACAGCTTAACCCCATACATTACACCCCATTCACCTACCTAAGATCGGTTTGATCTTGGATCCAACATGGTTTACACCCACGACTAAGTATATGTATTTTCTTACATATATTCGGGCTGTAGGATTTAATACGAGTGCTACATGTCACTAGGCATACGCATAAGGATAGAATGCCCTTACCTCAGTGAAGATCAAAGACGTTTTGCGAAAGGCTTCCTCCTGGCATGCACGTCTCCTTGCGTTGTTTGGCCCATCGTCAATGAGAAGCCGAGATAGAAAAATGGTGGTAGAAATGGCTGGACTGAAGAAGACATGAAGGATGGAGGAAGGAATAGTTGGAATGGGAAAAGAGGGAAGATTGGGAGAGAAAGGAAAAGTGCCTTTTTGAGACTCGTGTTTTTGTAAACTCCTTATGGGTTTCCATTTTTTTTTTTTTACTTCCTTACAAAAACCGTCCAGCCTCCCCAATTGAATTCCAAGAGCCCTATTCAATGCTCTTGGTTGGGCTTCCCATTTGGGAAAACGTCCAACCCACCTTCCATGTATGCCTCCCCCAACCCGTCTTTATTGGGGAAGTTGAAACGTCTTTCCCCTCCCAACTTCAAAAAAAATAATGATTATAGTAAGTTGAAACGTCCTAAAAAAAATCACAGAAGGATTCGAACTGGGGACCTCTTCTCTAAGGGGTAACGAGCCCCACCAGTATGCTATTTTGAATTTCGTTGCATATTCTTGCAACGTTAATTTATTTAACCTTTAGTAAGGTTTTGGCAGAAATTCCAAAAATAACATTTTTGACAAAGAGACACGTCTTTTTTCTAAAATCTGTGTGAGTGTAGTTCATGGGATTTGAACTCAGGTTGCCTTATCACTGGGTATACACCTCACCACAACACTGCTTCTCATCTTGTTGCACTATTGGCCATGTTTAATTCTTTTATCCTCTTTTGACGCAATTTACAAAATAGCAACTTTTAACAAAATTTCTGACGTACACAAGAATTCGACTAACGTTCTCTTTCTGCTGAGGCAACCAACCATACCAGTGCGCCAACTCTTACTTGGTTGCACTTCTTTGCGACTAAAAGTACTTCATTGATGAGTGATGTTCAAAATCGCGTAAGTAAGACGTATGAAGTGGCATGAGCACTGTTTATGAGGAATCAAGTGTCGAGAATCATAAATCAAAGTCATAATACATATGACTAGAAAATCCCCGAGTTTGGGACCCAAACGAGGAAAAAACCTTATTATTTCATGTGAATTACTAGAAAGCATAGGTCGATAGGATATGGGTCATAACAAGGGCGATATTCGCAAAAGATGAAACTTTAAAAAAGTGCTTTGCGAATTTAGTTGTAATTGAAAACTAAAATTTGGATTTTAATTGGGTTTTAGATCCATCCAAGATCTGAATCCATTCATCGTATCCGAATCCAAAATCCTGGATCCATTTGATCCAGTTTGGATACAAGATCCATTTGGATCAACTCTATATCACTCTATCGTATTTATTTCCAAGAATGGTAATATTTATTTATTTTGATAATTATTGAAATTTTGCGGGTTTTACAAGTATGCATGATTGAATCACTATGAATTTTTTTTGACATCCTTAGAAGACATATATGCATGATTGAATCACTATTACTTTTTTTTATAGCCTTAGAACTCATATATGCACGAGTGAATCACTATGAATTTTTTTTGACAGCCTTAGAATGCATATATGCATGCTTGAATCATTATGAAATTTTTTTGATAGCCTTAAAACACATATATGAATGATTGAATCACTATGAATTTTTTTTGACAACCATGGAACACATATATGCATGATTGAATCACTATGAGATTTTTTTGACAGCCTTAGGACATATATATGCTTGATTGAATCAATACACTTTTTTTTTACAGCCTTAGAACACATATATGCATGATTGCATCATAACAAATTTTTGTGACAGCCTTAGAACATAAATATGCATGATTTAATGACTATAAAATTTTTTGCACTGCCTTAGAACACATATATGCATGATTTAATTACAATGATTTTTTTTATAGCCTTAAAACACATATATGCAAGATTGAATCTCTTTGAAATTTTTTTGACAGCCTTAGAACACATATATCCATGATTGAATCATTATGAAATTTTTTTGACAGCCTTAGAACACTTATGAGCATGATTTAATCACCATGATGTCTTTTACAGGTTTTAGAACACAAATATGCATGATTGAACTACTATAAATTTTTTTGACATAGTTAGATCACATATATGCATGATTGAATGACTATGAAATTGTTTTGACAGCCTTAGAACACTTATATGCGTGATTGAATTACTATGATTTTTTTTTGACGGCCTTAGAACACATATATGCATGCTTGAATCACTATAATTTTTTTTTGACAGCCTTAGAATACATATATGCAAGATTGAATCACTGTGAAATTTTTTTGCAGCCTAAGAACACATATAAGCAGGATTGAATCACTATGAATTTTTTTTTACAGCCTTAGAACACATATATGCATGATTGAATCACTATGGATTTTTTTTTGCTGCCTTAGAACACATATATGCATGATTGAATCACTATAAAAAAACTTTTACAACCTTAGAACTCATATATGAATGATTAAATCACTATGAAATTTTTTTAACAACCATAGAACACTTATATGCGTGATTGAATCACTATGAAATTTTTTTGACAGCCTTAAAAGACATATATGGATGATTGAATCACTATGAATTTTTTTTTAGACCCTTAGAACACTTATGGACATGATTTAATCTATATAGATTTTTTTTGAGAGGCTTAGAACAGATATATGCATGATTGAATCACGATGAAATTATTTTGACAGCCTTAGAACACATATATGGATGATTGAATCACTATGATTTTTTTTAGCGCCTTAGAAAACAAATATGAGTGTTTGAATCACTATGAAACTGGTTTGACAGCCTTAAAATACATATATGTGTGATTAAAACATTAGAATTTTTTTAGAGCATTAGAACACATATATGCATGATTGAATCAATATAAATTTTTTTGACAACCTTAGAACAAATATAGGAATGATTGAATCACTATAAATTTTTTTGACAACCTTAGAACACATATATGCATGATTGAATCACTATAAATTTTATTTGACAACCTTAGAAAACATATACGCATGCTTGAATTACTATAAAATATTTTTGACAGCCTTAGAACACATATATGCATGATTGAATCACTATGAAATATTTTTGACAGCCTTAGAACGCATATTAATGATTGAATCACTATGAAATTTTTTTGATAGACTTAGAACACATATACAAGTGATTGAATCACTATGAATTTTGTTTGACAACCATAGAATACATATATGCTTGATTTAATCACTATAAGATTTTTTTGTCAGCCGTAGAACACATATATGGATGATTGAATCAATACTAAATTTTTTTGACAGCCTTAGAATACATATACATATGATTGAAACACTATAAATTTTTTTTGACCACCTTATAACAAATATATGCATGATTGAATCACTATAAGAGTTTTTGACAACCTTAAAACATATATAAGCATGATTTAATTGCTATAAATTTTTTTTACAGCCTTGGAAAACATATATGCATGACTGAATCACTATGAACTTTTTTTTCACCCGTAGAACACATATATGCATGATTGAATCACTATGATTTTTTTTTGCAGCCTAAGAACACATATATGCATGATTGAATCACTATAAATTTTTTTTGACAGCCTTAGAACACATATATGCATGATTGAATCATCACTATGACTTTTTTTTGACAGCCTTAAAACACATATAAGCATGATTTAATCGATATAATTTTTTTTTGACTGCCTTAGAACACATACATGCATGATTGAATCGCTATGAAATATTTTAGACAACCTTAGAACACATATATGCAAGATTGATTCACTGTGAATTTTTTTTAAAGCCTAAGAACACATATATGTTTGATTGAATCACTATGAAACTTTTTTGACTGCCTTAAAAACACATATATGAAAGATTGAATCACTATGAATTTTTTTGGACAGCCTTAGAATACATATATGCATGAATGAATCACTATGGAGTTTTTTTTACCGCCTTAGAACACATATATGCATGAATAAATCACAATAAATTTTTTTGGAGAGCATTAGAACACTTATATTTATGATTCAATCACTATAATTTTTTTTTGACAACCTTAGAACACATATCTGAGTTATTGAATCACTATGAATTTTTTTTTATGGTCTTAGAACACATATATGCATGATTGAATCACTATGAATTTTTTTTGACACGCTAAGAACACTTATGGGCATGATTTAATCACTATAACTTTTTTTTGACAGAGCTAGAACACACATATGCATGATTTAATCACTATGAAATTTTTTTGACAGCCTTACAGCTCATATATGGATGATTGAATCACTATGAATTTTTTTTAGAGCCTAATAACACAAATATGCATGATTGAATCTCTATGAAACTGGTTTGCAGCCTTAGAATACATATATGCATGATAGAAACATTAGAATTTTTTTTTAGGGCATTAGAACACATATATGCATGATTGAATCGCTAAAAAGTTTTTTGACAGCCTTAGAACACATATATGCATGATTAAATCACAATGAAATTTTTCTGACAACGTTAGAACACATATACAAATGATTAAATCACAATGAACTTTTTTTAAAAACCATAGAACACATATATGCATGATTGAATCAATATGAATTTTTTTTGCAGACTTAGAACACATATATGCATTATTGAATCACTATGAATATTTTTTGACAGCCTTGGAACACATATATGCATCATTGAATCACTATGATTTTTTTTGACACCCTTAGAACACTTATGGGCATGATTTAATCACTATAAAAAAATTTTAACAGGCTTAGAACACACATATGCTGGATTTAATCACTATGAAATTATTTTGATAGCCTTACAACACATATATGGATGATTGGATCGCTATAATTTTTTTTTACAGCCTAATAACACAAATATGCATGATTGAATCTCTATGAAACTGGTTTGACAGCCTTAGAATACATATATGCATGATTGAAACATTAGATTTTTTTTTCAGGGCATTAGAACACATATATGCATGATTGAATCACTAAAAAATTTTTTCACAACCTTAGAACACATACCTTCATGATTGAATCACTATGAAAGTTTTTTGACAGCCTTAGAACACATATATGCATGATTTAATCACTATGAATTTTTTTTGACATCCTTAGAACACATATATGCATGATTGAATCACTATAATTTTTTTTGACAGCCTTAGAACTCATATATGCATGAGTGAATCACTATGAATTTTTTTTGACAGACTTAGAACACATATACGCATGCTTGAATCATTATGATTTTTTTTTATAGCCATAGAATACATATATGAATGATTGAATCAGTATGATTTTTTTTTTGACAACCATGGAACACATATATGCATGATTGAATCACTATGAGATTTTTTTGACAGCCTCAGGACGTATATATGCTTGATTGAAACAATACAAATTTTTTTTGACTGCCTTAGAACACATAAATGCATGATTCAATCACTACAATTTTTTTTGACAGCCTTAGAACACATAAATGCATGATTCAATCACTATAAAGATTTTTGCGGCCTTAGACCACATATATGCATGACTTAATCACTATGAATTTTTTTTGCCAGTCTTAGAACACATATATCCATGATTGAATCATTATGAATTTTTTTTTACACCCTTAGAACACTTATAAGCAAGATTTAATCACCATGATTTTTTTTTATTGGCTTTAGAACACATATATGCACGACTGAATTACTATCAAATTTTTTTGACATAGTTAGAAGACATATATGCATGATTGAATCACTATGAAATTATTTTGACAGCCTTAGAACACATATATGCATGATTGAATCACTAGAATTTTATTTTGAGAGCATTAGAACACATATATGCATGATTGAATAACTATGAAATTTTGTTGACAGCCTTAGAACACATATATGCATGATTGAATCACTATGAAATTTTTTTGACACCCTTAGAACACTTATGAGCATGTAATCACTATAATATTTTTTTGATAGCCATCGAACACATATATGCATGATTGAATTACTATGAATTTTTTTTGACAACCTTAGAACACATATATGCATGATTGAATCACTATAAAAAAAATTTGACAGCCTTAGAATACATATATGTAAGATTGAATCGCTATGAATTTTTTTTGCAGCCTAAGAACACATATATGCAGGATTGAATTACTAAGAATTTTTTTTTAGAGCCTTAGAACACATATATGCATGATTCAATCACTATGGATTTTTTTGGGCAGCCTTAGAACACATATATGCATGATTGAATCACTATGAAATTTTTTTGACACCCTTAGACTCGCATATGCATGATTGAATCACTATAATTTTTTTTTAACAACCATAGAACACATATATGCATAGTTAAATCACTATGAATTTTTTTTACAGCCTTAGAACACATATATGCTTGATTGTATCACTATAAATTTTTTTTGAAAGCCTTAGAACACATATATGCATGATTGAATCACTGGAATTTTTTTGGAGAGCATTAGAACACTTATATGCATGATTGAATCACTATGAAGTTTTTTTGACAACTTTAAAACACATATATGCATGATTGAATCACTATGAGTTTTTTTGACAACCTTAAAACACTTATGGGCATGATTTAATCACTATAAAGTTTTTTTGAGAGGCTTAGAACAGATATATGCATGATTGAATCACTATGAAATTATTTTGAAAGCCTTAGAACACATATATGGATGATTGAATCACTATAAATTTTTTTTAGAGCCTTAGAAAACAAATATGCATGCTTGAATCACTATGAAACTGGTTCGACAGCCTTAGAATACATATTTGCATGATAGAAACATTAGAATTTTTTTTTTGAGCATTAGAACACATATATGCATGATTGAATCACTATAAATTTTTTTGACAACCGTAGAACATATATATGCACGATTGAATCACTATAAATTTTTTTGACAACATTAGAACACATATATGCATGATTGAATCACTATGAAAATATTTTGACAGCCTTAGAACATATATATGCGTGATTGAATCACTAGAAATTTTTTTTGACAGCATTAGAAGACATATATGCATGATTGAATCACTATAATTTTTTTTGTACAACCTTAAAACACATATCTGCATGACTAAATCACTTTTATATTTTTTTGACAGCCTTCGAACACATATATGCATGATTGAATCAATATAAAGTTTTTTTTTACAACCTTGGAACACATATATGCATGCTTGAATCTCTATAATTTTTTTTGATAGCCTTATAACACAAATATGCATGATTGAATCACTATGAGATTTTTTTGACAGCATCAGGACATATATATGCTTGATTGAATCAATATAATTTTTTTTTGACAACCTTAGAAGACATATATTAATGATTGAATCACTATGAAAATTTTTTGACATCCTTAGAACACATATATGCATGATTGAATCACTATAATTTTTTTTGACAACCTTAGAACACATATCTGCATGATTAAATCACTATAAAAAATTTTTGATAGCCTTCGAACACATATATGCATGATTGAATCTCTATAAATTCTTTTTTGACAACCTTAGAACACATATATGCATGCTTGAATCACTATAAATTTTTTTTGACAGGCTTAGAACACATATATGCATTATTGAATCACTATGAAATATTTTTGACAACCTTAGAACACATATATTAATGATTAAATCACTATGAAAATTTTTTGGTAGCCTTAGAACATATTTATGAGTGATTGAGTCAGTCTAAAATTTTTTTGACAACCATAGAACACATATATGCATGATTGGATCACTATGAGATTTTTTTGACAGCCTTAGAATACATATATGGATGATTGAATCAATACAAATTTTTTTTGACAGCCTTAGAACACATATACATAAGATTGAAACACTAAAAAAAATTTTGGACCACCTTAAGTGAAATATATGCGTGATTGAATCACTATAAAAAAATTTTGACAGCCTTAGAACACATATAAGCATGATTTAATTGCATTGAAATTTTTTTACAGCCTTAGAACACATATATGCATGATTGAATCACTATGAACATTTTTTGGCAGCCTTTAAACTCATTAATAAACGATTCAATCACTATGAAATTTTTTTCTAGCCTAAGAACACATATATGCATGATTGAATCACTATAATTTTTTTTTGACGGCCTTTGAGCACATATATGCATGATTAAATCACTATTATTTTTTTTTGACAACCATAGAACACATATAAGCATGATTTAACGGATATTAAATTTTTTTGACTGCCTTAGAACACATATATGCATGATTGAATCGCTATGAAATATTTTTGACAACCATAGAACACATATATGCACGATTGATTAACTATAAAAAATTTTTGCAGCCTAAGAACACATATATGCATGATTGAATCACTATGAAATTTTTTTGATAGCCTTATAACACATATATGCATGATTGAATCACTATGAATTTTTTTTGACAGCTATAGAATACATATATGCATGATTGAATGACTATGGAATTTTTTTGACCGCCTTAGAACACATATATGCATGATTGAATCACTATGAAATTTTTTGGACAACCTTAGAACACATATGAATGATAGAATCACTATGAAAATTTTTTAACAACCATAGAACATATATATGCATGATTGAATCATTATGAATTTTTTTTGCGGCCTTAGAACACATATATGCATGATTGAATCACTATGAAATTTTTTGGACAACCTTAGAACACATATGAATGATAGAATCACTATGAAAATTTTTTAACAACCATAGAACATATATATGCATGATTGAATCATTATGAATTTTTTTTGCGGCCTTAGAACACATATATGCATGATTGAATCACTATGAAATTTTTGTGACAGCCTTAGAACACATATATGCATGATTGAATCACTATGAATTTTTTTTGACACCCTTAGAACACTTATGAGCATGATTTAATCACTATAAATTTTTTTTGACAACCTTAGAACACATATCTGCATTATACAATCACTATGAATTTTTTTTGACAGCCTTAGAACACATATATGAATTATTAAATCACTATAAAATTTTTTGACACCCTCAGAGCACTTATAAGCATGATTTAATCACGATGATTTTTTTTTACATGCTTAGAACACATATATGCATGATTGAATTACTATGAAATTTTTTTGACAGCCTTAGGACACATATATGCATGCTTAAATCACTATGAAATTTTTTCGCAGGCTTAGAACACATATACGCATGATTGAATCACTATGAAATTGTTTTGACAGCCTTAGAACACATATATGCATGCTTTAATCACTAGAATTTTTTTTTGAGAGCATTAGAACACATATATGCATGATTAAATCACTATAATTTTTTTTTTGACAACCTTAAAACATATATCTACTTGATTGAATCACAATGAAATTTTTTTGACAGCCTTAGAACACATATATCCATGATTGAATCACTATGAATTTTTTTTGACAGCCTTAGAACACATATATGATTGCTTGAATCACTATGAAATTTTTTGACCCTTTGAACACATATATGCATGATTTAATCACTATGAAATTTTTTTGATAGCCTTAGAACACATATATGCATGATTGAATCACTATAAACTTTTTTTGACAGCCTTACAACACATATATGCATAATTGAATCACTATGAAATTTTTTTGCAGCCTAAGAACACATATATGCAAGATTGAATCACAATAAATTTTTTTTGACAGCCTTAGAACATATATATGCATGATTGAATCACTATGGATTTTTTTTAACAGCCTTAGAACACATATATGTATGATTGAATCACTATGAATTTTTTTTGACAACCTTAGAACACATATATGAACGATTGAATCACTATGAAATTTTTTTAACAACTATAGAACACATATATGCTTGATTGAATCACTATGAATTTTTTTGCACAACCTTATAACACAAATATGAATGATTGAATCCGTATGATTTTTTTTTAACAACCATAGAACATATATATGTAAGATTGAATCACTACAAAAAAAATTTGACTGCTTTAGAACACATATAGGCATTATTTAATCGCTATAAAATTTTTTTGACACCCTTAGAACACATATATGCTTGATTGAATTACTATAAATTTTTTTTGACAGCCTTAGAACACATATATGCAAGATTGAATTTTTTTTTTAGCCTAAGAACACATATATGCATGATTAAATCACTATGAATTTTTTTTCAGAGGCTTAGAACAGATACATGCATGATTGAATGACTATGAAATTTTTTAACTGCCTTAGAACACATATATGCATGATTGAATCACTATCAAAAATTTTTTGACAACCTTAGAACACATATATGCATGATTGAATCACTATAATTTTTTTTTAACAACCATGGAACACATATATGCATGATTGAATCACTATAAAATTGTTTTGACAGCCTTAGAACACATATATGCATGCTTTAATCACTAGAAATTTTTTTTGAGAGCATTAGAACACATATATGCATGATTAAATCACTATAATTTTTTTTTTGACAAACTTAAAACATATATCTGCTTGATTGAATCACAATGAATTGTTTTTGACAACCTTAGAACACATATATCCATGATTGAATCACTATGATTTTTTTTTGACAGCCTTAGAACACATATATGATTGCTTGAATCACTATGAATTTTTTTGACAGCCTTTGAACACATATATGCATGATTTAATCACTATGACTTTTTTTTGATAGCCTTAGAACACATATATGCATGATTGAATCACTATAAACGTTTTTTGACAGCCTTACAACACATATATGCATAATTGAATCACTATGAAATTTTTTTGCAGTCTAAGAACACATATATGCAAGATTGAATCACAATGAATTTTTTTTGACAGCCTTAGAACATATATATGCATGATTGAATCACTATGGATTTTTTTTAACAGCCTTAGAACGCATATATGCTTGATTGAATCACTATGAAATTTTTTTGACAACCTTAGAACACATATATGAATGATTGAATCACTATGAATTTTTTTTAACAACTATAGAACACATATATGCTTGATTGAATCACTATGAATTTTTTTGCACAACCTTAGAACACAAATATGAATGATTGAATCACTATGATTTTTTTTTAACAACCATAGAACACATTTATGTAATATTGAATCACTACGAAATTTTTTTGACTGCTTTAGAACACATATAGGCATTATTTAATCGCTATAAAAATTTTTTGACACCCTTAGAACACATATATGCTTGATTGAATCACTAAAAAAAATTTTTGACAGCCTTAGAACACATATTTGCAAGATTGAATTTTTTTTTGTAGCCTGAGAACACATATATGCATGATTAAATCAATATGAAATTTTTTTTAGAGGCTTAGAACAGATATATGCATGATTGAATGACTATGAATTTTTTTCACTGCCTTAGAACACATATATGCATGATTGAATCACTATCAATTTTTTTTTGACAACCTTAGAACACATATATGCATGATTGAATCACTATAAATTTTTTTTAACAACCATGGAACACATATATGCATGATTGAATCACTATGAATTTTTTTTGCAGCCTTAGAACACATATATGCATGATTGAGTCACTATGAGTTTTTTTTGACAGCCTTAGAACACATATATGCATGATTGAATCACTACAAATATTTTTGAAGAGCATTACAATATTTACATGGCTGATTGAATCACCATAAAAAAAATTTGACAACCTTAGAACACATATCTGCATTATTGAATCACTATGAATTTTTTTTTACTGCCTTAGAACACATATATTTTTTTGACACCCTTAGAACACTTATGTGCATGATTTAATCACTATAACTTTTTTTTGATAGGCTTAGAACACATATATGCATGATTGAATCACTATAAAATTATTTTGACAGCCTTACAACACATATATGGATGATTGAATCACTATGATTTTTTTTTTATTGCCGTAGAACACATATATGCATGATTGAATCACTATGAAACTGGTTTGACAACCTTAGAATACATATATGCGTGATTGAATCATTAGAATTTTTCTTGAGAGCATTTTAACACATATATGCATGATTGAATCACTATAAAAATTTTTGACAACCCTAAAACACATATCTGCATGATTGAATCACTATGAAATTTTTTTGACAACCTTACAACACATATATGATTGAATCACTATGAAATTTTGTTGACATTCTTGGAATACATATATAAAAGATTGAATCACTATGAAATTTTTTTGACAGCCTTAGAACACATATATGCACGATTGAATCACTATGAAATTTTTTTGTTAGCATTAGAAGACCTATACGCATGATTGAATCACTATGAAATTTTTTTGCAGCCTTAGAACACTTATATGAATGATTGAATCTGTAACGCCCCAAATATTTAACTTTAAAATTTTGGAATAATTTTTTTTTTCTAAACAACAGTGGAAAAGCTTTATTAAATCCTTAGTCAAATTATTTGGGCGGGTTACAAGTAATAGCACAAACTCAAGGGATTAAGTAAAATAAACTCTTGCATTGAATTACTACAAGTTTTAAATTACAACTTGATGATTTATTACAAGTCAGAATTCCTCAGGACCTCCGAAGAAGATATGGTCACGTGGCACTGTCCGCAGCGACGACCGCAATTGCTCGTCATTCAGTTTCCTGAAAAACATTAATTCAGAAAAGGGTCAGACTACCACGTCTGAGTAAGAATCATACTATCCATATGAATGTGCACAGTGTCATGTGTACAAGTATATGTGCAACAAGTTTAGATAGAACTAATTACCATTTAACAATTGATAAATGTACAGGTCACTAAAGTCAAGCATTTTATGATATATTCCATCAACATCAAAGCACGATCCATCATATGCATAAACCATATTCATATAAGTAATAACAACTTTGAAACTAATGTGGATGTACACCTGACTTAACTAAAGCATTTCATGTAAAGTGTGCATAAAGCACAAACATCAATGTTCAACACATCATTCATAAGTTATCACAATTTCCATGTAAAGGAAAGTCAATTTGAATCATGCCCTGCAGGAGTCACAACTTACTCCAACAATTTCAACATCGAGTAGTATGCATCTACTTGAAGATCTTTCTTAATACACTAACTTTATGTTTCATCTTGTTAATTACCCTGTGGGTACGCACAGGCATTCAACATCGTAGCAGACCGAGACCACACGAGGGTCTATTATTTTATAACCTGTGTGACTAGCCGTACGGATATCCAAAGGGGACGGTTCACGACCGAGAGAGTACTCCCCAATGGCTAGAACTTAGAATTAGGATGCACCCTGTACTTCTGCAGAAGACTTGGATCTACCATCTAGGATACATTGGTAGTTCTGGCCCCCTAATTTCGAGGACTAGGGACCAGGTGAAACGCTAAGCTCTCACAAAAACAAGAATGTCCATGAAGCTTGTACCACCTACCCTCTCCAAGGTAGACCATGGGTCCGGTAACATACACCATCTTTCAGGTGTACCCAAAGCCCTGAGAAACCAGTAACATATACCATTGTCAGGTATACCCAGTATCCCGGGAAACCAGTAACATATACCGTCTTTCACGTATACCTAGAATCCCCATATTTGTTTTAGATGTGCATATATATATATTTATTCTTGTTTGTTTCATAGTGCGAGTCATTGCACCACAGGAGATTTTCAACATCCCAACCCACACTCGGGGTGATCTCAATGTATGCACATTACCCATTATATGCCCAATAGACAAAAATCATAATTTCTTAGAATTTTGGCTCAACTTTGAGTCGAGTACTTATACATTCAACAAATTTAAAGTTTTAGTTATGAGCTCGGGTGTACGTTTCGTACCCCCCCCCCACTAGTTACGCCGCAACATAACATTATCCAACTTTATCAGTTCTTAAGTGCTCGTATGGCAGCCTTATATTCCTACGAAGTTGGAACTAGATTTTAATCTCTCATATGATCATGGCGTGAAAATATCATGCAAACTTTTGCAAAACACACATAGATCACTAGCACGTAAACATGTCATAACATGAAATTGTGATTCCATTATATGAAATTCAGCATACTATTTAAACATTTGTACTATGGTGGCTTTGTTGTGGACCATGAGGAGTTTTCGACCAACTAGTGGTATGTATGCTATAGTGAATTGCCAATGTAATACATGTGTATAGACAAGGCAAATTCCCCTTTTTTTCTTTTTTTCTTTTTTTTGACAAAACTACTATAAGAGATTTGGATACACAGGTGTAGAACAATCATCAATGAAATAACAAGTTTGCTTTTGCCGTTGTAAGATGTTTATTAATATAATGAGTGATATAAAATTTCTATATTGTTTGCCTATGATATAGGGTGATGTTTATGAATGAAATTTACGAAATTCTAAATGTAACAGAGTGGCATATGTGTATGTATACATTTTGATGTTTTATAACAGATTGTCTATCACAACACATACAATCAAACCTAGTGCACGATTTTTAGGCACCATAATGTTTTCTCAAAATCGTAAGCTCATACATGAGCAGAACACCTGGACGTATAATAACATTGCATATCTCAACCAGCGATTTCATAAGATAGAGGTTGTGTGTCACATTTGATATATAGCATACTGCACCAAATCATTGGTTAGGGTGCCCAATTCATTTCATGAAATTCATCAAATTCACAAGCACAAATATTTACATGTGGTTAATATGCAACTATAATATCATGTTTGGCCTTTTGCTCTATTCCTTGTAAATGTATGCATGTAATAATTAGGGAATATAAGCCCATTACAACACATCAAACTTGGTTCTAAGACTCTAAATACTTTGTTGTTTTATTTATCGGTTCATAAGAATGATCCGACATCCCACATCCCACCTTAGGGGTTTGAAACCAAAACATATTTGTTGCCATCAATGTTCCTTCATGGTGGGAGTTGGCGCACAACCAGCCTATTGACTTAGGTTAATGTGAGTAACATCACGCGACAATCCCATGTGCCTCCAAAACTCATTACTACACATTTCTTCTAATCACATATAAGGACACAACCGTGTTTACATGGTATCGTGGTTCACCCGAACAGCAAACTCGAGTATGAGTTTATTCTACTAAAATCATGGGTAATTTACACTCAAGAATCATTAAGCATCAATATTGTGGTACATCTTCATAAAAGTAATAGTGGCGATTGACATCACTCCGCTGTCACTAAAACATCCATACAGTATTAAAATGTTCGTATGAGCGGTATATAGAAAAAATATTAAAGGTAAGATACACATGTTATGGTTTTTTCTTTAGGAATATTTTAAGGAGTTATCTCCTATAAGGCATGCTGATTACTGTATTTGTGCTATTGAACATTATACAGAAACAAAACATGTAAACTATACACGTAGACCTTGAGTACCGTAAATGAACATAACTTAGAAAATGGTTTCTGTCATGTACTTAACACAGAAAATCACTATATCATTGAATATAAAACAGAAATCAATTTCACATTTAATATTGAAATTCCAAACTGTCATTGAACTTAATACAACAATATGTTGTCATTGAACTGGACATAGATAATTTTTTGTCCATACTCTTAATATAGCAATTCAAGACTGTCAATGAACTAACTGTAGAAATCAACGAACTGAAAGAGCTTTTTGTAAAAAAAAAACAAAACTAACCTGGAACTTAACACAACAACCATACTGTCATCATGCTTAACATAAACCAATTTCTGTCAATACCCATATAGCAAATATACAATGTTGTCATTTTGCTAACGCAGATCAGAAAATTTCTCTAGTGAACATATTACCGAACACTTGCCCAAACAAAAAAAACCATGCAGAACATAAGTTCAAACATATTTTCTGAAGCCACGCACACAGATTTGAACTTCGAACATACTACAAAATGTTTTCTAAGCCCAATATGTAAATCAGAAATATTTCTATTATCCACCTCCCAGAATATTTCAATCTCCAAGCACACCGATCATAGATTTTAATCCAAAGCCAACCCGGAGACCAACAGTTAGTCTATATTACTGTCTATATATATATATATATTCAATTTAAAATGTGTGTAATTGTTCCTTTCTCATATCACTCATTTGGGTATTAAATGCCACAAAAATTTGACAAAACATTCAGCATTTAGACGGCCTAATGCATCCAAATTTTTTTTTCTACATGTTGTCGAGAAGAGAAATCCAAACATCTCTCAACGTCTTTGGATATCTGATTAATAATGGCAAAAACGTTGAACTAGCATTACACATCTATGTATTTATTTATTATTTTTCCATATTATGATACGTATCCATTAACACGATCTTGCTACTTAGGGATTTTCTATGATCCATTCAATTAGCGTTGATCGATTCCCCATGACATGAGTTCTAACTGCCATATATGCAATTTTATTATTCACATACTAAAGACCAACTAGATCCCACATCCGCCATGGCTGAAACACACGTCATGGCTGAAACACATGATAGGATATATGTATTTTGTACATATATACATATAGTATATTGGATACGTGTGTTCCATGTCACAGTGCGCACACATAAAGATATAATGCTCTTACCTCTTTGAAGTCTCGCAACAGCACGGTTGCACCCCTACCTTCCTTCGTTGGAGCGGCACAACACTTTGATAATGGAATCCACACGATCAGCAGGGGAGGTCGACATGTCTAGCAATGATGGTCGACCACCACGGTGGAAGAGAAGGATGGATGAGCCAAAAACGTTAAGAGAGAGAGACATAATGGTGTCAATGGCTGGAATAGGAAAAGATATGAAAGAGGGAGGATGAAGATGGTCACATGACTGGGATGAAAAAAACGTGAAGAGGGATGAAGATGAATCCAAAAAATGAATTTTTTGTAAAGTCCCTTCTCCATCTATTTTTTTTTTCTTGAAATTATCCTTCCCATTCAATGCCCCTTGTAAAGCTCCCCCCTTCCTTGTCAAAATTCGTGGGAATTTCCCAAAAAGAAAAATGTTTGGGTTTCCTTTTTGGGAAATTCGCCCAGCCCCCTCTCTCCTTGAAAAACGCCTTTCCTCATTTAAGTCACTTTAATGAGGAGTTACTAAAAAAAATATGTTGGTTATAAAGTATTTCCGGAAAAAATATTCTTGGCACACCAGAGGATTTGAACTGGGGTCCTCTTTTGTAAGAGGTAACAAGCCCCACCAGTGTGCCATACACAATTTCGTTGCATATTTTTGCAACAAAATTTTATTTAACCACTTATAGGCGTCTGGTGGATTTTGCCAAAAAATGATGTCTTAGGTATTTATTTTGTTTTGTCTTAGTAACCAACCTCCTTCTCCCAATTCTAAAATCGTGGGAGACGTTAATACCTTGTTTTTTTGAAACGTCCCCCTGCCCATTTCAAGGAGCCTTCCTTGTTACTATTTTAAAAACCCCTCTTAATTGTCGAATTAGTGGAAGGGCCTTTCCAAAGGAAGAAACTGTTGGGTTTCCTCTTTGGAAAACCACCCAGCCGTCCCCTTGTTATGATCCCACGATTTCTCCATTTAAGTCCTTAAATGATCTTCATTTAGGTTAAAAAGCACACGAATTTGCCAAATTCGTTTTTTTTTTCTTGTTTTGAGACCTCCCCCATTAAGGTCTTCTTAATGGAGGAGTTATTACACCATTTGATTTTTTTTTTTCAAAAATTGTCTTTAATAAAAAGATAACGGCGCACAGGAGGATTTGAACATAGGTTCTCCTCCCTAAGGGGTAACGAGCCCCACCAGTGCGCCACCTCTTGTTTCGTTGCATACTCTTGCAATCGTAATCCTTTTATCCTCTTTTGATGAAATCTACAAAATAGCCGCTTTTAACAAAATTTCTGGCGTACACGGGGATTTGACTCACGTTCTCTTCCTGTTGAGGCAACCAACCATACCAGTGCACCAACTCTTACTTGGTTTCACTTCTCTGCGACTAAAACTACTTCAATGATGAGCGATGTTCGAAATTGCGTAAGCCGTACAAAGTGGCGTGAGCACTGTTTATGAGGAATCAAGTCCCGAGAATTATAAATCAAAGTCATAATATATATGACTAGTAAACCCCTGAATTTGGGACTCAAACGAGGAAAAAAACTCGTTATTTCATGTGAATTACTGAAAAGTGTATATCAATTGGATATGGTCATAACGAGGGCCATATTCGCAAGAGATGAAACTTTAGAAAAGTGCTTTGTGAATTTAGTTATAATTGAAAACTAAAATTTGGATTTTAATCGGGTTTTAGATCCATCCAAGATTTGAATCCATACATCGTATCCGAATCCAAAATCCTGGATCCATATGATCCAATTTGGATACAAGATCCATTTGGATCGACTCTATATCACTTTATCGTATTTATTTCCAAGAATGGTAATATTTATTTATTTTGATAATTATTAAAATTTTACGGGTTTTACAGAATCACTATGATTTTTTTTTGACAATCGTAGAACACATATATGAATGATTGAATCACTATGAGGTTTTTTTGACAAGCTTAGGACACATATATGTATGATTGAATAAATATATATTTTTTTTACAACCTTAGAACACATATATGCATGATTTAATCACTATAAAAAATTTTTGGCAGCCTTAAAAAACATATCTGCATGAGTGAATCGCTATCAAATTTTTTTTGAAAGCCGTAGAACACATATAAGCATGATTTAATCACTATAATTTTTTTTTGACAACCTTATAATAAATATATGCATGATTCAAACACTATAAATTTTTTTTTATAGCCTTAGAACATATAAACGCATGATTGGGTCACTATCAATTTTTTTTGCATCCTTGGAACACATATATGCATGATTGAACCACTATGAAATTTTTTGGCCACCCTTAGAACACATATTTGTGTGATTGTCACTACAAGCTTTTGTTAAGAGCATTAGAACACATATATGCATCATTAAATCATTATAAAAAAATTTGACAACCTTATAACACATTTCTGCATGATTGAATCACTATGATTTTTTTTATAGCCTTTGAACACATATATGTATGATTGAATCAATATCAATTTTTTTTTACAGCCTTAGAACACATATACGCATGATTGATCACTATGAAATCTTTTTGATAGCCTTAAAACACATATATGCATGATTCAATCACTATGAAATATTTTTCACAACCTTTGAACACATATATGAATCATTCAATCCCTATGAAAATTTTTTTACAGCCGTAGAACATATACATGCATGATTGAATCACTATGAATTTTTTTTTATAGCCTTAGAACACATATATGCATGATTGAATCACTATGAAAATTTTTTGACAGTCCTAGAACAAATATCTGCATGTTTGAATCGCTATGAAGTTTTTTTAAACCCTTAGAACACATATACATATGATTGAATAAATACAAATTTTTTTTGACAGCCTTAGAACACATATATGCATGCTTGAAGCACTATGAATTTTTTTTGACAGCCTTAGAACACATATAAGCATGATTTAATCACTATAAATTTTTTTGGACAGCCTTAGAACATATATATGCATGATTGGATCACTATGAAAACTTTTTGCAGCCTTAGAACACATATATGCATGATTGAATCACTATGAATTTTTTTGGCTAGCCTTGGAACACATATATGCATGATTTAATCACTATAAATTTTTTTTTAGAGCATTAAAACACATATATGCATCATTGAATCACTATAAAAGTTTTTTGACAGCCTTAGAACACATATATGCATGATTGAATCACTATGCAATTTTTTTGACAGCCTTAGAACATATATATGCATGATTGAATCACTATGATTTTTTTTTGACGTTCTTAGAACACATATATGCATGATTGAATCACTACGAATTTTTTTTGACAACCATAGAACAGATATATGCATGATTGAATCACTATGAGATTTTTTTGATAGCCTTATAACACATATATGCATGATTGAATCACTATGGAATTTTTTTGACTGCCTTAGAACACATATCTGCATGATTGAATCACTATGAATTTTTTTTGACAGCCTTAGAACACATATATGAATGAATAAATCACTATGAATTTTATTTGACAACCATAGAACATATATATGCATTATTGAATCACTATGAGATTTTTTTGACAGACTTAGAACACATATATGATTGATTGAATCAGTAGAATTTTTTTTTGAATGCCCTGGAGCACATATATGCATGATTGAATCACTATAGATTTTTTTTGACAGCCTTAGAACATGTATAAGCATGAATGAATCACTATGATTTTTTTTTGACAACCTTAGAACACATATATGCATGATTGAATCACTAAAAAATTATTTTGCAGCCTAATAACACATATATGCATGATTGAATCACTATGAAATTTTTTTGACAGCCTTAGAACACATATATGCTTGACTGAATCACGACAAAAATTTTTTTAGAGCATTAGAACACACATATGCATGATTGACTCACCATAATTTTTTTTGACAATTTTAAAACACATATTTGGAAGATTGAATCACTATGAAATTTTTTTGACAGCCTTAGAACATATATAGGCATGATTGGATCACTATAAACTTTTTTTGTAGGCTTAGAACACATATATGCAAGATGAATCACTATCAATTTTTTTTGTCAGCCTTAGAACACATACATGCATGATTGAATCACTACAAATTTTTTTTAGAACATTTGAACACATATATGCTAGATTGAATAACTATAGATTCTTTTTTTACAACCTTAGAACACATATCTGCATGATTGAATCACTATGACTTTTTTTTGACAAACTTAGAACGCATATACACATGTTTAAATCACTATAAAATTTTTTTGCTGCGTTAGACCACATATATGCATGATTGAATCACATTGAAAATTTTTTGGCAGCCTTAGAACACATATATGCATGATTGAATCACTATAAATTTTTTTTTAGAGCATTAGAACACATACATGTCTGATTGAATCACTGTAAATTTTTTTTGACAAACTTAGAACACATATCCTCATGATTGAATCACTATAAAATTTTTTGACAACCTTAGAACACATATCGGCATGAATGAATCACTATGAAATTTTTTTTATAGCCTTAGAACACATATTTGCCTGATTGATTCACTAAGAAATCTTTTTGACAGCCTTAGAATACAAAAATGCATGATTGAATCACTATGATTTTTTTTTACAGCCTTAGAACACATATATGCATGATTAAATCTTTGTGAAATTTTTTTGACAACCTTACGACACATATATGCAAGATTGAATCGCTATAAAAAAAAATTGACAGCCTTAGACCACATATATGCATGTTTGAATCACTATGATTTTTTTTTTACTACCGTAGGACACATATATGCATGATTGAATCACTAAGAATTTTTTTTGACAGCCTTAGAACACATATATGCATGATTGAATCACTATGAATTTTTTTGGACAACCTTATAAAACATATATGCATTATTGAATCACTATGAATTGTTTTTATTGCCCTAGAACACATATATGCATGATTGAATCACTATGATTTTTTTTTGAAAACCTTAGAACACATATCTGAATGATTGAATCACTATGAAATTTATTTGACAGCCTTAGAAGATGTATATGCAAGACTGAATCACTTTGAAATATTTTTGACAGCCCTAGAACACATATAAGCATGATTTAATCACAAGGAAATTTGTTTGACAGCCTTATAACGCATATATGCATGATTGAATCACTATGAAATTTTTTTTACTGCCTTAGAACATATATATGCATGATTGGATCACTCTAAAATTTTTTGACAGCCCTAGAACACATATAAGCATGATTGAATCACTATGAAAAATTTTTGACAGCCTTAGAGCATATATATGCATGTTTGAATCACTATGAATTTTTTTTTTATAGCCCTAGAACTCATATAAGCATGATTTAATCACTATGAAATTTTTTTGACAGCCTTATAACACATATATGCATGATTGAATCACTATGAAAATTTTTTGACAGCCTTAGAACACTTATTTGCATGATTGAATCGCTATGAAAATTTTTGTTCAGCCTTAGAAAAAATATATACATGATTGAATCACTACAAAATTTTTTTAAGAGCATTAGAACACATATATGCATCATTGAATCACTATAAATTTTTTTTGACAGCCTTAGAAGATATATCTGCATGATTGAATCACTATGATTTTTTTTTACTACCTTAGGACACATATATGCATGATTGAATCACTAGGAATTTTTTTTGACAGCCTTAGAACACATACATTCATGATTGAATCACTGTGAAATTTGTTTGACGGTCTTAAAACACATACATGAGTGATTGAATCAATATGAACTTTTTTTGACAGCCTTAGACCACATATTTGCATGATTGAATCACTATAAAATCTTTTTTACAGCTTATGTACAAATATATGCATGATTGAATCACTATGAAATACTTTTGACATCCTTAGAAGACATATATGCATGATTTATTCACTATGATTTTTTTCTTACTGCCTTAGAACACATATATGCATGATTGAATCACTATGAAGTTTTTTTGACAGCCTTAGAATACATATATGCATGATTGAATCACTATGAAATCTTATTTACTGCCTTAGAACACATATATGCATGATTAAATCTTTCTGACAACCTTAGGACATATATATGCAAGATTGAATCACTATAAAAAAAATTTGATAGCATTAGAACATATATATGCTTGTTTGAATCACTATGAAATTTTTTTGGCTACCTAAGGACACATATATGCATGATTGAATCACTAGGAATTTTTTTTGGCAGCCTTAGAACACATATATGCATCATTGAATCACTATGAAATTTTTTGGACAGCCTTATAAAACATATATGCATGATTAAATCACAATGAAATTGTTTTTATTGCCCTAGAACACATATATGCATGATTGAATCACTATGATTTTTTTTTGAAAACCTTTGAACATATATCTGCATGATTGAATCACTACGAAATTTATTTGACAGCCTTAGAAGACGTATATGCAAGATTGAATGACTTTGAAATTTTATTGACAGCCCTAGAATGCATATGTGCTTGATTCAATCACTATGAATTTTTTTTGACATACTTAGAACACATATAAGCATGATTTAATCACTATGAATTTTTTTTGACAGCCTTATAACACATATATGCTTGATTGAATCACTATGAAAATTTTTTGACCGGCTTAGAACATATATATGCATGATTGGATCACTATGAATTTTTTTTGACAGCCTTAGAACATATATATGCATGATTGGATCACTATGAATTTTTTGTTCTGCCTTAGAACATATATATGCATGATTGAATCACTATGAAATTTTTTGGCCAGCCTTAGAACACATATATGCAAGATTGAATCACTATATAATTTTTTTGAGAGCCATAGAACACATATATGAATGATTGAATCACTATGAAATTTTTTTGACAGCCTTAGAACACATACATGCTTGATTGAATGACTATCAAATGGTTTTGATAGCCTTAGAACATATATATGCATGATTGAATCACTATGAAATTTTTTTTGACAGCCCTAGAACACATATAAGCATGATTTAATCACTATAAAATTTGTTTGACAGCCTTATAACACATATATGCATGTTTGAATCACTATGAAATATTTTTGACATCATTAGAATACAAATATGCATGATTGAATCACTATTAAATTTTTTGGCCAGCCTTAGAACACATATATGCATGATTGAATCACTACAATTTTTTTTTAGAGCGTTAGAACACATATATGCATCATTGAATCACTATAAAAAATTATTGACAACCTTAGAACATATATCTGCATGATTGAATCACTATGATTTTTTTTTACTTCCTTAGGACACATATATGCATGATTGAATCACTAGGAATTTTTTTGATAGCCTTAGAACACATACAGTCATGATTGTATCACTGTGAATTTTTTTTGACAGCCTTAGAGCATATATATGCGTGATTGAATCAATAAGAATTTTTTTGACAGCATTAGACCACATATTTGCATGATTGAATCACTATAAAATCTTTTTGATAGCCTATGAACACATATATGCATGATTGAATCACTATGAAATATTTTTGAAATTCTAAGAACACATATATGCATGATTGAATCACTATGAAATCTTATTGACTGCCATAGAACACATAGATGCATGATTAAATCTTTGTGAATTTTTTTTGACAGCCTTAGAACACATACACTGTAAAAAAAAATTGACAGCCTTAGAACACATATATGCATGTTTGAATCACTATGATTTTTTTTTTACTATCTTAGGACACATATATGCAAGATTGAATCACTAGGATTTTTTTTTAACAGCCTTAGAACACATATATGCATGATTGAATCACTATTAAATTTTTTGCACAGCATATAACAGATATATGCATGATTGAATCACTATGAAATTGTTTTTATTGCCCTAGAACACATATATGCACGATTGAATCACTATGATTTTTTTTTTAAAACCTTAGAACACATATCTGCATGATTGATTCACTATGAAATTTATTTGAAAGCCCTAGAACGCATATATGCATGATTGAATCACTATGAATTTTTTTTGACATACTAAGAACACATATAAGCATGATTTAATCACTACGAAATTTTTTTGACAGCCTTATAACACATATATGCATGATTGAATCACTATGAAATTTTTTTGACAGCCTTAGAACATATATATGCATGATTTGATCACTATGAATTTTTTTCAGCCTTAGAACACATATATGCATGATTGAATCACTATGAAATTTTTTGGACAGCCTTAGAACACATATATGCATGATTGAATCACTACAAATTTTTTTTGAGAGCATTAGAACACATATATGCATCATTGAATCACTATAAAATTTTTTTGACAACATTAGAACATATATCTGCATGATTGAATCACTATGAAATTTATTTGACAGCCTTAGAACACATATATGCCTCATTGAATCTCTATAAAACATTTTTGACAGCCTTAGAACACATATATTCATGTTTGAATCACTGTAAAAAAAATTTGACATCCTTAGAACACATATATGCGTGATTGAATCAATATAATTTTTTTTTGACAGCCTTAGAACATATATGATTGAATCACTATGTAATATTTTTGACATCCTTAGAACACATATATGCATGATTCAATCACTATGATTTTTTTTTACTGCCTTAGAACATATATATGCATGATTGAATCACTATGAGGTTTTTTTGATAGCCTTAGAACACATATCTACATGATTGAGTCACTATGAAATCTTATTGACTGCCTTAGAACACATATATGCAAGATTGAATCACTATGAAATATTTTGCACAACCTTAGAACACATATATGCTTGATTAAATCACTATGAAAACTTTTTTACAGCCTTAGAACATATATATGCCTGATTGAACCACTATGATTTTTTTTTTACAGCCTTAGAACACATATATGTATGATTGAATCACTATAAATTTTTTTGAGAGTAGTAGAACTCATATATGCATGATTGAATCACTATGAATTTTTTTTGACAGCCTTAAATCACATATAAGCATGATTGAATCACTATAAAATTTTTTTGACAGCCTTAGAGCACATGTATGCATGACTATATCACTATGAAATCTTATTGACTGCCATAGAACACATATATGCATGATTGAATCACTATGAAATGTTTTTCACAACTTTAGTACTCATATATGCATGACTCAATCACTATGAGAACTTTTTTGCAGCCTTAGAACATATATATGCCTGCTTAAATCACTATGAGTTTTTTTTGGCAGCGTTAGAACACAAATATGCATGATTGAATCACTATGAATTTTATTTGACAGCCTTAGAACACACATAAGCATGCTTAAATCACTATAATTTTTTTTTGACAGCCATAGAACACATATATGCATGATTGAATCACGATGAGATTGTTTGGACAACTTTAGAACACATATATGCATGATTGAATCACTATGAAGTTTTTTTGCAGCCTTAGAACACATATATGCATGATTGAATCTCTATAAAAGTTTTTGACATCCTTAGAACACATAAGCATGATTTAATCTCTATGAAATTTTTTTGACAACCTTATAACACATATATGCATGATTGAATCACTATGAAATTTCTTTAACAACCTTAGAACATTTATATGCGTGATTGAATCAATATGAAATTTTTTGGATATCCTTAGACCACATATTTGCTTGATTGAATCACTATAAAATCTTTTTGACAGCCTATGAACACATATATGCATGATTGAATCACTATAAACTATTTTGCAACCTAAGAAAACATATATGCATGATTGAATCACTATGAAAAATTTTTGACAGCCTTAGAACACATATATGCATGATTGAATCACTACAAAAATTTTTTAGGGCATTAGAACACATATATGCAATGTTGAATCACTATAAATTTTTTTTGACTACCTTAGAATACATATCTGCATGATTGAATCACTATGATTTTTTTTTATTGCCTTAGAATATATATATGCATGATTGGATCACTGTGGAATTTTTTTGCAGCTATAGAACACATATATGCATGATTGAATCACCATGAAATTTTTTGGCCCGCCATAGAAGACATATATGCCGGATTGAATCACTACAAATTTTTTTTTAGAGCATTATTACAAATATATGCATGATTAAATCACTATAATTTTTTTTGACAACCTTAGAACACATATATGCTTGAATGAGTCACTATGAATTTTTTTTGACAGCCTTAGAACTCATATATACATGATTGAATCACTATGAAATTTTTTTGATAGCCTTAGAACACAATATGCATGTTTGAATCACTATAAAAAAAAATTGGTAGCCCTAGAACACATATATGCATGATTGAATGGCTATGAAATTTTTTTGCAGCCTTATAACACATATATGAAGGAATGAATCACTATGATTTTTTTTTGACAACCATAGAACACATATATGCATGATTGAATCACTATGAGATTTTTTTTGGCAGCCTTAGAACACATATATGCTTGATTGAATCACTATGAATTCCTTTTGCTGCCTTAGAACACATATATGCATTATCGAATCACTATGAAATTTTTTGGCCAATCTTAGAATCACTACAAAATTTTTGGAAAGAATTAGAACACATATAAATGATTGAATCACTACAATTTTTTTGTGACAAGCTTAGAACACATATTTGCATGATTGAATCACTACAAATTTTTTTTTAGAGCATTAGAGCACATATATGCATTATTAAATCACTATAATTTTTTTTTGACAGCCTTAGAACACATATATGCTTGATTGAATCAATATGAAATTTTTTTGACAGCCTTATACCACATATTTTCATGATTGAATCACTATGAAATCTTTTTGACAGCCTATGACACATATATGCATGATTTAATCACTAAAAAATATTTTTCACCACCTTAGAACACATATATACATGATTCAATCACTATGAAACTTTTTTTACTTCCTTATAACACATATATGCATGATTGAATCACCGTGAAATTTTTTTGACAGCCTTAGAACACATATATGCATGATTGAATCACTATGAAATCTTATTGACTGCATTAGAACACACATATCCATGATTGAATCACTATGAAATATTTTTTACAACCTTACAACACATATATGCATGATTCAATCACTATGAAAACTTTGCAACAGTCTTTGAACATATATATGCCTGATTGAATCCATATAAAATTTTTTTGACAGCCTTGGAGCACATATATGAATGATTGAATCACTACAAAAATTTTTTTAGAGCAGTAGAACACATATATGCATGATTGAATCACTATGATTTTTTTTGACAGCCTTAGGACACATATAAGCATGATTGAATCACTATGAAATTATTTTGACAGCCATATAACACACATATACATGATTGAATCACTACAATTTTTTTTTGACAACCTTAGAACACATATATGGATGATTAAATCACTATGATTTTTTTTTACAATGTTAGAACACATATATGCAAGATTGAATCAGTTTAAAAGTTTTTTGGTAGCCATAGAACACATATATGCATGATTGCATCACTATGGAAATTTTTTGACAGCCTTAGAACACATATATACATGATTGAATCACTATAAAATTTTTTTGACGACCAAAGAACCCATGTATGCAAGTTTGAGTCACTATGAGATTTTTTTGACAGCCTTAGAATACATATATGCATGATTGAATCACTATGAAGTATTTTTCTGCCTTAGAACACATATATGCATGATTGAATCACTATGAAATTTTTTTGACAACCTTATAACACATATATGCATGATTGAATCACTATGAAATTTTTTTAACAGCCTTAAAACATATATATCCGTGATTGAATCAATATGAAATTTTTTTGATAGCCTTAGACCACATATTTGCTTGATTGAATCACTATAAAATCTTTTTGATAGCCTATGAACACATATATTCATGATTGAATCACTATGAAATATTTTTGACATCCTTAAAACACATATATGCATGATTGAATTCGTATGAAGTTTTTTTGACAGCCATAGAACACATATATGCAAGATTGAGTCACTATGAAATCTTATTGACTGCCTTAGAACACATATATGCATGATTGAATCACTATGAAATATTTTGCACAAACTTAGAACACATATATGCAAGATTCAATCACTATGAAAACTTTTTTACAGCCTTAGAACATATATATGCCTGATTGAACCACTATGAATTTTTTTTGACACCCTTAGAACATATATATGTATGATTGAATCACTACAAAGTTTTTTAAGAACAGTAGAACTCATATATGCATGATTGAAATACTATGATTTTTTTTTACAGCCTTAGAACATATATAAGCACGATTAAATCACTATAATTTTTTTTTTACAGACTTAGTACACATATATGAATGATTGAATCAATATGAAATCTTATTGACTGCCACAAAACACATATATGCATGATTGAATCACTATGAAATATTTTTCACAACCTTAGTACACATATATGCATGATTCAATCACTATGAGAACTTTATTACAGACTTAGAACATATATATGCCTGAATGAATCACTATGAATTTTTTTTTACAGCCTTAGAACACATATATGCATGATTGAATCACTACAATTTTTTTTTGAGACCAGTAAAACACATATATGCATGATTGAATCACTATAAGTTTTTTTTGACAACCTTAGAGCACATATAAGCATGACTCAGTCACTATAAATTTTTTTGACAGCCTTAGAACACATATATACATGATTGAATCACTATGAAAATATTTTGCAACCGAAGAACACATATATGCATGATTGAATCACTATGAAATTTTTTTGACAGCCTTAGAACACATGTATGCATTATTGAATCCCAATAAATTTTTTTTTAGGGCATTAGAACACATATATGCAAGATTGAATCACAATAATTTGTTTTTGACTATCTTAGAACACATATCTGTATGTTTGAATCACTATGATTTTTTTTTGACAGCCTTAGAATATATATATATGCATGATTGGATCACTATGGAATTTTTTTGCAGCCTTAGAACACATATATGCATGATTGAATCACCATGAAATTTTTTGGCCCGCCTTAGAACACATAAATGCCTGATTGAATCACTACAAATTTTTTTTGAGAGCATTATTACAAATATATGCATGATTAAATCACTATAATTTTTTTTTGACAACCTTAGAACACATATATTCCTGGAGGAATCACTATGAATTTTTTTTGACAGCCTTAGAACTCATATATGCATGATTGAATCACTAAGAAATTTTTTTGATAGCCTTAGAACACATATATGCATGATTGAATCACTATTAAAAAATTTATATAGCCCTAGAACACATATATGCTTGATTGAATGGCTATAAATTTTTTTTGCAGCCTTATAACACATATATGAAGGATTGAATCACTATGAATTTTTTTTGACAGCCATAGAACACATATATACATGATTGAACCACTATGAGATTTTTTTGACAGCCTTAGAACACATATCTGCATGGTTGAATCACTTTGAATTCTTTTTGCAACCTTTTCTACACATATATGCATGATTGAATCACTATGAAATCTTTTGGCCAGTATTAGAATCACTACAAAATTTTTTGAGATCATTAAAACACATATATAAATGATTGAATCACTACAAAATTTTTGTGACAAGCTTAGAACACATATCTGCATGTTGAATCACTACAATTTTTTTTAGAGTATTAGAACACATATATGCATTATTAAATCCCTATAAATTTTTTTTGAAAGCCTTAGAACACGTATATGCTTGATTGAATCAATATGAATTTTTTTTGACCGCCTTATACTACATATTTGGATAATTGAATCACTATGAAATCTTTTTGACAGCGTATGAACACATATATGCATGATTTAATCACTATAAAATATTTTTCACAACCTTAGAACACATATATACAAGATTCAATCAATGTGATTTTTTTTTACTGCCTTAGAACACATATATGCAAGACTCAATCACTATGAATTTTGTTTGACAACCTAAAAACACATATAAGCTTGATTGAATCACTATGAAATCTTATTGACTGCCTTAGAACACACATATCCGTGATTGAATCACCATGAAATATTTTTCACAACTTGAGAACACATATATGCATGATTCAGTCACTATGAAAACTTTGTTACAGTCTTAGAACATATATATGCCTGATTGAATCACTATAAATGTTTTTTGACAGCCTTAAAACACATATATGCTTGATTGAATCACTATAAATTTTTTTTAGAGCAGTAGAACAGACATATGCATGATTGAATCAGTATGATTTTTTTTTACAGCATTAGAAGACATATAAGCATGATTGAATCACTATGAATTTTTTTTGACAGCCTTATAACACACATATACATGATTGAATCACTATGAATTTTTTTTAACAACCTTAAAACACATATATGGATGATTGAATCCCTATGAAATTTTTTTGACCACGTTAGAACACATATATGCAATTTTGAATCAGTTCAAAAGTTATTTGGTAGCCTTAGAACACATATATGTATGATTGAATCCCTATGAAAAATTTTTGACCACGTTAAAACACATATATGCAATTTTGAATCAGCTCAAAAGTTATTTGGTAGCCTTAGAACACATATATGTATGATTGAATCACTATGGATTTTTTTGGACAGCCTTAGAACACATATATACATGATTGAATCACTATGAAATTTTATTGACAACCAAAGAACACATATCTGCATGATTGAATCAGTATGAGATTTTTTTGACAGCCTTAGAACGCATGTATGCATGATTGAATCCCTATGAAGTATTTTTGCAGCCTTAGAACACATATATGCATGATTAAATCACTATAAATTTTTTTGGTCAGTCTTAGAATCACTACAATTTTTTTTGACATCTTTAGAACACATATAAGCAAGATTTAATCACTATGAATTTTTTCTGACAACCTTATAACACATATATGCATGATTGAATCACTATAAATTTTTTTTACCAGCCTTAGAACATATATATGCATGATTGGATCACTATGAATTTTTTTTGCAGCCTTAAAACACATATATGCATAATTGAATAACTATAAATATTTTTGGCCAGCCTTAGAACACATATGCAAGATTGAATCACTATAAATTTGTTTTGACAACCTTAGAACACATATCTGCAAGATTGAATCACTATGAAATTTTTTTGACAGCCTTAGAACACATATATGCATGATTGAATCACTATGAAAATTTTTTTACAGCCTTAGAACATATATATGCATGATTGGATCACTATGATTTTTTTTTCTGCCTTAGAACACATATATGCACGATTGAATCAATATGAATTTTTTTGGCCAGCCTTAGAACACATATATGCATGATTGAATCACTACAAATTTTTTTTGAGAGCATTAGAATACATATATGCATGATTGATTCACTATAAATTTTTTTTGACAACCTTAGAACATATATCTGCTCGATTGAATCACTATAATTTTTTTTTGACAGCCTTAGAACACATATATGCCTGATTGAATCACTATAAAAAAATGTCGACAGCCTTAGAACACTTATATTCATGATTGAATTACTGTGAAATTTTTTTGACAGCCTTAGATGTGGCGCCCCAAACCCCGACCTTGGAAAACTTGGGATTTTCAGTGATTTTTTTTTTTTTGAAAGGCTTAAGTAGGAAACCAGCAGAAAGCAGGCGTGGGAAAACAACAAAGCCGCAAGTCTGGGCGGCCACCACAGGTAAGTGCAACAAGTGGAAACAGTGTAACCAACAGTGTGTACAAAAGTGTAACTATGAAGTGGAAAAGGGGAAACACCCCCAACAGTTTAAAGAGTTTACAAAATGTAAGTACAAAAAGTACAAAACAGGGAATATATCCCAACAACAACCAAAAACCCAAAAACCACCAGGTACAGGAACTGCAGGTCAAGTGTGTCGGTCCTCCGAGCCTCCACTGCGTATCATCGCATTCACACTATACCTGTTCGTCACCTACATCCCCATAAAACGGGGTCAATCCTCTTGTGAGGTGGTGAAGAAACAACCACAAGCAGATATATATATATATCATGTACACAGGAAAAGCAGGAAAAGCTAACAAGTGTAAGTGCCTGTGTCAGGTAAGTGTAAAGTGACAAGTACTAGTCAACAAGCTATAGCAACAGGGAAAACAAGTAAATAAAGCAACGAACTGAACCGTAAAGTGAACTGAGCAGCAAGTAACTAAAGTAACACTGAAGTGACTGTAACCAGTACTCAAGCAGTAACAAGAGCTGTCAGCAAGTAGAGTAACTACGTAACAACTGAAGTACACTCTACAACACAAGTAAAGCAACATCTACTGTAAGTCAGCTGTTTGGTTAGTTCCTAAGTGCTTTTGATTACTCCTTCAGGTACGCGAAGGAAACCTTGCATTCTGTGAGACATGCACCCGACGTCTGTTATTAAAAGTCTAGTGTGGTAACCGGGGAAGCTACAGACCGAGTCAACCTCATGCGAGCAACACACGGCTAGGAGAAAACACTCCCATACACAAGGTTTGAAATCCATACTACTGCAGTAGTGAGGCCCTAAAAAGGCAACCTCGACCTCCCTGACTCTGAGTGACTGGAGGCCAAAGGACGCTATAGCTCCTGTCAAAACACGTGTCGTAGTAACGATAAGTCACTCAGGGTTGTACCATCCACCCTCTCCCAAGGTGAACCATGTTGTAAATGGGGCGAAGCAGGTTTATCTTTCTTAAGGCTCATGTTCAATCATACCTCACAACGAGGAATTTACCTCATGGTCCCCATGAGGTACGCAAAACGAGGACTTGGCCTGCCCATTCACGTGCTCAGCCTCACGCGGCAAATAGAGCACACTGCTTGTGAAAGCAGTCAAAACACCATATTATTTATTTCTGTTTAGGGTATATCACACAAGAGTCCTTACACAACACAAGGGCCACTGCTCGAGGACTCCAACTGAACCCACAACAAGTCATACCAGTATTTATACCCTATGGTGTTCAATCTTTAATCCTTTCATTTTATTGAAGTAAGTGCATGTGGTGCGCGTACCAATGCCTCAAACCAGGTACCTTCTCAAGGTACGCTCTACTCAGTAACAGTGTCAGGATGTGCTAAGTGCAAAGTGTAAACATAACATGAGCTTTCTATCATTTGCACAATAAAGTTATCAGAGGCATTGCATGATATTAAAATGCACCATATTGCATATTTCAGTGTTACAACTGCATTTATCAACATTCTCATACATATGGGAATTACATTCGCATTCTCAAGGGTTTGGAAATGAATTTAACCAACATCTCGTCTAATGGGAATAACATTGGCTATTCCAAGGTGGATCGTCGCTCTTGCAGAGAAGATGCAATTGCGACCCAAAAAACCATTACACGTGGTTCAACACACTTATGTGTTTGTAGCGAAATCTCGGATATTCCGTCTTATGGGAATAACATTAGCTATTTCCACGGTATGGGGTGCCGCACCTGCGGACTCGAAACCTGAAGTTTTTGAACAACACATATGATCCTAAATCAATGAAGTCTCTATGTTCGTGGCTTTACAAAAATGTTAAACTACGTACTTTCCTAACCTGTCGGATGTGGTTTAAAGCATAATGATTTTCCTTACGCAATGCGACACACTTACGTGTCGAAGGAGAATCTGAAATAACCCATCTAATGGGTTTTACATTGGCATAACCATGGTTCGGGGTGCCGCGCCCGCGGACCCGAAAACAAGGACATTGCCAAACCTAGCAGGACAACTCTATGGAGTTCTACATTTAATTAGGAGCGTAACATCATCTGGGGAAATACCACCTGGACGGGACACAGGAGTGTCGCAAGTCCATTCGGTCATACCGAATCGATCATTATGTGTGCTTTGACGTACATATACATATATCTATATATATATATATATATATATATATATATATATATATATATATATATATATATATATATATATATATATATTCACATGGTTCAATTCCACTTAAAGACATGTCCTCATATGTACGTATGTAAATGCACAAGTATACATATGTATATATATATATTCGTACTAAAATACATATATATACTTACACCCATACTCATATATATAAATATATACATATATAAATATATATATATATATATATATATATATATATATATATATATATATATATATATATATATATATATATATATATATATATATATATCGAACTCTTTGAAACCCAAGGCATATACAATTATGCCAAAACCCTAACCGAAATACACGGAGGGTGCGAGGCAAGGCAATTACTAGTTGAACCGAATATGGTTCAACTTGAAGTAGCCACGGACTGGTTTTTGATAGGAAGGTATTGATGGCCATCATGGTGGCTCTACGAGGCTGTGAGTGTACCAAAACAAGGGTCTACACTCTTGCTGCCAACGAGGTTGTAACTCAACTGATGGTCTGGCCCTTCGGACCAGACTGTCATGCACGCTAAAGGGTTCTGGTCCGACGCATGGTTCGGACCAGACTAACCCACAGATTCGGTTGGGCGGGTTCCTGCCCCTAACAAGGTAAATCTGCGGTTCTAAAGAAAGAAGGCACGAGGGCCGAACAAAAAGGGGAAGGGTCTGGTCCTTCGAACCAAACGGCTACTAAGCAGGGTAGGGTCTGAACTTTTGAGTTCAGACCTGAGCCCAAAGTGTCTCAGCCTAGAGGAAAAAGGCCCGGGGCGTTCAGCACAAGCTGGCTGGCACCCGGTCCTAACTAAGTGGAGCCGCGGCTAGCATTAGGGGCTGGCTGGGCTGCCAACGGGTTCAGGTCTTAACCACGGTTCAGACCTGCACCCATAGAAAGCTAACAGTGTGCTAACAAGGTGATAAGGGGTGCACAGCACCCACGATGTGCGTGCCCAGCTCCAGCCAAGTAAAAACTGGTTGGGCTAGGTTCGCGCCTAATGCTGGTCAATCAGCTATAGGGCAGGTCTGGACCCTCGGTTCAGACCAGCACCCTAACCCACACCATCTAGCACTATGTGTAGCACGAACATGTAAAGAAATACATTTATAAATGTATAATATATTTATTATTATATATATATTTTTTTGAAAACTGCTGCCACTGGGTGCGCGGGCCACCTGCACATCGCCAACTCCATTCTTGGAGCGAAATGGATGGACAATAGGGGTCTGGTCCACTGGACCAGACTGAGCCACCCTTGCCAGCGTAAACCAGAGCCCAAGGGCTCGGTTCACAGCAGCAGAGAGGGTGTGCTGGGCACACCTACAGCCGGCCCAACCTGCTCCAGTCCGGGTTCCAAAGGGGAAAACCGAAAGAAATAAAAAAAGTAAAAATAATGAAAAACAAAAAAAAACAAAGGAAACAATAGGGTAACACATCAACCACCGGCAGCCTGGCCTTTGCACAACTCAAAGGGGGTGATCATGTTGTGACCCACGCCCAAGGGCTAGGCTGCAACACCAGTCCCATTGTGCTGGGACTGGGTTTAGCCGAAAACCCAAAAAGAAAGAAAGCACATTGAAAAAAAAAATGAATGGGCTGACGGGTTGGGTGTAAGCTGGACGAGCCTAGCTCGGTCCAACACACCCCTATGATGAGAATGCCATGAAATCAATCAGAAAACAAAAGAAAATGAATGACATGGCATCATTATCATGGAAAAATGAACAGCTAACATGCAAAGGAGAAACAAATGGAACAAAAGCAAAGATGCCAATGTAGGAATCAAAAGGAAATCTATTGCAAAAGCATGCAGGACAAAAGCTTGTGAAAAACAATGAAGGTTCAATATTTTAAACTACTGTTCTAGCTAAATCCGCCATTTGGACTTGCATGCATTGATGCAAGGCGCCATTGGCTTCATGCCAATCCGTAATCAACGAAGAAGGTGAGTCTTAACCTTAGCTAGTATTGTAGAAGGAGATGGAAGATGTTGAAGTGTTGCAGCTATTCCACGCCAAGGAGAAGCCCACGGCTGGAGTGAGGGAGCTTGAGAAAAGGGAGGAAGTTTTGGGAGAGAGAAGAGAGAGAGAGAGTGAAGAAGAAAAAGTCGCCCAAACAAGGGGGACCTGTTTTTTTGTAAAGGTTTTATAGATGTTGGCTTAGGGGTGGACGGCTGGGATTTAATCCCTCCAAGATGGAGGGTTGGGGAGCTCCACGCCCCCCAACCACCAATGCATGTCAAGCCTTCCAAAAAGTTTTGCAGAAATTTCAAAAACGCCATTTTTGAAGAGCCTTAAAGTTTCAACAAATTACAAGGGGGCACCCTTGGCTGCCACCCAACATGCCCAATGGGTTTTAAGGATTTGAATTCTTTTGAAAACATTACAAACTTTCCATGGGGCGCTAGCCCCATGGCTCCCTTTTGAAAATGGCGCCCCTCATGATGGAGCCTAGGCTTCATCATGAGGGTGTTGGAAAAATACATGGCCAATGAAAGCCTAAACTTTAAAGCCATGCAAGAAATATTTCAAAACTACCATCCAGCTGGTCAGCCTTGACCAACTGGTCAACCAAGGACATGGACGTCCACTATAGGGGTCGTCCATGGGTTTTGGATCCACTAGGTGCTCCGAATCCAAAACCAAAACCCACATATTACACATATCTGAAAATAACGCCTATTTAATGCATTAAATTAATAATTTAATTCCAAAAATTTATTTTATTCTCTTTATAACCCTAATTAACGTAGAATGGTCGATGCCTCTTGAGGAAATCACCTCTCGTTTGTTAAAATTAAGCGTTCTAAGTTTCGGGTCCAAAATTAAGTCAAGACTCGTAATTCACATGCACTGACGAAGTTTTTTCGTTGTTCGGGTCTCAAATTCGGGGTGTACCAATACAACCCTATTCCAAACTTACCCTAAAAGTTTCGGAGGTTGATTCATTCTAGATTTTCCAAAATCACTCTTTTTGCGTAAAGTTATGTGATTTTACCTGATTCTCAAAATAAGCAAATCTTCAGAAATTGCCAAAACATAAAAAAATTCATCGATTTCCACAATATACATCAAAATGAAAATCATGGATCTTACATCCTCCCTTCCTTAAAAAGGATTTCGTCCGCGAAATCACCCTTAGGAGGTTACAAAAAGTTCTGGATAAGTCTCTCTCATGCTCGCTTCTGGTTCCCATGTGCATTCTTCAATGCCATGGTGCTGCCAACGTACCTTAACTAGCGGAATAGTCTTGGTACGCAAAACTTGATCTCGTCGATCAACAATCTCAATACGCCTTTTCGACAAGGTCAGATCTTCCTGCACGTCCACATCTTCGTAATGAATGACATGCAACGGGTCAGGAATGTACTTCCTGAGCATCGACACCTGAAAAATATTGTGAATGTGGGTATATTGTGGAGGCAACTCTACATGATATGCCACTTCACCAATCCTTGCCACGATCTCAAACGATCCAACGTACCTCGGACTCAACTTCCCTTTCTTTCCAAAATGAAACACGCTCTTCGTCGGCAAAACTCTGACAAAAACCATGTCTCCAACATCAAAAGACAATTCGCGATGTCTCTTATCGGCGTAACTCTTCTGCCTATCTTGCACTGCCTTCAAACGTTCATGAATCTTCTGCACTTGCTGCGTGTAGTGCTGAAGAACAATCGGCGCTTCGCTCAATCTATCGCTGATGTCGTCCCAATAAGATGGCGACCGACAAGGTCTACCATACAACGCTTCGTACAGGGCCATCCCGATACTAGCGTGGTAACTGTTGTTATACGCGAACTCTACCAAACATAGGTGTGAATCCCATTCACCCTTCCAATCAAGTATACAAGCTCGCAACATATCTTCCAACGTTTGAATCGTTCGCTCGGACTGTCCATCCGTCTGAGGAAGAAAGGATGTACTAAACTTCAACTTCGTCCTCAAAGCAAATTGCAACTGACCCCATAGTCGCGATGTAAATCAGGGATCACGATCGGAAATGATAGATCTCGACACACCATGAAGTCGAACAATCTCTCTAATGTACAAGTCAGCTAAACTCTCAAGAGACTAACTGATCCTGATCGACAGTAAATGGGCAGACTTGGTGAGTCTGTCCACGACTACCCAAATTGCATCGTGTTTACGCCTAGTCAGTGTAAACCTACAAAAAAATCCATCGTAACATTCTCCCATTTCCACTGAGGAATCTCAAAACTCTGTAAGGTACCACCGGGACACTGATGTTTCGCTTTGACTTGCTGACAAGTCAAACACCTTGCAACGTAAGCCTCTATCTCGCGCTTCATGCCATGCCACCAATACTTTCGTTGTAAGTCCTTGAACATCTTTGTTCCTCCAGGATGAATCGTGTATCTCGACATATGAGCTTCGTCAAGAATTTCTCTCTTCAGCTCAGGGTTGCTCAGAACGCAAAGGCGATCTCTCATACGAACACTGCCATCTTCAGACACTCTGAAAGAAGAATCTGCTTGCTCAGCCAAGGCTAGAAACTTGCCATGTTGGTCGTTAAGCTTCTAAGCCTCTACGATCTTCGGCAAAAACTCGGATCGAATGGTCAGACCAGACAATCTGATCGAACCATCACCAACAGAAAAAGGTTTCCAGGCTACGAAATCTTCAATAAGCTTCTGGCTCCACACAAGACTAGCCAAAACACCACTCGCTTTGCGGCTAAGCGCATCTGCCACAACGTTCGCCTTACCAGGATGGTAGGACAAAGTGAAATTGTAGTCCTTGATGAACTCAAGCCATCGTCGCTGCCTCATGTTCAGCTCCTTCTGGGAGAATAGGTACTTGAGGCTCTTGTGGTATGAAAAGACCTTGAACGATTCCCCATATAGGTAATGTCACCACGATTTCAAAGCAAACACGACTGCTGCCAACTCTAAATCGTGCGTCGAATAATTTCGCTCGCGAGTCTTCAACTGTCTGGAGGCATAGGCAATCACTCGGTCATGCTCCATAAGCACGCAACCTAAACCGGTACCAGAGGCGTCTGTGTACACCACAAAGCCACCTCTGCCAGAGGGTAAAGCTAACACTAGCGAGGTCGTCAACTTCAACTTCAGTATCTGGAAATTGTCCTCACAGGCACTGTTCCACATGAACTTAACACCTTTACGTAACAGCTTTGTCAAAGGTAATGCGATCCTCGAAAAGTCTTGGATAAAGCGTCGATAATAACCGGCCAATCCAAGAAAACTACGAATCTCAGACACATTCTGGGGCTGCTTCCAGCCCAAAATTGCTTCGACTTTCGCTGGATCGACGGATACTCCATCCTTTAATATCACATGGCCAAGAAACATGACGCGCTCGAGCCAAAATTCACACTTAGAGAATTTGGCGAACAACTGATGCTCACGAAGAGTACTCAACACAATCCACGAATGCTCTCGATGCTGCTCCGGACTCTCCGAACAGACCAAGATGTCGTCGATAAATACTATCACAAACGAGTCCACAAATGGACGAAAGATCTGGTTCATCAAATCCATGAACGTTGTTGGAGCATTCATGAGGCCAAAAGGCATCACCACGAACTCGTATAACCCATATCTCGTCCGGAAAGCTGTCTTCGCAATATCATCCTCTCGGATACGAAGCTGATGGTAACCCGATCTGAGATCAATCTTTGAGAAAACCTTCGCCTTCTGCAACTGATCGAAAAGATCTTCGATCCTCGGTAACAGATACTTGTTCTTATTTGTCGCTTGGTTGAGCATCCGATAATCGATGCACAACCTCAGGGATCCATCCTTCTTCCGTACGAACAACATTGATGCTCTCCACGGTGAAGCACTAGGTCGAATAAAACCCTGATCGAGAAGTTCTTCCAACTGACGCTTTAACTCTTCAAGTTTCGCTGGTGCCATACGGTATGGTGCCTTGGAAATCGGTGTCATTCCCGGCATCAACTCGATACCGAATTCGATCTCTCGCCTCGGAGGTAACCCAGACAGTTCCCTTGAAAACACATTGGTAAAATCTCGGACCACGTCCAAGTCATCGATCAAAACCATCTCAGGTTCAACTAGGGCAATACTGACTAAGAATGCAGTACCCCCATTCCGCAGATACTCTTGAGCCTTGAAAGAAGAAATCATGCGGCTATCGCGCAGAGCTCGAGGAAGCTTGATCTCCAAAACAGGACGATTAGGTCGAAAAAGAACGACCTTGCCTTCCCGACAAAATACTTGAGCATGGTACTCAAAAAGCCAATCCATGCCCAAAATGACATCGTACTCTGTCATGTCTAACAGAATAACGTCAGCTGACAGGTTCTGCCCTGCCACTGACACCACGATGTTCGGAATATACGAGTCACAAAAAGACTGCTCTCCAGTTGGAGTGTGAACCTCCAACGGGAAATTCAAAGGCTTGACTGCCAAAGGTAAGGTACGAGCAAATCTAGCTGCTATGAACGAATGAGTAGCACCACAATCAAACAAAGTAAATGCTTCATGTCCGGCTACTAAGATCGTACCTTGGACCAACTTTGCCTTGGTCACTTGCTCAACTGTTGCCGCACATGCTCGACCGGCAATGACCTTCTGGTTCATTGACTTCGGTGGATACGGCTGCTGCTGCTGCTGCTGCTGTGTCGAGGGTTGTCGCTGCTGCGCCGACTGGGAAGTGCTCGGTGTATTCCTGCGCTGGTTGTCCGCCTGTTTCTTCCTGCAATCTCAGATATAATGACCCATCTTTTCACAATATAAGCATCCTCCTGTGTCTCACGGGCAGGGTCGCCCTGGATGGTTTGTGGTACATTTTGGACAACTGGCCGTGTTAAGCTACTTCTGCTGCGGTTGCTGACATTGTTGGTACTGGGGTCTACAGTTCTGGTACTGAATCTGGCGAGTGTTGCTGCTGTTGTTGCTGTTATTACGCTACTTCTTTGACTGAGGATGGAACTTCCTTCCACTCTGGTTCCTCTGGAATTGTCTCTTCCTTGGCCAACTCTTTTGGCCAGGATTCTGCTGCTGCTGACGTGGTGCGGGAGTCTTTTGCGATTTGGTCCAGTCACACTCAAGTAAGGAGGCCGTCTCTAAAGCCTCATCGACCGTCGTAGGTGCGCGTGTGTACACTTTCGTCCGTAGTACCGGCTTTAGACCTCGAGCAAATTTAAGAGCTCGCTCCTTTTCCGTCGTGTATAAGTGCGGACAAAACCTCTCTAGGCTACGAAAACGTGTGACGTATTCAGAGAGAGAAGAACTACCCTGTTGTAGGTCAAGAAACTCCTGCATTTTTCGGATCCTCTCATGAGTTAGAAAGAAAGCTGCGTAGAACGCTTCTACGAACTGGTCCCACTCTACAGGCTGGTTGTCGAATTTTATCTCCCAGGCGGTCGCCCACCATCTTTTCGATCATCACCAACTTGTAACACACGGAAGATACGCTCTATTTCTCTGATCCAATCTTCGGCTACTTTCTGCGATGCTTTCCCGTCAAACGAGGGAGGGTTCAAGCTCATAAATTGCTTGTATGGAACTGCTGCAACAGGAACCTGGGAAGGTGTTCCCTGTCCCTGGGCGGCCTGCTGGAGGTGCTCGCCCATGTTCCTTATGGTCTCTGCTTGTCATCCTACAACCTCTGTAAGGTTGTTCAGAGTCTCCATAAGGTTATCACACCTGGAGCGCCACGCCATCTAAATACGCAAAAATTCTTACGTAAGCAACCAACAAATACACAGAGATAGGAAAATTTCCATTTTATTAATAAGGGAACTGAAACATTACAGAAGTACCCTTCATCAAGATAGGGTTACACAAGCACTGCCAACAACTTAAACACGACAAGAGCAAAACGAAACACTGACTCAGTGTTTCTAACATCAAAGCATCACATCACAATTTCACGACTTGCTGGTGTAGAAGTCCCTGTAGTCCTTCCGACTACCACAGCGCCTCGACCTAACACGTGGAGGAGAAACAACATTCCTCAGCGGCGTGTCAGAGATCTCCTGAACTTCCCTCAGAATCGGCGGCACGTACTCTGAAGAAACCGCATAGGGGTAGGACTCGGGAGAATATTGGGGAGAATCGATCGCTCCACGCCTTTCTCCGTCCTGGCTATCCACTTCCACAACCAAAGGTCCAGAGACCGATGATACATCGTCGATGTCTTCCTCATTGCTCTTCCAGAGCTCATCCCTCTGCTTCGTCTGGCATTCCTCTTCGACATGCCCACGAAGACTACAGTAGGGGCACTCAGCCAACTCACGGGGACAGATATGTCCCGCGTGATCTCCCAAACACCTGGCACATGAAGGTGCCAACATATGCACATTATGTGTCAAATGTCGCACAGCTCCACTCAGGGCCTCTTTGCCTTGAGTCAGGTTTTGGAGAGCCTCCAAAATCTTGCCGTAGGTCGGGTTTGTCGACATCTATTACATACACAGAACCACAAACACAACTATCTAAAAAGCAGGAAATAAAAGAAATAAAGAAGCTTAACTTATACTTACAGTGCGATGGATGATGCACGATGAAGCTCTGACCACACACTTAAGCTCTGCTCTGATACCAAACACTGTGGCGCCCCAAACCCCGACCTTGGAAAACTTGGGATTTTCAGTGAATTTTTTTTTTGAAAGGTTTAAGTAAGAAACCAGCAGAAAGCAGGCGTGAAAAAACAACAAAGCCACAAGTCTGGGCGTTGTGAACACCCCAAATTTTTCAAAATGTTGTAAATATCCCCTTTTGCCCCTGACCCTCATTTTCTGACAAAATTGAGTCATTTTAAAACAAAACTCCAGTTTATTCTTGAATTTTCTGGAATCAAATCAATTTCTGACTTAATTTTGGTCCATATTCAGTTAAAATCAAAATCTGAGCCTCGCTATCCAAATTTTGATCAAAATTCATAAAATTCCAAAAATAAATTTTTAAAAGGATTAGACAGTCCATCCGGCATTTGTTTGGGTCCATTGTCCTATATTCCTCGATTCGAGAACCAAAACTCGAATACTTTCTCAAAACCTTGGATCCGAACCCGTTGTCTAAGAAAATTTCAAAAGTTTTCTCAGAAGACTCATCTTTTGTACATATTTTTCAAAAATAAAAAAATAGTTTTTAAATCTCTCATTTTGCTTAGATTTTAGAATATTATTCCAAAATCACAAAAAAAATATATATAGAAAATGATGAAAAGATAATATATATATATATATATATATATATATATGAAGAAAAGAACAAAAAAATCAAAATAGCAAAGAAAATTACAAAAAAATGGTTTTAAAAACCCCTTTTGAGAAAACTTTTTAAAAGGACCCCTTTTATTGAAAATTTTGGAAAAGCCCTCCGTAACAAAAACCCGCAGAAGCTCTCCCTCTCTCGGCCTTCCCTCACGAACCTTCTGAAAACCCTCCATCGCCTTCCCTCAATCGATCGATCGATCTATCCATCGTTCATCTCCAACGGTTCCCCCTCTTTTCCACCTTCCATCGCTAACAGTCGCTCCTTCTCGACACTTCCCCTTCTCGATGGTTCCTCTGATGTCTATATTAACAGGCATCGAGGGAAAAGAAGGGGCATCCCTTACTTTCATCATCCGTTATCGACACACATTCTTCATCTCACTGTACCGAGTTTGTCTGCTAAGCCATTATCAACATCATCTGTAATTCTCTGGTCATCCATTTTGTTTTTCCATTGACTACTCTTCTGGAGGAATCATCTGCAAATATTACCCATCGTCTCCATCGAAGGCCGACCTCCTCCTCCTAGACCTCTGCAGCCTCTTGAAGGTCTCTGGGGCAAGAAGAGAAGGAAAAGGGGAATCTCGCTCTTCACAAAATTCTGCAAGCTACGGTAAGAATGTCTTCACCTTCTAGCTTCATATTCTATTTTCCTTCTATTAGTCTTTCCGATCTCCCCTCTCTTCTCTGTATATTTTTTTTTTCTTTTCCTCTCTTCTCTTATGTTTATCGTTCTAGTAAAGCACCTACCGGTAGCACCGATTCACCTATAGCGAAATCAGGTCACCAATGTGCAAAACTGACGGAATTAGAGTATTCCAACATCTTAACTTCTTGCTTATATTAGCACCGATTAGTTATAAACTTTCATTTGTTCCTCTTTGGATTTTAGTCTCCCTTCTAGGTTTCATCCTTATTTTTTTTTTGGTTTTTGAATTGTGATTTTCTATTTCTTTTTTTTTATTGAGGCACAAGGATTCCCTATATTCGATCGAGTGACCATGTGATGGCTGATCAAACGAACTTCCAGTAATTAACTGTTAGAAGCCCCTCTTTCACTGTCTTTGAACTAGTATTCGGTAAAACTCCCTTGGGAAGGCTCATCTGGATGCCGATATTTGATTCAAAGGTCGATTGACAGAGTCTTACTGAATTAACAGGGGGAATATCTCATTCGCCTGTCTTTTTTCTCTCTCTCATTTGCCCATGGATCTCCACCTGGTTGCTCACCGGTGCCTTCAAACACCCGTATGTTAACCCATCTCATCGTTTTGATTCATGCCATGTTAGTCTAATACTTTATTTTTTTTGTTTTGTGATTTACAGTTAACGTATGATTAATCAATTTGGCTTATAATGCTTTGCTCTCCTTTATTTCTCATTCGTTTTTTTTTTCTTAGTTCTTTTTTTTTTCTTCTTTGTATCTTCATAAGAGTTTGTAATTAATGTCCAATTTTTCCCCTTTCATTTTATCCAACCTGTGTCTTCCTCCAAGTTCGTTAGGAATCAAACCAGTGATCAGCTTCTGTAATGTCTGATATGCATTTTTCTTTATGATGCTTGTATCTAAAGTCTGTCTAAATTTTTTTTTATCACCATCCATGCTTTGTTATCTGCATAATAAGTGTAATCGCACGATGTATGAAGTGGTCTGGATGTAAAAGGGCTTCCACTAGCCCAAAACTATATGTTAAATTGTTTACTTCCCCCTTCCTTTCAAGCTTATTAGAGTTCATTTGATATCAAACTTCTCTGATGGATCGATGGTGGGTAATCAAACGCCTCTGTGTGTGAGAAATTGAAGAACCAAGGATAGGTCCAAATGTTTAAAAACATAAAACTTTTTTTTTTGCTGATTTAATACTCTTTCCTGCTTAAACCTTTTTTTTTTCTCTTGCTTTGGTCAGTTTGTTCCAATCCCCCGCGAAGGTGGGCTCCTTTGTGCTTATAAATTCCAGCAACCTTGCTTGTGCATTTGATCCCCCACAGGTCTCTGTTACTTCCCTTGGTTGATATGAATAGCACCATTATGATGCCAAGTAAGTTATGGTTCAGAAATCACATTACAGATTTTAGCTATGCTATAACGTATCCAAAAAGACATCAGATCAGGATTGTGAGGAATGCAAGAATGGCTTTCTAAGCCACACTGGTGTAACAGTGCAGGAATTGAACTACCGATGAAAAGGGATATCCTGTGGTTTAATCATTGTTTTTTATCGCTTAATATTAAGCAAAATTGACTGTGTTTCTGCTATATATTCAGGTTTGTCTATAGATTTTTGCTGTGAATATTGGATTAATCCATCTCTTGTCACTGATTGCGTGCCACCATCATTCATATCAGAGATTCGATTGTTGCTTGTATATAAAGGTTGCTTAGGTGTTTGGAGCTTTTCAACTTGTCAAAATACATCGATACCCCTCCCTTGTCATCGGTGCTCATGCACTGCTTAATGTTAGGTATAGCTATTATCTCATTTTTTTATTTCTTTTTGAATGGTTATGTTCACCTTTCTAAGTGACTTAGTCAAAATCAGAATCTCTGATTCACCATGCACCAGTTAAACCCACCATATCATTGTAGACCCCACTACCATACCCACCATGGCTTCCTGTATTTCGGTAGCACAGCAGCCCTATGGTTGCTCTAGTTTTTTTTTTTTTTTTGTTTCGTAACTTCATTATATGCCATATATTGCATCTTCCCTCCATATATTTCACCACCAACAGCTTCCACCTACCTCATTTATCATTCATATTCAGTACATTCATCAGGTTGTAATCCTGTAAGTATAATTTCATCCTGTTATTATGTGTTTCCCTACATCAAGAGGTATATTCATCCGCACTTCATAGCATGCCTACAAACTTATTTTTTTTATCTTTTTTTTTTTTACTGCTGGATGTTTAAAAACTTCATTTGTTGAAAATTTGATGAACAGGAGTGTCCAATAATGACTGAATAATTTGATTTATGGTTTTGTGGATCATTGAGATTATGTGGAATCACTGAACACTGTTGTTGTTATCGTCGCAAAATTTTTCCCGTCTTCCCTTCCTTGCGGAAGAGAGAGGAAAATGCTTTCGCGATTCAAACTTGACAGGATTTTGGAAATTGTTTTGAAATACTCGCCTCCATTTTGAAAATTGTGGGAAAATCCATGGGATGGGGCTCGACCTGTTGGTACGAGGTTCGACCGTTCCTGCCGCCTTTAACAGGGGTAATCGAACCAAGGATCAAAAATTGTGCTTGACTTAGTAAAATTATCGAAATTGTATTCTATCCTAAATGCACAGAGAATTCAGGCATGTGCTATGCAATCTTGTAAAATGCAAGTTGGAAAATATGATGTATGCTTAGAAAATATTTGGAGTTGAAAATTTTTCAGAAAAAGATGGAAATCAATCTCTCAGGAAACTTAGACGAAGAAGATTTGAAATCTAGAGAAAGTTTATAAAGATTTAGAAAACCATGAAGAAATGGGAATCTCGGGAAAATCTCGAGAAAGTTTATAAAGATTTGGAAAATCATGAAGAAATGAGAATTTCGAGAAAATCTCGAGAAAGTTTATAAAGATTTGGAAAATCATGAAGAAATGAGAATCTCGTGAAAATGTCGAGAAAGTTTATAAAGATTTGGAAAATCATGAAGAAATGAGAATCTCGGGAAAATGGAAGGAATTCTTGAGAAAAGATGAACATTTGAAAAGAAAAACTCTTGTCGGGAAAACTCGGACTTTGAATATTTTCTTAGGAAAATGATAGAAAATTTATGGGAAAGCTCTTTGGAGATGGAAATTAAAAACTTAAAAAATTGAAATCCTGAGAATCTTGTCTTTGAAATATCTGAAAATCAACTTTGATTCTTGAGAAAGATGAAAATTTCCTTTTTGAAAGCATCTTAAGAAAATAATATTTTCAAGGAAAATCACGGGAAAACTTTAACTTGGGAAAATCCAACTTCGAAAATCTTCATAGTTTCTTGAGGAATCAATTTCCATGAAGTGAAAATCTCTTGAGAAAAACAGATGATGCAGATGATTTGAATGAATGAATACACTTTGAAAAGATTTTTGAAAAATTTCTTGGAAAATGTGTATTAAACCAAAGTAAATCCTTCACATATTCTGACTGTGGCCATGAATATGTTCAGAGTTTATTTGAGTTAATTCACCATATTTTGAAAAAATGGAAATATGATATGCATTTTAAAATATTCTAAGAGTGTAGGCTCAATGTGACTGGTAGAAAGATGATGGATCTGGGTCTTGTCCATATTCCGACTAGGGCCGTAAATATGGACTCCACCGAGTTCATCAACTCTCTAAGAGTTGGTGCACGGCATCGTGTTTATCCACGTTGAATTTTGAAAATTGAGATATATGCATCATAGAATTAGGATATTGCTGAAATCAAACTATATGAGATGCAGCCTAATCTAAGCAGTAAAAGTAAATATTATTCCAAGTTTGATTATTACATCTCTGACATAAATCAAAATAAATGAAATACATAGTGTAGAAAGAATCAGCATCCTCCAAATTTTCCTGCAAAATGAGAGTTAGTACCAGATAACCAAGAAAATGCGTATATATATATAATATATACAACAAAGAGATATATCTATATATCAAAATGCTAAAATTGGTGTTAAATGACATATAACAATGGAGGTGTATTTATATGAGAAAATAGATACATGGATGCTCATATATGGAAATAAGTGCACATGAAGGGATATATATATATATATAAGTATATATATATATACATATAATGAGAAAATATACATATTAATGGAAATTCCATATAATGGGTAAAATCAGAAAATACAAGTATATACAGTTTCTGTAGGTGATTTTACACAGCCGTATTTCGCAAGTTATAACATATTTCTCAGTAAAAATGGGTATGGAGCTTCCCTATATACCAATAATGAAGCGTGCAAATGATGGTCCAAAGATCATGAATGCATATTGAAATATCCGTTCATGAATATGGCTAATTCTCATAACTGCACACCTGCAGGAAAGAGAATGGGTAATGGGAGATGAACTAAGCAATATGCTGAGGATGAGCATGCTACAAACAGAAAATGCATTGAGATTACTGGAAAAGGAATAAATTATATCTAGTCCTTGCACTTGTGTAGAGGAGCAAGTCAAATTGTCTCCGTAGAGAACAAAATGCTTGATAATGATTCACAATCAAAACTTCCTCTTTTATTACTTCAAAATGAACATAATTTTGATATTTGTACAAAAAGAATCAAGAGTAACTCAACAATTACAACTATGCACTCAAAGATCCATCATGAATTAACCCGTACCCAAGATTATATCACGCCAAACATGAGCCAGTCAACTCAAAAGCATAACACATGTGAGGTTCATCTACACCTGCTAATCATAATTAGAAATAGCACAATGTCATATGCAACTATACCTGTTTATGCCAATGAGAGATATGTTGCAGATGATGTTCACTAAACATTATGGGTGCTTCTAATTAGAGATATAGATATACTGCCCTAAAGGAATGCTATTAGATGTAACAAAACAAGCAGAGGTATACTACTATGATGTTAACTCTGGCATGCTACACACTAGATGAAAATGTTATCTACAAAGACTACATGCAATGAAACAAGTGTTTAAAGCCTAATACTTAGACACAATTATCATGCAGACACTAGTGAGCATTTTTTTTTTTTGACTTGAAAACTGAGTAATACTGCATAAATGAAATGCTAACATGTGTTAAAAATCAAAACAATACAGCTAGGCAAAACAATACATGTGATGATTAATGGATGCAAAGTCGTCACACGTTATCCATGACAGGTTGCTGATAGAGGATCAAATTATAATAAGAGTTGCAATCATATTCAAGAGAGGACAACTTTGCAGGAACAAGTTATACAGAAATCCTCTCAACTTAAAACAAAAATCTATAGTTATTCCACGCATCTGGTCTGGATATACCCCGTTAGTTCCTGCAAATTTCTGCACCTAATATGAATCCTTGCCATTAGTTCTCCTTCTGTAAGATCATACAAAATCTGAATATTGTTGCTTAGTTCGACAGAAGCTGAGCAGGGAAGGGGTGATTCTTTATTGCTGGACTTGAAGGAAAAGGGGCAGCAGCTATTTGGACCCTCTGCACCCTACGAAATGCCACCCAGCCCACCGAGGATTTAAGGGTTGGACTTCTTTTCCTGCTGGATGGTGAAAACGCTGGATTTTCGGCTGGTGGGCGTTAGATCTTCTTCTACTGTAGACAACAAGAAAGACCTGCTGATGAGCTGAAGAAGGTGAAGGCTGGCTGGGCTTTCCTGCTGGTGAGCTGAAGCGGTTTGAGACAGCAGCTTGCTGGTGGGCTGAAAAAGATGCAGTTTTGCTGCTAGATCCCCTGCGGCTGGTGGGTTGAAGGTGAGAAATAACTGCTTCACGCTGGACCTCCTGCTGATGAGATAAAGAGGATGGGAAGGCAAATCGGATGTGCTGAAGGAAAGGTGAAAGACAACTGCTGTTGGAGGTGGAAAAGAGCTCCACGTTGAATGGCCTCTCGTCTGCTGGCTGGGTTGAATGAAAGGTGGGCAGCAGCTGGCTTCTCCTCTGCTGCTGGGCTTCAATCGACCTCCTCCTCCTTGGTGAATTCTTCCCGATAAGCACCAAAGCTTTCCCCCCTTTAGTGAATCTCCTGCAATAAGCACCAAAAACCCTCAATCGGCCAGTTTTCCTTCCTCTCTTCTTCCCCAAAACTCCTCTTTTTAAAGATTTTGAAACCTCTTCCAAAAAAATCGCAGCCCCCCCCCCCTTTCATGAGGTTCCGTTACCTCTTTTGAATTTTGAAAATAGCCGTTTCAAGAGGGGCGCATCTTGTTTTTTTTCAAAACTTTGTTTCATTTACCTAAGTTTTAGGTAAAAATGAAATTTATTATTATTTTTATTTTTTTGGAAGTTCGGCTGTGCCATTTAAGGCTGCATCCTTCTTAAAACAAAATTTATTTAAACAAATCAATAAAAAGGAATAAAATAAAAAAATGAGTATTGAAATAAATGAGAGGCTTTTATGGAAATGTCACCTCAACCTACTTTTAAAAGCCTTTTGGAAAATAAAGTTTTATTTTGTTTTGGAAAATCTTTTATTTTCAATTGGGGTGCCACATGTGTGTGGGCCCACTAACTAAAAAAAACAAATAAATAAACAACATTAAGAAATTAAACAGAAGAATTTGCAAATTGGTGCGATCTCCGGGTGAATCCCGCTCCATTTATTTGAAAATAAAGACAGAAGAAATAAACTTCTTTTTTTTTTTTTGGAATTTTTATAACACGAGATAAAACTTTGTTTATTTTCAAGAATTTGGAAAAATTGGTTTTTCAGGGCAAAAATATGGATAAAGTAAATGTAAAAAATTTTGTAAAGAGATTTAAAATCTTTTTACAAAAAGTTTTGAGATAAAATCTTTAAAATCAATATCCAAATATCCAGATTGTTTTCCTTGAGAAAAACTTTTGTAATTCAAAGTCCTGGGGGTAAATGGGAAAGATTGGCAATTTTGAAATCCCAGGGTTTTTAAAATCAATTTTGAAAAGAGTTAAAACTCGAATCTGGATTGAGAATTTTTGAAATCGAGAGTTTCTGGATCTCAAAATAACATGCTGTGCAGTGAAATGATATGAAATGTTCATACAATGTTATGCAAAGACATGTTCTATGAAATGTCATTCTGAGTTTGAATTTAAAAATTCTGACTTCTGGTTAAGCATGAGATTTTGAAAATTTGCAGTTTGAAGATGTCTCTGAACCTAAATATTGAAATTTTGAGACTCAAGAATGAAATTTTAGACTTTCTACAAGGTTCAATCTCAGAAAATGACCATTTTGCCCTTTATTGCTTCCGAAGAACTGCAATATGATAATTGGGGACGATGTCAAGAAGGTGAGTGAAAATTTGGGGTGTTTACAGATGCCCCTCTTTGCTACTAAGTCGGCTTGTTGCCGAGCTTAGTGGCAAAGAAAACACACCAAATTTGGGCTATATAAAAATGCCCCAGTTAGAAGGATCTGACTGGGTTTGAGAAAATTAGCCTGAGGAAGATGGTAGATATGAAATGGAGAATAAAGAGAACAGATTTGTTTTGGTGAGAGTGAAATTCAGGTTTTTGCCTTTAACCTGGATGGGACAGAAATACCTCGTATGGAACGAAGCTCAGGTTTTAACCCTTGACCTGATTGGGGAATGAAATATCTCATCGCAATGAGACTCAGGTTTGTACCCTTAACCTGATCGGGCAGATAATGAAATACCTCTTTGAGTGAGGCTCAGGTTTGTACCCTTATCCTGATCGGGCGGAAAATGGAATACCTCTTTGAATGAGGCTCAGGTTTGTACCCTTATCCTGATCGGGCAGAGAATGAAATACCTCTTTGAATGAGGCTCAGGTTTGTACCCTTATCCTGATCGGGCGGAAGATGAAATACCTCTTTGATTGAGGCTCAGGTTTATACCCTTATCCTGATCGGGCGGAAAATGGATTGGTATGATGGAACCTTCGGATTTTGCACAATAAATCCGATAGGGGTTTTGCAAAAGGAGGGAAAATGGGGTCCCTAAAGCTTGAAAAGGGGGTGATCTTGGGCGTCTCATTGCTGAGACTAAAATCAGCTTTTGAAATTGCCTTTTGCAAGAAATGATTGGTGGTTTGACCTCGAACCTAAATGGGACTGTCTATGGTTGGACAGTGGGGACACAGGAAAGTGTGCAAATCTGAGAGCTCGCTCTCAAAGAAGGGAAGGAATCAAGTCCTTAAGAGGGATTTAAAATTAGTGTCAGGATGTATCAAAAACAGACATCAAGCTCTCACTTCACGTCAGGATAGCTAGAAAATATCATCAAAATGTTGAAAATTTTGTTGTTGATTCAAAATATTTGAAAATAATGCACATTGTTGCAAAAATATTCTTTCTTTTCTACCTGAAGCATTACCTCCAAACGAGATTCACTTCGTAGAATCAAGATTTAGCATCCAAATTGCTTGCGATTGACCTTCTTCCAGGAGGTTATCAATTTCCTTGATATGAACAAGAAAGAGAATTTGATATTATGAAAGCAATTGACGAAAGGATATTGATAATAGAATTGCACAAATTTAAAGAAATTCTTGGCAAATTTTGGCAGTTTGATATCCTGAGAGCTTCTCCCATGATAATCTTTCTGCACTCTTTTGGGCTCTTTTGGGTTTCGGTTACATTCTCCTTCATTTTGGAGATGTTCTAACTTTTCTCTCTTTCTTTTTCCTCTCTTGTTCTCTTTTGGGAAGGGTACATCACATACTCCTTCAACTTGGAGATGTTTCGATCCTTCTTTGACGATATTGGCTCATGGGTTTGAGATCTTTGGATGATAGCTGAAATTAAATATCTTTTAGGGATTGTCGGGAGGTTCATCGCATCTGCCTTCATCTCGACAGTGCTTTGGACTTTCCCTGGAAGGATCCGTCAGAAACTCCATCATCTTAGAGATGTTTCAAATCTTCTTTGGCCCCGGGGGTCTACTCGCTTAATTCGCCTTCATCTTGACGACAATTGAGAGATCCCTTTTGCGGATATTTAATTGTCGCTTAGGTGACTTTCAGGAGATAGGGCTTGGATGAATTCTCTCTTTTCCTAGCGCTCTGGATATTTTCACTGCCTCATCTTTACAAGAATGGTCTTTAAAAACGTGTCATTGACTGCGATCAATATCAATCATCTATGGCTTTTCGGTAACATTGAATCTTCTTTTCTGGCCATATCGAGGATTTATCCTTCATCCTTTTGGGTGGCCAATAAAAAGAATTTGAGTTTTGAATCTCTTTTCGCAAAAGCTTTGCTCTTTTGGAAGTAATGCTGAAGGTAAACTAAGGTAAAGATTCATGTAATAAAGATTCTGAAATCAACAAATAATTTGATTGACAAATTGACAAAGTTTTCTTGAAATCCTGGGTGAAAGAGAGCGTTTGAAGTCCGGTTCAACACATCCGTGACAAAAATTCTCCTATCTTTTTTCCCAAAAAGAGAGACTCAGGCTTTGCCCTTACCTGAATGGGAAATGGGAAATACTCCTCTCTTCCCTGAAGAGGAGGTGTTTGCAAAACGAACTTTCGAAGAGAAATTAAGCTTTCGTCAAAGCTCCCTAATATTAGGTTTCTCTTATGGAAAGGGGGCCGATAATAGTGAGGTCTGAAAATTGGGTCATGAAAGGAACGAGTCCATCACACTCTCCCTGAAAAGAGGGTCCTTCATGACGAAAATGGCATAGTATGAAATAGGGGAGTCACAAGAAAAGCAAGTCTCCGTCGAGTCTCTCTCTTTATAAGGGTTCCTTGTGTGAAATTAGAAATTGTTTTGCAAACGGTTCACAAAGACGTGAGTCCCTTCAAACTCTCCCTGAAAAGGGGCTAAGTGAATAAATTGGATAGCATGCGAAAAGAACGAGCTCCCTCGAACTCTCCCTAAAAAGGATCTCTCGCAAGAGAAAATGATTGAAATTGGATATTGAGATTGATTGACCCAAAGGTCGAAATTGAAAATTGGAAAATTGATTGTTGGAAATTTGAATGACCCGGAGGTTGAAATAGGATGACCTAACGGTCGAAATTGAGAATTGGTTGACCGAAAGGTCGAAATTGTGTGACCCGAAAGTCAAAATTGAGAATTGAGTGACCCGAAGGTCGAAAATTAAAATTAAATGACCTGGAGGTCAAAATTGAGAATTTGGAATTGAGAATTGAGGATTGGAATTGAAATTGGAAATTGGGTGACCCAGAGGTTGGAATTGGAGAATTGCATGATCCAAAGATTTAAATTGGAAATTGGTGGGCAAAATATCAAATTTGAGCAATTGACAGACCCTGAGGATCGAAATGACTTGGATCAATAAAGGAGAATGATGAGTTCGAGTCAGAGCTCGAATAAAATACAGAGATCACGAGTCAGAACCCGGATCAACAAAAGAAAATGAAGAGCTCGAGTCAGGACTCGAGTAAATAAAGAGATCTCGAGTCGGAACCCGGATCAACAAAAGAAAATGAAGTGCTTGAATTAGAGCTTGGATAAGATAAAGAGATCTCGAGTCGGAACCCGGATCAACAAAAGAAAATGAAGAGATCGAGTCAAGGCTCGAGTAAGGTAATGAGATCACGAGTCGGAACCCGGATCAACAAAAGAAAATGAAGAGCTCGAGTCAGGGCTCGAATAAGGTAATGAGATCACGAGTCGGAACTCAGATCAACAGAGAAAAATGAAGAGCTCGAGTTAGAGCTCGAATAAGGTAAAGAGATCACGAGTCGGAACCCGGATTAACAAAGGAAAATGAAGAGCTCGAATCAGAGCTCGAATAAAGTAGAGAGATCTCGAGTCGGAACCTGGATCAACAAAAGAAAATGAAGAGCTCGAGTCAGGGCTCGAGTAAATAAAGAGATCTCGAGTCGGAACTCGGATTAACAAAGAAAAATGAAGAGCTCGAATCAGAGCTCGAATAAAGTAGAGAGATCTCAAGTCAGAACCTGAATCAACAAAAGAAAATGAAGAGCTCGAGTCAGAGCTTGAGTAAATAAAGAGATCTCGAGTCGGAACTCGGATTAACAAAGAAAAAATGAAGAGCTCGAATCAGAGCTCGAATAAAGTAGAGAGATCTCGAGTCGGAACCCAGATCAACAAAGGAAAATGAAGAGCTCGAATCAGAGCTCGAATAAGGTATAGAGATCACGAGTCAGAACTCGGATCAACAGAGAAAATGAAGAGCTCGAATTAGAGCTCGAATAAGATAAAGAGATCTCGAGTCGGAACCCGGATCAACAAAAGAGAATGAAGAGCTTGAATCAGAGCTCGAATAAAATAAAGAGATCTCGAGTCGGAACCCAGATCAACAAGGGAAAATGAAGAGCTCGAATAAAGTAGAGAGATCTCGAGTCGGAACCCGGATCAACAAAGGAAAATGAAGAGCTCGAATCAGAGCTCGAATAAGGTAAAGAGATCACGAGTCGGAACTCGGATCAACAGAGAAAATGAAGAGCTTGAATCATAGCTCGAATAAGATAAAGAGATCTCGAGTCGGAACCCAGATCAACAAAAGAGAATGAAGAGCTCGAATAAGATAAAGAGATCTCGAGTCGGAACCCGGATCAACAAAAGAGAATGAAGAGCTCGAATAAGATAAAGAGATCTCGAGTCGGAACCCAGATCAACAAAGGAAAATGAAGAGCTCGAATCAGAGCTCGAATAAAGTAGAGAGATCTCGAGTCGGAACTCGGATCAACAAAGGAAAATGATTTAAAGGAAAACCTGAGTCGGAACTCGAAACAACAAAGAAAAAATATGGACCAACTTGAAAGTTGGAGTTTGAAAGAAAAAGAAGCTTGGATCGGAATTCGGATCTTCAGAGGAGAACCCGGTTAGGGGATCAAAATTTTGCAAATTGTGAGTGCGGGAACTGGATTTTTGAAAAGGGGATTCTATCTGATGAACAGAGATGGTAAACTGGAGTAAGAGATTGATGATTAGGATGAGAAATCATTCATGGCCTCAAGATTTATCCCTTCTCCTGAATGAGAAGTGAATTGGTTGCATAATTAGTGCCAATGAAATGCACATGCACATGAAAATGCAAATGAAGTGCAAATGAATGGTGAGGGATTTTATTTGATCCTGCCTGCATACAAAATGTTTGAAAACAAATTTTCAAAAAGATGCCCCAGTGTAATGGAGAAGAGAGAATAATATTAAAAAAAATAGAACAACCAAAAGAAGAATGTCATAATTAAATGAGAAAAGTTGACGATTTTATTGATGCCTTAAAAGGGATGACAACTTAAAAAAGGAAAACAACTAGGACTATATCGTCCTGACAAAAATAAATATGACAAAATGAAAAGGCATTGGCATTGGCATTGTCATTCTTCCGAGTAATCTGGGAAAGGCTGGGTCAGGACTGCAACTCGTTCCTCTCTTTCTTCCGGCACCAAAAGCTCTTTATTGATGTAGTCCTGTACAATATTTTTTAGAACAAAGCAACATTCAGTATCGTGCCCCATTGCGCGATGGAACTTGCAGAAACAATCTTTCCATTTCCCCATGGTGACGGGAGGATCCACAATCCTTGGAAGTTTAATCATATTCTTCGCGAGCAGATATCGAAGAATTTCTTCGATTGGCTGACCTAAACGAGTAAACTCGCGATCATAACTCCAACCATAATGCTTTATCTTCTTCGGATTGCGGGATTTCTGTTGAATGCTAACTTCTTTGACTTCTTTCTGGGAACTGGACTGAACTTGCTTGGTTAGGGCTACTGGATGTTCTTCTTCTCTGCCTTCAACAAAGAGGTTCTTATCAATACAGGCTTGCACAATGTTTTTGAGGACAAAACAATGATCAGTGTCATGCCCTACTGCCCGATGGAATTTGCAAAACTGGTTCAAGAATCTTCCCATGATGGTGGGAGGATCTGTGGCTTTTGGGAGCCGGACTAATCCCTTGATCAACATGTATTCAAGGACTTCGTCGAGTGGTTCGTCTATAGGAGTGAAATCTCGATCGCCGCTCCAGTTTCCACGCTTTGGTTTTTCTTTATTTTTTTCCTTTTGCTGAGGGCTGGATTGAAAAGGTCTATCCTGGATTTTGGAATACTTTCCCTTCCGACCCTTAGGCTCTTCCAAATTGCTGCTTTGATTGCCTCTATTTTTGTTGTTGTTGGGTTTAGAACCTTTTGCGCTATTGTGGTCGCCAATGATGCTCATAGGGATGGTGATAGATGCCTCTTCTTTAACAGGAACTTTTCTGAAATTGGCTTCAGCTTGCTCGGATAATATCTCAATCATCATTCTTTTGAACAACCGATATATAGCGGGATCAATCTCCTCCTTGATGGTCTGAGCTCCCTCTTTGACAGACTTTATGGAATCCATTTCACTCACTGTCTGTAACTAATGTGCTGAAGTAGTGCGGTCTTTGATCTCGTCTGGATCACACAACCACGCCAATGCCCTCTGCAGAACCACATGGGATGTTTAGCATGATGGAAAAAAAGAATTTTGAAAGCAACAATCTTGAGAGAAAAACAAATGATGGGATTAGACAATCTTGGAAGGAAATGACAAACAAAATTTTGGATAAAATTTGGAAGATATACCGAAAAAGAAGTTTTTGAAGACATGAGCAAAATTTGAAATTTCAAAAATTTGTAGGCAGGATCGGAATAAGGCTGAAAATCCGAGATCCAGTAGAACGGGAGAATGGAAACCACCTGGAGTTTTAGAAAGAAATTGGACATTTGGGAAAATCATCCAGGGTTTGAGAAAATAAAGGAAAAAGATGAGAATATGGGTATTTGAAAATATTTTGTGAAAATGTAAGAAAATAGAGGTAGCATACCAACAATCACATCCTGCACAAACATTTATGCACATACAGCACTCCCTAAAAGTCTGACTCTAAATGCATCATTTTAAAACAGCTGTAGGACCTTAATCCTAACTCTAGGTTCAGATCATCTTTGTCCAATCCAGTTATGCCGATATACCTGAATTAAAATCCGAGGTAAGTGGCATACATTCTCAACTCCGGTTCTAAGGTAAGGTTTTCCAACATCCTTGAGCGCCTACCGATATACTTCGGACTGTGGCCCGCGGTACGTGGTAGGGGGGTGTTAACCCAAATAATTGGTCCAGTTGTGAGGCTCTATCCTGAACTAGGGTTCTGGAAGAGAGCCCAACAATGTGAAGACCAGGTAATGATAGGTAAAAGGGGGTTTGAAAAAATGATCACATGCAAGAAATAGAGGGCTCTAAGTCCTAGAAAGATAGATTTTTGAATATCTTTGAAGAAACATACATTGTTTGCATTCAGATCCTAAATTGAGGAGAGTTGTGTTTAGACCTAAGTCTATGTGAGCATGAAAATATCTCCTCAATCTGGTCCTACCAAACCATGCCTAAGCTATATGCAGTCAATGTCAGCTAGGTCAGAATCTAGGCTCCTAGGTTCGCATGATAGCAAAAAGTAAAGAGCTGACATTTTGTGAACATAATTTCGATAAATGAACTAAGTCAAGCACAATTCTGATTAGACAAGGACATGTCCCATCATGGTCGCCAAACTTGTTATCGTCGCAAAAATTTTCCCGTCTTCCCTTCCTTGCGGAAGAGAGAGGAAAATGCTTTCGCGATTCAAACTTGACCGGATTTTGGAAATTGTTTTGAAATACTCGCCTCCATTTTGAAAATTGCGGGAAAATCCATGGGATGGGGCTCGACCTGTTGGTACGAGGTTCGACCGTTCCTGCCGCCTTTAACAGGGGTAATCGAACCAAGGACCAAAAATTGTGCTTGACTTAGTAAAATTATCGAAATTGTATTCTATCCTAAATGCACAGAGAATTCAGGCATGTGCTATGCAATCTTGTAAAATGCAAGTTGGAAAATATGATGTATGCTTAGAAAATATTTGGAGTTGAAAATTTTTCAGGAAAAGATGAAAATCAATCTCTCAGAAAACTCAGACGAAGAAGATTTGAAATCTAGAGAAAGTTTATAAAGATTTAGAAAACCATGAAGAAATGGGAATCTCAGGAAAATCTCGAGAAAGTTTATAAAGATTTGGAAAATCATGAAGAAATGAGAATTTCGGGAAAATCTCGAGAAAGTTTATACAGATTTGGAAAATCATGAAGAAATGAGAATCTCGGGAAAATCTCGAGAAAGTTTATAAAGATTTAGACAATCATGAAGAAATGAGAATCTCAGGAAAATGGAAGGAATTCTTGAGAAAAGATGAACATTTGAAAAGGAAAACTCTTGTCGGGAAAACTCGGACTTTGAGAATTTTCTTAGGAAAATGATAGAAAATTCATGGGAAAGCTCTTTGGAGATGGAAATTAAAAACATAGGAAATTGAAATCCTGAGAATTTTGCCTTTGAAATATCTGAAAATCAACTTTGATTCTTGAGAAAGATGAAAATTTCCTTTTTGAAAGCATCTTAAGAAAATAATATTTTCAAGGAAAATCACGGGAAAACTTTAACTTGGGAAAATCCAACTTCGAAAATCTTCATAGTTTCTTGAGGAATCGATTTCCATGAAGTGAAAATCTCTTGAGAAAATCATGAGAAAAACAGATGATGCAGATGATTTGAATGAATGAATGCACTTTGAAAAGATTTCTGAAAAATTTGTTGGAAAATGTGTATTAAACCAAAGTAAATCCTTCACATATTCTGACTGTGGCCATGAATATGTTCAGAGTTTATTTGAGTTAATTCACCATATTTTGAAAAATTGGAAATATGATGTGCATTTTAAAATAGCCTAAGTGTGTAGGCTCAATGTGACTGGTAGAAAGATGATGGATCTGGGTCTTGTCCATATTCCGACTAGGGCCGTAAATATGGACTCCACCGAGTTCATCAACTCTCTAAGAGTTGGTGCACGTGCCATTCGTGTTCATCTACGGTGAATTTTGAAAATTGAGATATATGCATCATAGAATCAGGATATTGCTGAAATCAAACTATATGAGATGCAGCCTAATCTAAGCAGTAAAAGTAAATATTATTCCAAGTTTGATTATTACATCTCTGACATAAATCAAAATAAATGAAATACATAGTGTAGAAAGAATCAGCATCCTCCAAATTTTCCTGCAAAATGAGAGTTAGTACCAGATAACCAAGAAAATGGGTATATATATATAATATATACAACAAAGAGATATATATATATATATATCAAAATGCTAAAATTGGTGCTAAATGACATATAACAATGGAGGTGTATTTATATGAGAAAATAGATACATGGATGCTCATATATGGAAATAAGTGCACATGAAGGGATATATATATATATAAGTATATATATATGTATATACATATATACATATACATATAGGTAGATATACATATATATATAGATATATATATACATATAATGAGAAAATATACATATTAATGGAAATTCCATATAATGGGTAAAATCAGAAAATACAGGTATATACAGTTTCTGTAGGTGATTTTACACAGCCGTATTTCCCAAGTTATAACATATTTCTCAGTAAAAATGGGTATGGAGCTTCCCTATATACCAATAATGAAGCGTGCAAATGATGGTCCAAAGATCATGAATGGATATTGAAATATCCGTTCATGAATATGGCTAATTCTCAAGACTCCACACCTGCAGGAAAGGGAATGGGTAATGGGAGATAAACTAAGCAATATGCTGAGGATGAGCATGCTACAAACAGAAAATGCATTGAGATTACTGGAAAAGGAATAAATTTATAACTAGTCCTTGCACTTGTGTAGAGGAGCAAGTCAAATTGTCAACGTAGAGAACAAAATGCTTGATATTGATTCACAATCAAAACTTCCTCTTTTATTACTTCAAAATGAACATAATTTTGATATTTGTACAAAAAGAATCAAGAGTAACTCAACAATTACAACTATGCACTCAAAGATCCATCATGAATTAACCCGTACCCAAGATTATATCACGCCAAACATGAGCCAACAAACTCAAAAGCATAACACATGTGAGGTTCATCTACACCTGCTAATCATAATTAGAAATAGCACAATGTCATATGCAACTATACCTGTTTATGCCAATGAGAGATATGCTGCAGATGATGTTCACTAAACACTATGGGTGCTTCTAATTAGAGATATAGATATACTGCCCTAAAGGAATGCTATTAGCTGTAACAAAACAAGCAGAGGTATACTACTATGATGTTAACTTTGACATGCTACACACTAGATGAAAATGTTATCTACAAAGACTATATGCAATGAAACAAGTGTGTAAAGCCTAATACTTAGACGCAATTATCATGCAGACACTAGTGAGTTTTTTTTTTTTGACTTGAAAACTGAGTAATACTGCATAAATGAAATGCTAACATGTGTTAAAAATCAAGACAATACAGCTAGGCAAAACAATACATGTGATGATTAATGGATGCAAAGTCGTCACACGTTATCCATGACAGGTTGCTGATAGAGGATCAAATTATAATAAGAGTTGCAATCACATTCAAGAGAGGACAACTTTGCAGGAACATGTTATACAGAAATCCTCTCAACTTAAAACAAAAATCTATAGTTATTCCACGCATCTGGTCTGGATATACCCCGTTAGTTCCTGCAAATTTCTGCACCTGATATGAATCCTTGCCATTAGTTCTCCTTCTGTAAGATCATACAAAATCTGAATATTGTTGCTTAGTTCGACAGAAGCTGAGCAGGGAAGGGGTGATTCTTTATTGCTGGACTTGAAGGAAAAGGGGCAGCAGCTATTTGGACCCTCTGCACCCTACGAAATGCCACCCAGCCCATCGAGGATTTAAGGGTTGGACCTCTTTTCCTGCTGGATGGTGAAAACGCTGGATTTTCGGCTGGTGGGCGTTAGATCTTCTTCTACTGTAGACAACAAGAAAGACCTGCTGATGAGCTGAAGAAGGTGAAGGTTGGCTGGGCTTTCCTGCTGGTGAGCTGAAGCGGTTTGAGACAGCAGCTTGCTGGTGGGCTGAAAAAGATGCAGTTTTGCTGCTAGATCCCCTGCGGCTGGTGGGTTGAAGGTGAGAAATAACTGCTTCACGCTGGACCTCCTGCTGATGAGATAAAGAGGATGGGAAGGCAAATCGGCTCCACGTTGAATGGCCTCTCCTCTGCTGGCTGGGTTGAATGAAAGGTGGGCAGCAGCTGGCTTCTCCTCTGCTGCTGGGCTTCAATCGACCTCCTCCTCCTTGGTGAATTCTTCCCGATAAGCACCAAAGCTTTCCCCCCTTTGGTGAATCTCCTACAATAAGCACCAAAAACCCTCAATCGGCCAGTTTTCCTTCCTCTCTTCTTCCCCAAAACTCCTCTTTTTAAAGATTTTGAAACCTCTTCCAAAAAAATCGCAGCCCCCCCCCCTTCATGAGGTTCCGTTACCTCTTTTGAATTTTGAAAATAGCCGTTTCAAGAGGGGCGCATCTTGTTTTGTTTCAAAACTTTGTTTCAAAACTTTGTTTCATTTACCTAAGTTTTAGGTAAAAATGAAATTTATTATTTTTTTTATTTTTTTGGAAGTTCGGCTGTGCCATTTAAGGCTGCATCCTTCTTAAAACAAAATTTATTTAAACAAATCAATAAAAAGGAATAAAATAAAAAAATGAGTATTGAAATAAATGAGAGGCTTTTATGGAAATGTCACCTCAACCTACTTTTAAAATCCTTTTGGAAAATAAAGTTTTATTTTGTTTTGGAAAATCTTTTATTTTCAATTGGGGTGCCACATGTGTGTAGGCCCACTAACTAAAAAAAACAAATAAATAAACAACATTAAGAAATTAAACAAAAGAATTTGCAAATTGGTGCGATCTCCGGGTGAATCCCGCTCCATTTATTTGAAAATAAAGACAGAAGAAATAAACTTCTTTTTTTTTTTTGGAATTTTTATAACACGAGATAAAACTTTCTTTATTTTCAAGAATTTGGAAAAATTGGTTTTTCAGGGCAAAAATATGGATAAAGTAAATGTAAAAAATTTTGTAAAGAGATTTAAAATCTTTTTGCAAAAAGTTTTGAGATAAAATCTTTAAAATCAATATCCAAATATCCAGATTGTTTTCCTTGAGAAAAACTTTTGTAATTCAAAGTCCTGGGGGTAAAATGGGAAAGATTGGCAATTTTGAAATCCCAAGGTTTTTAAAATCAATTTTGAAAAGAGTTAAAACTCGAATCTGGATTGAGAATTTTTGAAATCGAGAGTTTCTGGATCTCAAAATGACATACTGTGTAGTGAAATGATATAAAATGTTCATACAATGTTATGCAAAGACATGTTCTATGAAATGTCATTCTGAGTTTGAATTTGAAAATTCTGACTTCTGGTTAAGCATGAGATTTTGAAAATTTGTAGTTTGAAGATGTCTCTGAACCTAAATATAGAAATTTTGAGGCTCAAGAATGAAATTTTAGACTTTCTACAAGGTTCAATCTCAAAAAGTGACCATTTTGCCCTTTATTGCTTTTGGAGAACTGCAATGTGATAATTGGGGACAATGTCAAGAAGGTGAGTGAAAATTTGGGGTGTTTACAGTTGCCCATTTCAGCAATTACTGAGTATTTCTTGTTGACTAAAATCGACCATCTGGATCGATGAACTGATATCTGGTAACTTTCCAAAGTTTTGATGCATGACCACCCTCCGGCATTAATCAGAGGCCAGCATCATTTCAGCTGTGGGAATCCTCAGTGATCATTCTATTTAAATCATTATCGAATCTCATTGATGTTAGTTATTTTTTTTATTTGTTTTTCAGAAAATCCACTCTCCAGAAAGGCATATTTTACAGCTATTGCCAAATATCTCTTGTGCTAGGCATTGCAGCAACTGCCTATTGGATATTACGCCCGAGCTTGGTAGGTGAATCTCACTAAAATAAGTAGTGTTATGCTAAGCTTTCATTTGCTGTGATTTGTTCTCTTTTGAATGTTGTCTTAGTTGAATGTTATTGATCAACAAGAAGCTTCATCATTGATAAACAGTCCCCAACAGATGGCTAACCTCTAGCTGGATATTGTTGCTCAACCAGAGTATCTTTTTGCTCATGACTACAAATTGTGAGCCTTGCGCGGTTTCATGGTGGGATTTTGTGCAATTCACTATTCGTCTCCAAAAGTCGTGTAAGAGTCCATCGGATGCATGTCTGGATTTAGTCATAATTCTGAGATTCTGTTAGTAATATGTTAGCATTAAATGAATTTGCTTTATGAGTTAGTACACCTGTATCAACTCACTTACCCAGCATTTGAAGCTTTTCACAAATGGTATATGTCATGATAATTGCATTTTGTAAGTTGGATATATCTATTGTTGCTATGTCTGCTCCACCTACCACATGTTATACTGCCAACAGTTCACTATCCTATTCAAGCATCCTGCATCCTTCCCCACTTATCCAATCATTCCTTTTGCCACCAAAAGCCAGTTACCGTTAACAACTACCATAATGGCTGACAGTATGAGTGTGCTCAGAAAACAGAATATGGCAAGGATGTTTAATATAGCTGGAAAGTCACTTGTTAGGATGGCCGAAAGTGGTCTGCAGAATCCAACTCGCAGAAATATACCTTCTGCAAGTAGGCCTGCCGCTGGGAGTGACCTGTTGATTCACTGTTTTGTGTTAGACTGGGTGAATGATTCGATCTGCTATGCATGCTGAGGTTGATCTGTTGCAGAGAACCAAGTGAAGGAATCAATGTTTTCATAAATCTAAGTTACCATTAGCTCTTATCTCCATGATAATTCCTGCATTATTATCTCTGGTACTCATCATTTCTGCACTTCCCTATTATATATCAATAGCCATCAGTCATTACTTGTACCATCTCTTACTAGTTGCCCTCACTCCACCGCCCACTGGAGGCAAGATAAGCTCCATTGGCAATTATATATCAAAATATGACACACACTTCCTCTATGCATAGGTCGGCCTAACTGTAGATACTGTCCCTTTTAGTGGCCTGGTGACCAAGTCATCATCTGACTAATTCGTTGCAGTATTACATTAAACCACACAATGTATACACATATATCATGACTGTGTGCAGACCTGTAGATCTCTATGTGTCATGTTCTGGTATGTTGAGACCAATTGACCATGGTCTCATATGAAGTAAATTGTTAGGGTCCAATGATTGACCCTGTTCCTACCCACAGTGACTTCATCACCATGATATCACGCCCGGGCCTCCTCTCTAATACTTGCACATCCATTGAACCATCATACATGTGCATAGTATGTCATTCACTGTACAATAAACCAATTGTTTAAAGATGCATTTTATCATTTATTTCAAGGCAAGATTCTGAAGGTCTTTTTCATATGTAGTTTCTCATTTGATCTTAGATGCTCTGTACTCATATACAAACATATATACATATATATGTCCATATCCACATGTGTATACATATATATATATATATATATATATATATATATATATATATATATATATATATATATATATATATATATATACATATGCCCCTACGTTTTCCCAAGCTATTGATATATATACGTCTACTCATATGTATATATATCCATATACATATATATATGCATATATATATATATCATTTTTTTTTCCTTTCCATTATATATATCTGGGCATATAAGCATTTCACCATTGATCACCATGTGATATGTGTAATTTCTTTCTATTTTCCATATTAATCAAGTGTTTTGCAAGGAAGATGTGGGAGGTGTCATCATTGGGAGTTGTAAATTTAATTTTATGTATTGTAATAGAAAGATCTTAATGAAAATTTACATTTCCAGTTTTAGATAGAATGAATGGGCATTGTAAATATCATAAATTGCTTAATCTCATGCTTTTTACCTTTATTTTTCAAAATCTCACAATGGTGAAACACGAATGACACGTACACCATTTCGTAAGAGGTAATTAATCCTAGGTTGACGATTTACATCAATGGCCATAGTCAGGATGTAAACAAAACTTAGGATTTTTATCTTCTTCAAAAATCATCATATTTTCAAATATTTCATTCTTTTATTAGAGTCTAACTTAAAATTGGCTCAAAATATATACCAATGGCCATAGTCAGGGTATATTGAGAGTTAATTTCATTTTAAACTCTATAAAAGCAAAAAAATATGTTTTATTCTTCACCTGAATTTAAATATAGATCATTATATAATACATTCACTGACCATAGTCAAGGATGTATTATATTTTCCATCTTATTTTAATTCATTTAAAGAATGAAATAGCTTTTCAAAATCCAATTTCAAGATTCTTTAAATTCATTTCATCATTTAGGATAGAATTGCATCATATCTTCAAAATTCTTTTCAAAATTCAAGTAATCTCAAAAAATTCTTCTCCAAATCTCTATTCATTCTTCTATCTTATTTCAAAGATTTAGATTTCAATTTCAAAGTCCGATTTGACTCTAAGATTTCAAAATTCAATTTTATATCCAAAATTCCATTTCCAAAAAAAAATCCATTCTCAAAGTTCAATTTAAAAAAATTCTGATTCATCTTCTGATTCCAAATTCAAAACTTCAAATTCAAGGTCTAATTTGACTTTGAAATTTATTTGTATATTCATGATTCAAATTCTAAAAAATTCATTTTCCAAAGTTCAATTCAAACTTTGAAGTTTTTGATTCATCTTCATATTCAAAACCAAGTTTATCTTCCTATCTTCAAAATTCAAAAATCAAAAATTTGAAATTGATCCTAAGCTTGACCTTTCCTAAATTTTAAATTCAAACTGAGTTTCCAAAACCCAGATCCATATTCAAAAGTCCCATTTAGACTTTCAAAGCTCAAATTCAAAATTAGATCAACTTGGATCCAGATTTCCAAATACAAATCTCCATCTTGGATCTCAGACTTCAGATCCAAAATCCATTCTAGGTTCCAAATCCAATTCCACTTTGGATCTCAGAAATCAAATCCAAAATTCTCTTTTGGATCCAGAATCCAATGCCACTTTGGATCTCAGACTTCAGATCCAAAATTCATCTTAGGATCCAAAGTCCAACTCTATTTTGGATCTCAGACTTCAAATCCAATTTCATTTTAGGATCCAGAATCCAAATTCTACCTTGGATCTAAAACTTCAGATCCAAAATCCATTTTAGGATCCAGAGTCCAATTCTACTTTGGATCTCAGACTTCAGATCCAGATCCATCTTAAGATCCAAACTTCGGATTTGAATTCCAGATTTCAAATCAAATTCTATTTTAAAATTCCAACTTTTCAAATCCAATTCCATTTCATTTCCAGATTTAAAATCCAAGTTCCATTTTCAGACCTCATCTGAATCCATTTTCTATTTCCTATACCATTTGGATTTCTCAAAGTCCATTCGGATTTCAAATTTGAAATTCAAATTTGAAATTCAAATTTGAAATTCAAAATCCATTTCAAATATTCATTTCCTTTCCTAAGTCCAAGTTTAAAATTCAAATTCAACTTCAAAGTCATTTCTGACTTTGAAGCCTCATTTCTTTATCTCTCATCTTCAAAATCTTTCTTTTCAAAATCAAGATTTATTTTCCCAAACTCTGATTATTTCACAGACTTAGAACTTCTCTGATCGATCTCAAGTTCTAAGTTAGATTCAACCGTTTCTTCACTCCATTATCAAATTCATCTCAGGATACTTGGAAATTTTCTAAACCTCTTTCAAAAGATCATACATCCTTGCATTGCACAAGCATGATTCTTTGTGCATCTAAGACTTAGGGTAAATTCTTAGATAATATTTAGGCAAAGCAAAAGGCATAAATTTGATCCTTGGTTCGATTACCCCTGGTAAAGGCGCCAGGAATGGTCGAACCTCGTACTGACGAGCGAATCCCGTCTCTCCATTTTCCCGCGATATATTTCAAAACGAAGGTGAGTTATTTGCTAAATATTTTCAAATTAAGGTCAAGTGAAACCCCGCAAAAGAGTTCCTCTTCTCTCTTCTTTTCTTTTCTCTTCTCTCTTCTTTTCTTTCTTTTATTTTTTTCCTTCAAAAAGGATGAAATAGAAGTTAGAAAAGGAAAAGAGAAGGAAGAGAGAGAAACCACAAGAGAGGAAAAATTTTGCGATGATCACAGGCGGCCACCACAGGTAAGTGGAACAAGTGGAAACAGTGTAACCAACGGTGTGTACAAAAGTGTAACTATGAAGTGGAAAAGGGGAAACACCCCCAACAGTTTAAAGAGTTTACAAAATGTAAGTACAAAAAGTACAAAAAAGGGAATATATCCCAACAACAACCCAAAACCCAAAAACCACCAGGTACAGGAACTGCAAGTCAAGTGTGTGGGTCCTCCGAGCCTCCACCGTGTATCATCGCATCCACACTATACCTGTTCGTCACCTACATCCTTATAAAACGGGGTTAGTCCTCTTGTGAGGTGGTGAAGAAACAACCACAAGCAGATATATATATCATGTACACAGGAAAAGCTAACAAGTGTAAGTGCCTGTGTCAGGTAAGTGTAAAGTGACAAGTACTAGTCAACAAGCTATAGCAACAGAGAAAACAAGTAGCTAAAGCAACGAACTAACCGTAAAGTGAACTGAGCAGCAAGTAACTAAAGTAACACTGAAGTGACTGTAACCAGTACTCAAGCAGTAACAAGAGTTGTCAGCAAGTAGAGTAACTACGTAACAACTGAAGTACAGTCTACAGCACAAGTAAAGCAACATCTATTGTAAGTCATCTGTTTGGTTAGTTCTTAAGTTCTTCTTATTACTCCTTCAGGTACGCGAAGGAAACCTCGCATTCTGTGAGACATGCACCCGGCGTCTGTTATTAAAAGTCTAGTGTGGTAACCGGGGAAGCTACAGACCGAGTCAACCTCATGCGAGCAGCACACGGCTAGGAGAAAACACTCGCATAGGCAAGGATTGCAATCCATACTACTGCAGTAGTGAGGCCCTAAAAAGGCAACCTGGACCTCCCTGACTCTGAGTGACTGGAGGCCAAAGGATGCTACAACTCCTGTCAAAACACGTGTCGTAGTAACGACAAGTCACTCAGGGTTGTACCATCCACCCTCTCTCAAGGTGAACCATGTTGTGAATGGGGCGAAGCAGGTTTATCTTTCTTAAGGCTTATGTTCAATCATACCTCACAACGTATGGGAATTACATTCGCATTCTCAAGGGTTTGGAAATGAATTTAACCAATATCTCGTCTAGTGGGAATAACATTGGATATTCCAAGGTGGATCGTCGCTTCTGCAGGGAAGATGCAATTGCCACCTAAAAGACCATTACACGTGGTTCAACACACTTATGTGTTTGTAGCGAAATCTCGGATATTCCGTTTTATGGGAATAACATTAGCTATTTCCACGGTATGGGGTGCCGCGCCTGCGGACTCGAAACCCGAAGTTTTTGAACAACACATATGATCCTAAATCAATGAAGTCTCTATGTTCGTGGCTCTACAACAATGTTAAACTACGTACTTTCCTAACCTGTCGGATGTGGTTTAAAGCATAAGGATTTTCCTTACGCAATGCGACACACTTACGTGTCGAAGGCGAATCTGAAATAACCCATCTAATGGGTTTTACATTGGCATAACCATGGTTCGGGGTGCCGCACCCGCGGACCCGAAAACAAGGACATTGCCAAACCTAGCAGGACAACTCTATGGAGTTCTACATTTAATTGGGAGCGTAACATCATCTAGGGAAATACCATCTGGACGGGACACAAGAGTGTCGCAAGTCCATTCGGTCATACTGAATCGATCATTATGTGTGCTTTGACATACATATACATATATCTATATATATATATTCACAAGGTTCAATTCCACTTAAAGACATGTCCTCATATGTACGTATGTAAATGCACAAGTATACATATGTATATATATATATATATTCGTACTAAAATACATATATATACTTACACCCATACTCATATATATATATATATATATCGAACTCTTTGAAACCCAAGGCATATACAATTATGCCAAAACCCTAACCGAAATACACGGAGGGTGCGGGGCAAGGCAATTACTAGTTGAACAGAATATGGTTAAACTTGAAGTAGTCGCAGACTGGTTTTTCATAGGAAGGTATTGACGACCATCATGGTGGCTCTACGAGGCTGTGAGTGTACCAAAACAAGGGTCTACACTCTTGCCGCCAACAAGGTTATAACTCAACTGATGGTCTGGCCCTTCGGACCAGACTGTCATGCACGCTAAAGGGTTCTGGTTCGATGCATGGTTTAGACCAGACTAACCCACATATTCGGTTGGGCGGGTTCCTGCCCCTAACAAGGTAAACCTACGGTTCTAAAGAAAGAAGGCACAAGGGCCGAACAAAAAGGGGAAGGGTCTGGTCCTTCGGACCAAACGGCTACTAAGCAGGGTAGGGTCTCAACTTTTCAGTTCAGACCCGAGCCCAAAGTGGCATAGCCTAGAGGAAAAAGGCCTGGGGCGTTTAGCACAAGCTGGCTGGCACTCGGTCCCAAATAAGTGGAGCCGCGGCTAGCATTAGGGGCTAGCTGGGCTGCCAACGGGTTCAGGTCTGAACCACGGTTCAGACCTGCACCCACAGAAAGCTAACAGGGTGCTAACAAGGTGATAAGGGGTGCACAGCACCCACGGTGTGCATTCCCAGCTCCAGCCAAGTAAAAACTGACTGGGCTAGGTTCGCGCCCAACGCTGGTCAATCGACTATAGGGCAGGTCTGGACCCTCGGTTAAGACCAGCACCCTAACCCATGCCATCTAGCACTATGTGTAGCACGAACATGTAAATAAATACATTTATAAATGTATAATATATTTATTATTATATATATTTTTGAAAACTGCTGCTACTTGGCGCGCGGGCCACCCGCAGAGCGCCAACTCCATTCTAGGAGCGAAATGGATGGACAATGGGGGTCTGGTCCATTGGACCAAACCGAGCCACCCTTGCCAGCGTGAACCAGAGCCCAAGGGCTCGGTTCACAGCAGCAGATAGGGTGTGCTGGGCACACCTACAGCCGACCCAACCTGCTCCAGTCCGGGTTCCAAAGGGGAAAACCGAAAGAAATAAAAAAAGTAAAAATAATGAAAAACAAAAAAAAAACAAAGGAAACAATAGGGTAACATATCAACCACCGGCAGCCTGGCCTTCGCACCACTCAAAGGGGGTGATCACGTTGTGACCCACGCCCAAGGGCTAGGCTGTAACACCAGTCCCATTGTGCTGGGACTGGGTTTAGCCGAAAACCCAAAAAGAAAGAAAGCACACTAAAAAAAAATGAATGGGCTAACGGGTTGGGTGTAAGCTGGACGAGCCCAGCTCGATCCAGCACACCCCTATGATGAGAATGCCATGAAACTAATCAGAAAACAAAAGAAAATGAATGACATGGCATCATTATCATGGAAAAATAAACAACTAACATGCAAAGGAGAAACAAATTGAACAAAAGCAAAGATGCCAATGTAGGAATCGAAAGGAAATCTATTGCAAAAGCATGCAGCACAAAAGCTTGTGAAAAACAATGAAGATTCAATATTTTAAACTATTGTTCTAGCTAAATCCGCCATTTGGACTTGCATGCATTGATGCAAGGCGCCATTGGCTTCATGCCAATCCGTAATCAACGAAGAAGGTGAGTCTTCACCTTAGCTAGTATTGTAGAAGGAGATGGAAGATGTTTATATACACCCCAAATTTTTCAAAATCTTTTAAATATTCCCTTTTTGCCCCTGATTCCATTTTCTGGGTAATTGAGTCACTTTTAAATCTAAAATTCATTTTATTTCTCAAGTTTTACTGAAATTAAATTCATTTTATTATTTGACTCAATTTTGGATCTAGATCCAGATAAAAGATCCAAATCTGAGCTTCGTTTTCCAACGTTTAAAATCAAATTCTCGAAATTTCCAAAATAACTTTTGAAAAGCTCAGACAGTTCGTCCAGTATCCGTTTGGATCCATCAAAATATATTTCTCGATTCGAGGTTTAGAACTCAAAATCTGGGTCCAAACCCATTTTCTGAAGAAATCAAACCCAAATTTCTTAAGAAAACCCTCTTTTGTAAATATTTCCCAAAAATACAAAAAAATTTAGTTTAAATCCTCATTTTCTCGTAAATTTTAAGGTTTTATTCCAGAAATATCAAAAAAAAAAAACAATTCTTTTGCAAAAAACCTTTTTGAAAAACACCCTTTGTTTTTGCAAAAGATTGTTAGGAAGCCCCTATCGGTAAAATCTTAAAAGTAACGGGGAGGGGTGGCAAAATTTCTTTTAGGGTTTTAACGAGGAGGAGAGTGCCTCTCTCCACCTCTCGAAACATCCTGCACCTTCAATCCCCTTCTCTTCCACTCTCAAACCCGCCACGGTCGACCCCATGCGCGAAACCCCTTCTTGAAGCCTCCACGAGCCCCTCCATGGCCTCCGTCCATCTGCAACAGAAATTTTCCTTGCTCAACCCTTCATTGCCAGAACCTTCTTCTCCATCCTCAACCACCGATCTCCAACGACTTTCATCTCCATCGCCCTTCATCACCAACAAACTCCCTAATCGATGCTTCTTCTCTCCCTATATAAGTAGAGCAAGGGGAGCGAAAACAAGGGAGAAAAAAAAAAGGGGGGCAGTAGCAAAAAGATATCCGGCTTCGACCCCATTGCCATGCAATATCCGCCATTAACATCTCTATTCCTCTTCTGTTTCTTACAGCGTAAGGCTATCCGGTAAGTTTCTTTTCTACTATTCTTTTTCTTTTCCTCTCATCGTTTTTTTTTTATTCTTTTTTTTTTCTTTCTTTTCCCTTTTCTGTTTTGTTTTAATCCCCATTTACGCACCATGAGTGGGGTTTGGATTGCTGATAGCGATTTCGGCTCTCTCCTTTGTGCAATAGCAAGTGGAATCTCCTGATTCTGACTTGTTCTTCTTTCTTTGTTAACATTTCCTTATTCGTTGTTGTTATTATAGACAAAATCCTTAGTTCTTATAATAAACATTTGTCCGAGGCATCATGGTTTATTTATTTATCATTTTTTTTTACCCCGGATTGCACTTTGTTCATCCCAGCTTACTGCGTTTCGTTCAAATTCATTCTGTTCGATTGTCCTTGGTATTCTCTTTCTACACTTATCTCATGGATAATCCTGCATCTTGACATGCCATTATAGTTATCTAGTCTGAATCAGATCTATGTTTTTCCCTTTTGATCCGTTTCAAATATATACCTTCATTTTATTGTATTGTCGGGCTGTGGTTCCGATTCTTGTTTTCGACCTTGTTCGAAGGCTGATTCTGGTTTCCTGTTTCGAGTGGTATTAACATTTATTCTTGTTTCAGTTAAGATACACTGATTCCCACTTTTGAGTGGCCAATCGTTTGAGGGCTGACGGATCGAATTCTAGAAGATCGTTGGTTAAATTGATATCTCATGAAGAGTTTTAGATGCTTAATCCCTGACGAATGAATTATTTGACCACCAAGACTCCAGTAATCAGTTGTCTAAATACCCACTTGGTGTTCGAAGTTGAATCTGTGTGAATATTGATTAGTCGTCCATGTTCTATATACATTCATTCCGATTTTGGAATGATCATAGGATTTTTGGCAATCAAAGTGTTACTCGGGCATTGGTTGAACAATCTCGGGTGTCGATGGTTGGATTTCAGTCAAATGGTTGCATGAGTATTTGAATCAGTTACCCGATTTCTGGTGAGTAATTTCTTTCACAGCTAAGTGCAGGTATTGTCATACCCATTTTCTTCATCAAAAATTTTCCTGTTTTGATTACCTGTAAAGAATAACCCTATTTCCCCACATTTTTTTTCTTTCTTTTGTCAGAATTTGTTTCTAGATGATCCATAATGATCAGATCCTCATAACCTGAGGATCGGTTTATCGCAGATTAGGGGACTCAAGATCAATGACTAGTTGAGTATTGATCATCTTCTGGCCTAAATAATCACCGATTTGCTAAGTCTTAATTACAATCTCTCCTGTTTGATTTGCTGAAGCTTCCTTATGATTCTAACTGGAACTCGTTAAGTCTTACTAAGTTCTTATGAGCTTAATTTAGTTTCATTGATCGGGTGGGTTAAACTTACTAAATTCGATGTGTACAGTCCTACTCTGATTCCCAATCAAGGGGAGTTGCTGATCTTCAGATATAAGGAATATGGAGATAAATAGGTTTGGGGAATCCAGTTCCTAAGTCGTGCGCTGTCATTGTGCTATGCTGAAGACTCCATCATCAGTTGGCAAACTGATTTCCTTTAGTCATTGCGAATGGTTATCTATTTTCGATTTTTTTATTGTCTGTTGTCAGTTAAATTGGTATAAAAGATGATAGCAGAAGTCATTTTCCATCCATCCTTAGAGCAAAATCTTATACCCTGCATCCTTGGGTTTTTAAACCACTTCAAAACCTGATTTGGTTGTGATCTCTTCATCCTGAGGTAACAAGAAATGATACACTAAAAGGTGTATCCTGGCAGAATATTATAAAGGATCAATGGCCTTTGCTGCATTTCCCTTCTAGAACTAAAACTCCTCGTTTGTGCAGGAATCCTCCTCAACGCTGATGATAGCTCCATCATCATGATGCCCAAAATCCCTGCTACAAGTGTCAGTTGGTGAATTTCATTGATTGAAATAAAAAAAAAAGGGGCAGAAGTGCCTAACAATGATAGCATGATTTGACTTATTGTCATATTGTCATCGGAGTCGAGTGGAAATTACTAAGTGTTATTGCCCATTCCAGCAATTTCTGAACATTTCGATTGCCTGGATTGACGAATTGATAGCTTCCCAAAATGTTGAAGGAAATCTGATAAATCAGCATTATCGTTGCCATTATTGTCGAACCCCGTCTGTGCTGAGCATTGCGGCAACCATTCACTAAATTCTACCTCCAAGCCTGGGGCGTACGTGGCCATCATCAGCGGCTACCACCGAAAGCAGCTACATCTGGATTTTGCAGTGAAATTCCAAGGTATGGTGCCTATGTGTTGACGTTTTAGTATCCCTTTTCCTTTAAGTTTTGTACATGGACCTTATCATGCTACTTTTAAAAGAAGAATTTTTATGACTGCGACTGAATAACCTGCATCGCATAGGTAAAATGGGTGTTTAATATTGAAGTTGGCATAGAAAGTGTTAGGCAGTCGATACAAGCATTATCAGCTGATGTATATATTAAGCATATTGAGCTTTGTTGCCTTAAGTTGTTGGAAGCATAAAATCTCCAAGAGACATTTTTTTTTTCTTTCCTCTTCATGTAATAATATGCCAATTTCCACTGTACCTTCTCGGCAATCCCCGAGTTGCCCCTGCCCGCGGCACACGGCCATCCCCTGTGGCCGATGCCCTTCTCCATTTTTCTTTTTTTCTTTTATTTATTTTCCTGTGTTCTAGGACTCACTGGCGGTAGCTGTTCACGTTGGTCCATCCATGTTTTCACAAGTGGTACATCCACTGCCTGATTCATTGATTCGTCCATTATTGAAACAATGAATAAATAAAAAAGAATCACCACCCCGAGTAGTAATTCTAGCCACTGATTGTATCAAATCCAACTTCTATGTTGAATTAGACTCGATCCAAAAAGCTACTGAACATCAGCTTTTCATAGGAAGAGTCGAATTTCGGGCTTGCTTGACAACATTCCTCTAGTTTAAAATGTGAAACATCTGTTTTGCTATCGCAACATCAAAATTCTGATTCACTGTGCGACTTGTTCCTTTTGAGGTCTTATTAATTCAGAATCAGGTCGCTGATCTGCTATGGATCATGTGGTTTGGCTGTCATGATAATTTAAAACAAAAACTTACCTCATTGCACAACATGTGCTCTGCTGACCCACGGTAGGATACCATCCATATGCCCTCAGCAGTAGGTAATTTCATTACTGATATTAGGCTCTAGTTCATGATGGGGCCGTGAATCATGACTAGAAAAGTATGGCTGGAGACATCTTCCTGACAGAATTCTGAATATGGTCCATAAGGGTGAATCCTGAGTATGTATCATCCCACTAAAAACTATGAATCTGATTCAGTGACCTCACACAATTGTGAATGTCTCCTCTCCTTTTATCAGGAATACACATATATAAGTATATATGTATATATAGATATATATACATATACGCATACATGTATATATACATCTATATGCATATATGTGTATATATATATATATCTGTACTTTCAAGTATATTTCTTCACAAGCATTCTCATAAGAGGGATCCATTCCCTCATGTATATACATAGCCCTATACATTTTATTACATTCTTCATCCTATGTATAAAGTGTTCTCTCTCTTTTCCCATGTGTATCTCCTATTGTATACAAACACTCGATTTCGCAGGAGATGTGTAAAGGGTATGGCTTTCTTTTGAGATTAAGAAATTTTGTAATATCAATTTCATTCAAAATCTGTAATGAGAATTTACATTTCCTGTTTTAGATAGAATGAATGAGCATAGTAAATCATAAGTAGCTTGTTTTCATGTTTTTTCCCCTTTATTTTTCAAAATCTCACAATGGTGAAGCACGAATGGCATGTGCACCATTTCGTAAGAGGTAATTAATCCTAAGTTGATGATTTACATCAATGGCCATAGTCAGGATGTAAACAAAACTTAGCATTTTTATCTTTTACAAAATAACACTGGATCCACACTAGGTCCGTTTCAAAATTCATCATATTTTCCTTAAATATTTTCCTCTTTTATCAGAGTTTAATTTAAAATTATTTCAATATATATACCAATGGCCATAGTCAGGGTATATTGAGAGTTAATTTCATTTAAAACTCTATAAAAACACCAAAATATATTTTATTCTTCTTTTGAATTTAAATATAGATTATCATATAATACATTAAATGACCATAGTTAGGGATGTATTATATCTTCAATCTTATTTTAATTCATTTAAAGAATTGAATAGCTTTTCAAAATTCAAAATTCTTTTTCATTCATCATTTGGGATAGAACTGCATCATATTTTCAAAATTTCTTTTTCAAAAATCCAAGTGATCTTGAATATATCTTCAATTTCCATTTCCATCTCATTCTTCAAGATTCAAAAATTTAATTTCAAAGTCCAATCTGACTTTGAAATTTCAAAATCATTTTGTATTCAAATTTCAAATTTCCAATTCAAATCAAAATCAATTTCAAAGTTCAATTTAAACTTTGAAATTTTTGATTCATCTTTGATTTCAAATTCCAAATCAAGTTTATTTTCTTATCTTCAAAAAAATTCAATGTTTGAGATTGATTCTGAATCTCAAAACTTGACCCTTCTTAAATTCTAAATTCAATTTGGGTTTTCAAAAACCCAGATCCATCCTCAAAAGTCCCATTTGGACTTTCAGAATCCAAATCCAAAGTTAGATCTTAAACCCAACTTGGATCCAGATTTCCAAGTGCAATCTCCACTTTGGATCATAGACTTCAGATCCAAATTCCATTTTAGGATCCAGAATTCAACTTCTACTTCGGATCTCAGACTCTAGATCCAAATTACATCTTGGATTCCAGACCTTGGACCCAATTCCATTTAGGATTTAGAATCCATCTTTACTTTTTGGATCTCAGACTTCAGATCCAATTTCATTTTAGGATCCAGAATCCAACTTCCACTTTGGATCTCAGACTTGAGATCCAATTCCATTGTAGGATCCAGAATCCAATTCCACTTTGGATCTCAGACTTCAGATCCAATTTCATCTTAGGATCCAGAATCCAATTCCACTTTGGATCTCAGACTTCAGATCCAAATTTCATTTAGGATCTAGAGTCCAACTCCACTTTGGATCTCAGACTTCAGATCCAAATTTTGTTTAGGATCTAGAGTCCAACTCCACTTTTTGGGATCTCAGACTTCAGATCCAATTCTATTTTAGGATCCGGAATCCAAATCCATCTTGGATTCCAGATCTCGGATCCCAGTCTATTTAGGATCCAGAATCCAATTCCATTCCCAATTCTAGATTTTAAATCCAATTCCATTTTCAGATCTTATCCAAATCCATTTCTATTTTTAAATGCCATTTGGATTTCTCAAATCCATCCTGATTCCAAATCTTAAAATTCAATTCCATTTCAAATTTTATCTCTTCTCATAGATCTAAGTTCAAAGTCCATCTTCTGACTCTGAGATTTCCTTCCTTTTTCCTTTTATCTCAGTTTCAAATCATTCTCTCTTAGAAATCAAGATTTATTCTTCTAACTCTGATCACTTCAAAGACTTAGAATTTCTCTGATCTATCTCAAGTTCTAAGTTAAGATCTTACCATTCAGAAACTAATTCTTCACTCCATTATCAAGTCCATCTCAGAATACTTGAAAGTTTTTAAAACATCTTTTCAAAAGAGCATACATCTCTGCATTGCACAAGCATGATTCTTTGTGCATTTAGACTTAGGATAAATTCTTAGATAATGTTTTAGCAAAGCAAAAGGCATAAGTTCGATCCTTGGTTCGATTACCCCTGGTAAAGGCGCTAGGAACGGTCGAACCTCGTACCAACGAGCGAATCCCGTCTCTCCATTTTCCCGCAATATATTTCAAAACGGAGGTGAGTAATTTTTTAAATATTTTCAAATCAAGGTCAAATGAGACCCCGCAAAAGAGTTCCTCTCTGTCTTTTCTTTCTTTCTTTTCTCTTCCCTCTTCTTTTCTTTCTTTTATTTTCTCCCTTCAAAAAGGAGGAAATAGAGGTTAGAAAAGGAAAAGAGAAGGAAGAGAGAGAAACCACAAGAGAGGAAAAATTTTGCGATGATCACAATGTTGAAGTGTTGCAGCTATTCCACGCCAAGGAGAAGCCCACGGCTGGAGTGAGAGAGCTTGAGAAAAGAGAGAAAGTTTTGGGAGAGAGAAGAGAGAGAGAGTGAAGAAGAAAAAGTCGCCCAAACAAGGGGGACCCATTTTTTTGTAAAGGTTTTATATATGTTGGCTTAGGGGTGGACGACTGGGATTCAATCCCTCCACGATGGTGGGTTGGGGAGCTCCACGTCCCCCAACCACCAATGCATGTCAAGCCTTCCAAAAAGTTTTGCAGAAATTTCAAAAACGCCATTTTTGAAGAGCCTTAAAGTTTCAACAAATTACAAGGGGACGCCCTTGGCTGCCACCCAACGTGCCCAATGGGTTTTAAGGATTTGAATTCTTTTGAAAACATTACAAACTTGCCATGGGGCGCCAGCCCCATGGCTCCCTTTTGAAAATGGCGCCCCTCATGATGGAGCCTAGGCTTCATCATGAAGGTGTTGGAAAAATACATGGCCAATGAGGGCCTAAACTTTAAAGCCATGCAAGAAATATTTCAAAACTACCATTCAGCTGGTCAGCCTTGACCAGATGCCTCTTGAGGAAATCACCTCTCGTTTGTTAAAACTAAGAGTTCTAAGTTTCGGGTCCAAAATTAAGTCAAGACTCGTAATTCACATGCATTGACAAAGTTTTTTCGTCGTTCGGGTCTCAAATTCGGGGTGTACCACTACAACCCTATTCCAAACTTACACTAAACGTTTCGGAGGTTAATTCATTCTAGATTTCCCGAAATCGCTCTTTTTGCATAAAGTTACACGATTTTACCTGATTCTCAAAATAAGCAAATCCTCATAAACTGCCAAAACATAAAAAAAAATTATCGATTTCCACATAATTACACAATATAAATCAAAATGAAAATCGTGGATCTTACATTAGAACACATGTATACGTGATTGAATCAATATGAATTGTTTTTCACAGCCTTGGACCACATATTTGCATTATTGTATCACTATAAAATCTTTTTGACAGCCTATGAACACATATATGCATGATTGAATCACTATGAAATATTTTGCACAACCTTAGAACACATACATGCATGATTCAATCACTATGAAAACTTTTTTACAGCCTTAGAAGATATATATGCCTGATTGAACCACTATGAATTTTTTTTGACAGCCTTAGAACACATATATGCATGATTAAAACACTATAATTTTTTTTGAGAGCAGTAGAACTCATATATGCATGATTGAATCACTATAAATTTTTTTTGTCAGCCTTAGAACACATATAAGCATGATTGAATCACTATAAAAAACTTTTGACAGCCTTAGAACACATATATGCATGATTGAATCACTATGAAATCTTATTGACCGCCACAGAACACATATATTTGTGATTGAATCACTAAGAAATATTTTTCACAACCTTAGTACACATGTATGCATGATTCAATCACTACGAGAAATTTTTTACAGCCTTAGAACATATATATGCCAGATTGAATCACTATGAATTTTTTTTGACAGCCTTAGAACACATATATGCATGATTGAATCACTACAAGTTTTTTTTAGAGCAGTAGAACACATATATGCATGATTGAATCACTATGAATTTTTTTTGACAGCCTTAGAACACATATAAGCATGATTCAATCACTATAATTTTTTTTTGACAGCCTTAGTACACATATATACATGATTGAATCACTATGAAATTATTTTGCAATCTAAGAACACATATATGCATGAATGAATCAGATGAAATTTTTTTGATAGCCTTAGAACACATATATGCATGATTGAATCACTATAATTTTTTTTTGAGGGCATTACAACACATATATGCAAGATTGAATCACTATAAATTTTTTTTTACTACCATAGAACACATATATGCATGATTTTTTTCACTATGATTTTTTTTTTTTACAGCCTTAGAATATATATATGCATGATTGGATCACTATGGATTTTTTTTGCAGCCTTAGAACACATATATGCATGAGTGAATCACCATGAAAATTTTTGGCCCGCCTTAGAACACATCTATGCCTGATTGAATCACTACACTATTTTTTTGAAAGCATTATTACGAATATATGCATGATTAAATCACTATAAATTTTTTTGGACAACCTTAGAACACATATATGCCTAAATGAATCACTATGAACTTTTTTTGACCGCCTTAGAACTCATATATGCATGATTTAATCGCTATGAATTTTTTTTGACAGCCTTAGAGCACATATATGCATGATTTAGTCGCTATAAATTTTTTTTGACAGCCTTAGAACATGTATAAGCATGATTGAATCACTATGAATTTTTAACAACGTTAGAACACATATATTCATGATTGAATCACTAAGAAGTTATTTTGCTGCCTAATAACACATATATGCATGATTGAATCACTATGATTTTTTTTTTACAGCCTTAGAACACATATATGCTTGATTGAGTCACTACAATTTTTTTTTAGGGCATTAGAACACACATATGCATGATTGAATCACTATAAATTTTTTTTGACAACCTTAAAACACATATTTCCATGATTGAATGACTACGAATTTTTTTTGACAGCCTTAGAACATATATATGCATGATTGAATCACTATAAAAATTTTTTATTGCCTTAGAACACATATATGCAAGATGAATCACTATCAAATTTTTTTGTCAGCCTTAGAACACATACATGCGTGATTGAATCACTATAAAAATTTTTTGAGAGCATTTGAGCACATATATACAGGATTGAATTTCTATAAAAAAAATTTTGAAAACCTTAGAACACTTCTACATGATTGAATCACTATGAATTTTTTTTGACAACCTTAGAAAACATATACACATGTTTAAATCGCTATAATTTATTTTTGTAGCGTTAGAACACATATATGCATGATTGAATCAGTTTAAAACTTTTTTGGCAGCCTTAGAACACATATATGCATGATTGAATCACTATAAAGTTTTTTTGAGAGCATTAGAACACATATATGCATGATTGAATCACTCTAAATTTTTTTTGACAACCTTAGAACACATATCCTCATGATTGAATCACTATAAATTTTTTTTGACAACCTTAGAAAGCATATTTGCCTGATTGATTCACTAAGAAATCTTTTTGACAGCCTTAGAATACAAATATGCATGATTGAATCACTATGAAATTTTTTTTACTGCCTTAGAACCCATATATGTAAGATTGAATCACTATGAAATATTTTGCATAACCTTAGAACACATATATGCATGATTCAATGACAATGAAAACTTTTGTATAGCCTTAGAACATATATATGCCTGATTGAACCACTACAGATTTTTTTTGACAGCCTTAGAACACATATATGTATGTTTGAATCACTACAATTTTTTTTTTAGAGCAGTAAAACTCATATATGCATGATTGAATGACTATTAATTTTTTTTGACAGCCTTGGAACACATATAAGCACGATTGAATCACTATAATTTTTTTTTAACAGCCCTAGAACACATATATGCATGATTGAATCAATATAAAATCTTATTCACTGCAATAGAACACATATATGCATGATTGAATCACTATGAAATATTTTTCACAACCTTAGTACACATGTATGCATGATTCAATCACTGTGAGAACTTTTTTACAGCCTTAGAACACATATAAGCATGATTGAATCAGTATGAAATTTTTTTGACAAACCTATAACACATATATGCATGATTGAATCACTATGAAATTTGTTTACCAGCCTTAGAACATATATATGCATGATTGGATCACTATGATTTTTTTTTGCAGGCTTAGAACACACATATGCATAATTGAATCACTATAAATTTTTTTGACCAGCCTTAGAATACATATTCAAGATTGAATCACTATAAATTTTTTTTACAACCTTAGAACACATATCTGCATGATTGAATCACTATGAAATTTTTTTGACTGCCTTAGAACACATATATGCATGATTGAATCACCATGAAATTTTTTTGACATCCTTAGAACATATATATGCATGATTGGATTACTATGATTTTTTTTTTCAGCCTTAGAACACATACTTCCATGATTGAATCAATATGAATTTTTTTGGCCAGCCTTAGAACACATATTCAAAATTGAATCACTATAAATTTTTTTTTACAACCTGAGAACACATATCTGCATGATTGAATCACTATGAAATTTTTTTGACTGCCTTATAACACATATATGCATGATTGAATCACCATGAAATTTTTTTGACAGCCTTAGAACATATATATGCATGATTGGATAAGTATGATTTTTTTTTCAGCCTTAGAATACATATTTGCATGATTGAATCAATATGAAATTTTTTGGCCAGCCATAGAACACATATATGCATGATTGAATCACTACAATTTTTTTTTAGAGCATTAGAGCACATATATGCATCATTGAATCTCTATAAATTTTTTTTGACAACCTTAGAACATATATCTGCTTGATTAAATCACTATGAAATTTTTTTGACACCCATAGAACACATATACGCATGATTAAATCTTTGTGAAATTTTTTTGACAGCCATAGGACACATACACTATAAAAAAAAATTTACAGCCTTAGAACACATATATGCATGTTTGAATCTCTATGATTTTTTTTACTACCTTAGGACACATATATACATGATTGAATCTCTAGGAATTTTGTTTGACAACCTCAGAACACATATATGCATGATTGAATCACTATGAAATTTTTTGGACAGCCTTATAACAGATATATGCATGATTGAATCACTCTGAAATTGTTTTTATTGCCCTAGAACACATATATGCATGATTGAATCACTATGATTTTTTTTTTAAAACCTTAGAACACATATCTGCATGATTGAATCACTATGAAATTTATTTGACAGCCTTAGAAGACGTATATGCAAGATTGAATCACTTAGAAATTTTTTTGACAGCCCTAGAATGCATATATGCATGATTGAATCACTATGAATTTTTTTTGACATACTTAGAACACATATAAGCATGATTTAATCACTACGAATTTTTTTTGACAGCCTTATAACACATATATCCATGATTGAATCACTATGAAAATTTTTTGACAGCCTTAGAACATATATATGCATGATTGATCACTATGAATTTTTTTTCAGCTTTAGAACACATATATGCGTGATTGAATCACTATGAATTTTTTTGGACAGCCTTAGAACACATATATGCATGATTGAATCACTACAAATTTTTTTTTAGAGCATTAGAACACATATATGCATCATTGAATCACTATAAATTTTTTTTGACAACCTTAGAACGTATATCTGCATGATTAAATCACTATGAATTTTTTTTGACAGCCTTAGAACACATATATGCCGGATTGAATCAATATAAAAAAAATTTGACAGCCTTAGAATACATATATTCATGATTGAATCACTGTGAAATTTTTTTGATAGCCTTAGAACACATATATCTGTGATTGAATCAATATAATGTTTTTTTGACATCCTTAGAACACATATATGCATGATTCAATCACTATGAATTTTTTTTACTGCCTTTGAACACATATATGCATGATTGAATCACTATGAAGTTTTTTTGACAGCCTTAGAACACATATATGCATGATTGAATCACTATGAAATCTTATTGACTGCCTTAGAACACGTATATGCAAGATTGAATCACTATGAAATATTTTGCACAACCTTAGAACACATATATGCTTGATTCAATCAGTATGAAAACTTTTTTACAGCCTTAAAACATATATATGCCTGATTCAACCACTATGATTTTTTTTTGAAAGCCTTAGAACACGTATATGTTTGATTGAATCACTATAAATTTTTGTGAGAGTAGTAGAACTCATATATGCATGATTGAATCTCTATGAATTTTTTTTAACAGCCTTCAAACACATATAAGCATGATTAAATCACTATAAAAAATTTTTGACACGCTTAGAGCACATATATGCATGATTGAACCACTATGAAATCTTATTGATTGCCATAGAACACATATCTGCACGATTGAATCACTATGAAATTTTTTGACTGCCTTAGAACACATATATGCATGATTGAGTCACCATGAAATTTTTTTGACATCCTTAGAACATATATATGCATGATTGGATCACTATGATTTTTTCTTTCAGCCTTAGAACACATATTTGCATGATTGAATCAATATGAAATTTTTTGGCCAGCCTTAGAACGCATATATGCATGATTGAATCACTACAAATTTGTTTTAGAGCATTAGAACACATATATGCATCATTGAATCACTAGAATTTTTTTTTGACAACCTTAGAACATATATCTGCTTGATTGAATCACTATGAATTTTTTTTGACAGCCTTATAGCACATATATGCCTAATTGAATCACTATAAAAAAAATTGACAGCCTTATAACACATCTATTCATGATTGAATCACTCTGAAATTTTTTTGATAGCATTAGAATAGATATATGCGTGATTGAATCAATATGATTTTTTTTTGACAACCTTAGACCACATATTTGCATGATTGAATCACTATAAAATATTTTTGACAATCTATGAACACATATATGCATGATTGAATCACTATAAAATATTTTGCACAACCTTAGAAACCATATATGCATGATTCAATCACTATGAAAACTTTTTTACAGCCTTAGAACATATATGTGCCCGATTGAACCACTATGAAATTTTTTTGACAGCCTTAGAACACATATATATGTGTTTGAATCACTACAAATTTTTTTGAGAGCAATAAAACTCATATATGCATGATTGAATCACTATGAATTTATTTTGACAGCCTTAGAACACATATAAGCCTGGTTGAATCACTATAAAAAAATTTTGACAGCCTTAGAACACATATATGCATGATTGAATCACTATGAAATCTCATTGACTGCCATAGAACACATATATGCACGATTGAATCACTATGAAATATTTTTCACAACCTTAGTACACATATATGCATGATTCAATCACTATTAGAACTTTTTTACAGCCTTAGAACATATATATGCCAAATTGAATCACTATGATTTTTTTTTGACAGCCTTAGAACACATATATGCATCCTTGAATCAATACTATTTTTTTTTAGAGCAGTAGAACACATATATGAATGATTGAATCACTATGATTTTTTTTGATAGCCTTGGAACACATATAAGCATGATTCAATAACTATAAAAAAAATTTGACAGCCTTAGGACACATATATGCATGATTGAATCACTATGAAATTATTTTGCAACCTAAGAACACATATATGCATGATTGAATCAGATGAATTTTTTTTTACAGCCTTAGAACACATATATGCATCATTGAATCACTACAAATTTTTTTTTAGGGCATTACAACACATATCTGCATGATTGAATCACTATGATTGTTTTTTTGACGGCCTTAGAATATATATATGCATGACTGGATCACTATGGATTTTTTTTGCAGCCTTAGAACACATATATGCATGATTGAAATACCATGAAATTTTTTGTCCCGCTTTAGAACACATATATGCCTGATTGAATCACTATAAATTTTTTTAGAAAGCATTATTACAAATATATGCATGATTAAATCACTATAAAATTTTTTTGACAACTTTAGAACACATATATGCCTGAATGAATCACTATGAATCTTTTTTGACAGCCTTAGAACTCATATATGCATGATTGAATCACTATGAATTTTTTTTTACAGCCTTACAGCACATATCTGCAGGATTGAATCACTATAAATTTTTTTTTGACAGCCTTAGAACATGTATAAGCATGATTGAATCACTATGAATTTTTTTTGACTACCTTAGAACATATATATGCATGATTGAATCAGTAAGAAATTATTTTACAGCCTAATAACACATATATGCATGATTGAATCACTATGAAATTTTTTTGACAACCTTAAAAGACATATATGCTTGATTGAATCACTACAAAAAAATTTTAGGGCATTAGAACACACGTATGCATGATTGAATTACTATAACTTTTTTTTGACAACCTTAGAACACATATTTGCATGATTGAATCACTATGAAATTTTTTTGACAGCCCTAGAACATATATAGGGATGATTGAATCACTATAAATTTTTTTTGTAGCCTTAGAACACATATATGCTAGATGAATCACTATCAAATTTTTTTATCCGTGATTGAATCCCTAAAATTTTTTTTTGAGAGCATTTTAACACATATATGAAGGATTGAATAACTATAATTTTTTTTTTGACAACCTTAGAACACATATCTGCATGATTGAATCACCATGAATTTTTTTGGACAACCTTAGAAGATATATACACATGTTTAAATCACTGTAAATTTTTTTTGCAGCATTAGAACACATATATGCATGATTGAATCACTTTGAAATTTTTTTGGCAGCCTCAAAACACATATATGCATGATTGAATCACTATAGAAAAAATTTGAGAGCATTAGAACACATATATGCATGATTGAATCACTCTAAATTTTTTTTGACAACCTTAGAACACATATCTTCATGATTGAATCACTATAAATTTTTTGTGACAACCTTAGAACACATATCGGCATGATTGAATCACTATGAAATTTTTTTTGAGAGCCTTAGAACACATATTTGCCTGATTGATTCACTAAGAAATCATATTGACAGCCTTAGAATACAAATATGCATGATTCAATCACTATGAATTTTTTTTTACTGCCTTAGAACACATATATGTAAGATTGAATCACTATGAAATTTTTCTGAGAGCTTAGAGCACATATATGCATGATTGAGTCACTTTTAATTTTTGTTGACAACCTTAGAACACATAAATGCGTGATTGAATCACTATGAATTTTTTTTTACAGCCTTAGAACACATATATGCAAGATTGAATCACTTTGATTTTTTTTTTACATCCTTAGAACACATATATGCATGTTTAAATCTATGTGATTATTTTTGACAGCCTTAGAACTGATGTATGCACGATTGAATCACTATAAAAAAGTTTTGACAGCCTTAGAAAACATATATGCATGTTTGAATCACTATGAATTTTTTTTTACTACCTTAGGACACATATATGCATGATTGAATCACTATATAAATTTTTTTTGACAGACTTAGAACACATATATGCATGATTGAATAACAATGATTTTTTTTTGACCGCCTTAGAACACATATAGGCATGATTAAGTCACGATAATTTTTTTTTACAGCCTTAGAACGCATATATGCTTGATTAAATTACTATGATTTTTTTTTTTTGATAACCTTAGAATACATATATGCATGATTGAATCACAATGTAATTTTTTTGACACCCCAGAACACATATATGCATGATTGATTCACTATGAAAAATTTTTTATAGCCTTTGAACACATATATGCATGATTGAATCACTTTGAATCTCTATAAAAAAAAATTGACATCATTAGAACACATATATGCACGATTAAATCACTATAAATTTTTTTTTTAAATCTTTAGAACACATATATGCATGATTGAATCACTATGAAATTTTTTTGACAGCCATAGAACACATATATGAATGATTAAATCACTACGATTTTTTTTTTACAGCCATAGAACACATATATGCATGATTGAGTCACTATGAAATTTTTTTGACACCCTTAAAACACATATATGCATGATTGAATCACTATGAATTTTTTTTGACATCCTTAGAACAAATACATACATGATTCAGTCACTATGAATTTTTTTACAGCCTTAGAACATATATATCCATGATTGAATCACTATAATTTTTTTTTTACGGCTTTAGTACACATATATCCATGAATAAATCTTTGTGAAATTTTTTTAACAGCCTTAGGACACATATATGCTAGATTGAATCACTATAAAAAAAATTTGACAGCCTTAGAACACATATATGCATGTTTGAATCACTATGATTTTTTTTTTACTACCTTAGGACACATATATGCATGATTGAATCACTATGATTTTTTTTTTAAACCTTAGAACACATATCTGCATGATTGAATCACTATGAAATTTTTTGGATAGCCTTATAACACATATGTGCAAGATTGAATCACTATGAAATTATTTTTATTGCCCTAGAACACATGATTTTTTTTTTAAAATCTTAGAACACATATCTGCAAGATTGAATTACTATGAAATTTATTTGACAACCTTAGAAGACATATATGCAAGATTGAATCACTTTGAAATTTTTTTGACAACCCTAGAATGCATATATGCATGATTTAATCACTATGAATTTTTTTTTACTGCTTTATAATAGATATATGTATGATTGAATCACTATGAAAATTTTTTGACAGCCTAAGAACATATATATGAATGATTGGATCACTATAAAAAAAAATTTCAGCCTTAGAACACATATATGCATGATTGAATCACTATGAAATTTTTTGGCCAGCCTTAGAATACATATATGCGTGTTTGAATCACTATAAATTTTTTTTGAGAGCATTAGAACACACATATGCATCATTGAATCACAATAATATTTTTTTGACAACCTTAGAACATATATCTGCATGATTGAATCGCTATGATTTTTTTTTGACAGCCTTAGAGCACATATATACATGATTGACTGTGAACACCCCAAATTTTTCAAAAATTTGTAAATATCCCCTTTTTGCCCTTTGCCCCCATTTTCTGGGTAATTGAGTCACTTTTAAATCTAAATTCCATTTTATTTCTTAAGTTTTCTGAAATTAAATCCATTTGGTATATCTCACTCAATTTTGGATCCGGATCCAGATAAAAGATCCAAATCTGAGCTTCGCTATCCAATTTTTAAAACCAAATTTTCAAAATTACCAAAATAACCTTTTGAAAGGCTCAGACAGTTTGTCCTATATCCGTTTGGATCCATCGAGTTGTATTTCTCAATTCGAGGTTTACAACTCGAATATTTTCTCAAAACTTGGGTCCAAACCCATTCTTCTGAAGAAATTTCCCCAAAATAGCCTAAAATTCTCGAAAAAACACTTTTGTAAATATTTCTCAGAAAAATACAAAAAAATTAGTGTTTAATCTTTGTTTTCCCATAAATGTTAGGATTTTGTTCCAAAAATATCAAAAAAATATATAAAATGAAGAAAAGAACAAAAAAATAAAAATATAGAAAAAAAAAGAAATAAGTTTTTTTTTTTTTTAAATCCCCCTTTTGAAAAACACCTCTCAAAAACCAAAACCACTTTTTTTTTAAAACACTTTTGAGAAGGACCGCCTTTTTGAAAAAGTTTTTTTAACAAGTTTCCTTTAGGGCATTTCTCGGATCCTCTCTCCATCTCACGATTCGTCTCGCCTTCCGTCGTCTCGCCCTTTCCATGATGCAGGCCCTTCCTCTGGAGGGTTTCAGATCGCGTGCCCCTCATTCACCCTTCATCTGCAACAACCTCATTCACCTCTCGTCTCCATCACCCATCTTCTTCCACCCCCCCCATGTGCGAGCTGCTCTCCATGGCCTTCCTCCGAACCCTCCATCACGAACAACTTCATCTCCAGCCATTCATCCCCCGACCGTGGTGGCTCTCCCGATCCTCCCTCTCGATCTTTAAAAGGGGCATGAAGGGGAAGCTAGAGAAAGGGTCTTTTTTTTTATCATCCATCGCTCTCGCATCTGCGGGACACCAAGCAGTCCTCCTCCATCCCGATCTCTTCTGAGGTGATCGAAGGAAGCCGATTCACCTCCACAAACTCTGCAAAAACCACAATGCTTCATCTCCAGCAAACCGAAAGAAGATCGAACCCCTCTGCAAAAGGCTGGTAAGGGTCCCTTGCTCACCTCCAATTCTCTGCATTGCTACGTTTTGCTTTCCTTCTCCCATTCCCTTGTTTTTGCATTTTTTTGTTTTGTTTTTTTTTTTTTTTTTTGGTTTTGGGTTATGCCCCATTAATGCATCATCGGATAAATCGGTTTGCCTATGACAATGCCGACCTCTCGTATGCAAAATTAACAAGGATCGTGGTATTCCAACATTTGATTTCTTCATTTACCGCTTATTCCGATTTTAGCTCATGTCTTAATTTTCGACTTGCATCTGTTTCCTTTCTTTTTATTCTTACCTGCATTCTATTTTAATTTGTCTCGATTTCTATCACTTTATTTCTGTTTGTTTTAATGTCGGATTGGGTTTTGTTTTATTTTGATTTATTTCAAGTTATGCTAGGCCTATCTATTTCATTGAAACACTCTCTGTAATGCCAAACTGCTCATAGCAGCCTCGACTTACAGGTGTAACATTTGCGGAATCTTCATATTTCTGTATTTCCTTCACTGTTGCTCTGCAACTCGGTATAGAACCGCTTTGCTTCTGTTCACACTTGACTCTCTCTGCAAGAGCGCTCGATCCATTGATCTTGGCTCCTGTTAATACTGCTCACCATTGCCATGTTATATTTCGTCATTCATTTCCTTGTTTTGATCTTCAGCATTCGGATCATTACAGTATAAGCATCTGATGCTCTCTTTCCTTCCTACTTTCACCGATTGTTGCTGAAGATGCTTTAAGTCATGCTGATGATGTATATCCCGCACCCATTTTGGCGTGTGGTTCATCATGATTGGATCTAAGTGTTCTTCTGTTTTATCGTAAAATAATCTCTGGAATTATCGGTTTATTTTTTTTTTATCACTTTTTGATTTAGAGTCCCTTTCCCTCATTTAATTTTGTCATTCAGCAATCATACCATTTTATTTTGCTTAATGGCCTACGTTTCATCATCACTTGTTGATACAGGTTAGTACCACATTTTATATTGTTTGTGCCTTGTCCTTCATTTTTAACCACATCTGTATTCCAGACCTCCCTACACAGTGTATTTAAAACAACGTTTACACCATAGCATCGTCCTCATCCATCATGTTCCTACCTCCCCTGATCATCAGCTACATTCATGAGGTAGCCGTCGCACCTTGTCACTGTATGTTGCTGCAACCCCTTTTACAAAATTTTCTATCATATCTATCCCTTTTTGTACATTCGTTATTCTCCAACCTCACCCATGGTACCTAAGTTCTGCAAAATCTAGATTCTCAAAGCATAGTCGCACAGATGATGGTTTGAAATCAAAGGTGGAAGGTAAGGAGGGTTTCTGGAAAAGAATATTTGGTGAGTTAAGGGGCAAACTCGCAAATATTTGTGGAGAAGTGCCTATCTTTGCTTGATCATTATAAGACTCTCTTATGATAAATTTGTCAACATTTCATTTTTTTTATGGCTAACTCTGGTTGTCTTCGTGATTAGCAGTTCGTTAGAAGCGTTGGGCGCCGAGTATATTGTGCTCTGAAGGTATGAAATGTGAAATGAATTCCCTGGTTATAAGTTCTGGTTATTACATCTTGGGTATCAAATGTATAAGAGGTTATTTGGATTTAGAATTCTGTGTTAATTCTTTGTTGAATACATTGGATGCATGATTTAAATATATGGCTAAATCCTTACATCCTGTACTTCACACTCAGCACATCACTTTTGTTCTCCTGCTACATCCTAGTGACCATCAACATAACACTCCACCTATTATAACACAATGTTACAACCACAACCACAGCATTTACCCCCATCAGCATGTGCACATTTGTCTGTTGCACAGTATCTTTTGCACACATTCACATTTCACATATACTTGCTACACTTTTCATCTTCACCATACTTGATATATCTTCCACAGCACAGCATACATTCCATCCCATCACTAACATTCATTAACCATTAGTTATTTTTACCTGCATTACTAACATTCCATTAACCATTCACTTCACTGTTGCACATATCCAACCATATCCACCCGTCAACCATACCAGTCCTACTAATAGTTATATTGACAGATTAGCTTGATGCTCAACTCATTCTGAATGAAATAAAGATTTAGGTCGGATGCCATCTTCTAAAACAATTGTTATTAATGGACTGGTTAGATCTTAGATTAGATGGTATATAGTTACCTAATGAGTTCGTATGGTTCGCATTAGCAAGTTGATGGTATAACTGAGTTAGGGAAGGTGTTAATAGAAGGTGTGCCGATTCCTACTAACCAGTCTGTACTTGGCAATAGGTGTGAATGGTTAAATCTAATACTAGGAAGCGTCTTTTATTTTCAATAACCTGCAGCGGTATTGACAACCTCTGTTAGCATCATTCATCGGTCAGTATAGGCACTGATGGTTAGTGTAGACAACATCTAAGCATAATACTAGGGCATGCAGGCCCCTGCTGTCTCCTTTCTATTTTCATATCATCTGTTGTAGGTGTCTCAACAGCATCTTGTGATTGCCCATTCACGAATATTGCATTCCCAGTATGTCATGTCTTGGGGGGAAGCAATGCCTCCTATGTTAGCCCTGATGGTCCCATGCAACTCTTTTACACACAATCTCTCGACTTATAATCTGTAGGTTTTTGGGATGGTTGCCAGTTTTTTTTTTTTGTTTAGGAGGATCGACTCTCTGCAAAGGGGGAGATTGCCAGTGTTTTAACATACGTGTGTTGTCAACTTGCAACACCTTGATATTCCGTCTGTTATTTATGTATTGCATTGTTTATACCTACCATGACATATTAGCTCTCCATATTAGCCTTCAATTCCATCATCTGTCATGATAACACACGTATGTTAAAACACTTATATTTCTGCAACCCTACCTTACCATTTATCCATACACCATGGCATAGCATCACACACATCTTCATATACATTTAGATGATTATACTCATGTGTACATTTCTCATGTAGCATAATCATGGTATTTTGAATTTGATTTGGTATTATTATTTTTTTTTTCTTTTTTTTCTTTTCTTCATTATTCATATTCATGTAAGCTTTGCTTTATGGCTAAACCTTATCTTTTGCAGGGAATATACAGAAAACATTATTTCTTTTCTTAGTTGTAACTCAATATTGTAATAAGCTAGATGATTAATGAAAAATTTACATTTCCAGTTTTTAGATAGAATGAATGAGCATAGTAATGTCATAAATTGCTTGTTTTCATGCATTTTTGTCTTTATTTCTCAAAATCTCACAATGGTGAAACACGAATGACACGTGCACCATTTCGTAAGAGGTAATTAATCCTAAGTTGATGATTTACATCAACGGCCATAGTCGTAAACAAGACTTAGGATTTTTATCTTTTACGAAATAACACTGGATCCACACTTGATCCGTTTTCAAAATTCATCATATTTTCCTTAAATATTTTTCTCCTTTTATCAGAATTTAACCTAAAACTAACTCAAAATATATACCAATGGCCATAGTCAGGGTATATTGAGAGTTCATTTCATTTTAAATTCGATAAAAGCACCAAACGTATTTCATTCTTCTCTTGAATCCAAATATAGATTATTATATAATACATTCAATGACCATAGTCAAGGATGTATTATATCTTCAATCTTATTTTAATTCATCTAAAGAATGGAATAGCTTTTCAAAATCCAATTTCAAATTCTTCAAATTCATTTATCATTTAGGATAGAATTACATCATATTTTTCAAAATTCCTTTTTCAAAAACTCCAAGTGATGTAAATATCTTCCTCAATCTATCCTCAAGTCTTATAAAATCAAAATTCATCCTTTCATTTTTCGAATTCAATTTCATTTTCAAACTCAAAGTTCAATTTAACTTTGAGATTTCAAAGTCATCTTCTTTTTTTTTTCAAATTCAAATCAGATTTCAAAGTTCAATTTGACTTTGAAATTTCAAATTCATTTTATATTCAAAACTCCAATCAAACTCAAAGTTCAATTTAACTTTGAGATAATTGATTCAAACTTTCAAAATTCAAGGTCTAATTTGACTTTGAAATTCATTTGTATATTGAAATTCTAAATTTCATTTTCCAAGCTCAATTTAAAACTTGGAAATTCTTAATTTATCTTCTGAATTTAACAACTCCAAATCCACCTTAGGATCCAGAACTCAAACTTCCACCTTGGATCTCAGACTTCAGATCCAAATCCGTTTTAGAATCCGGAACTCAACTTCACCTTGGATCTCAGATTACAGATCCGAAATCCATTCTAGGGTCAGAACCCAATTCTACTTTTGAATCTCAGACTTCAGATCCAAATCCATTTTAGGATCCAGAACCCAGTTCCACTTTGGATCTCAGACTTCAGATCCAATTCCATTTTAGGATTCAGAACCCAATTCCACTTTGGATCTCAAACTTCAGATCCAAATCCATTTTAGGATCCAGAACCCAGCTCCACTTTGGATCTCAGACTTCAGATCCAATTCCATTTTAGGATCCGAAATCCAATTCCACTTTGGATCTCAAACTTTAGATCCAATTCTATTTTAAGATCCAGAACTCAATTCTACCTTTAGATCTCAGATTTCAGATCCAATTTCATTTAGGATCCAGAATCCAATTCCATTCCCAATTCTAGATTTCAAATCCAATTCCATTTTCAGATCTCATCTGAACTTCCTAAATACATTTCTATACCATTTGATTTTCTCGAATCCATCTTGATTTCAAATTTGAAATCCAAATTCCATTTCAAATACTCATTTCCTTCCTAAATCCATGATTAAATTCAAAGTCCATTTCTGACTTTGAAACTTCATTTCCTTTCATTTCAAAGCTTCAAATCATTCTTTCAATCAAGATTTATTCTGCCAACTCTGGTTCACTTCAAAGACTTAGAACTTCCTTGATCTATCTCAAGTTCTAAAGTTAGATTCAATCATTTCTTCACTCCCTTACCAAGTTCATCTCAGAATACTTGAAAATTTTCAAAACATCTTTCAAAAAGAGCATACATCCTTGCATTGCACAAGCATGATTCTTTGTGCATTTAGATTTAGAATAAATTCTTAGATGATATTTAGGCAAAGCAAAAGGCATAGATTCGATTCTTGGTTCGATTACCCCTGGTAAAGGTGCCAGGAACGGTCGAACCTCGTACCGACGAGCGAATCTCGTCTCTCCATTTTTCCCGCAAACATTTTCAAAACGGCGGCGAGTTAAATTTCTAAATATTTTCAAATAAAGGTCAAGTGAAAACCCGCAAAAGAATTCCTCTCTCTTCTCTCTTCTTTCTTTTCTCTTCTCTCTTCGTTTTCTCTCTTTTTATTTTTCTCCATTCAAAAAGGAGGAAAATAGAGGTTAGAAAAAGAAAAGAGAAGGAACAGAGAGAAACCACAAGAGAGGAAAAATTTTGCGATGATCACATTGAGTCACCGTGAATTTTTTTTGACAACCTTAGAACACATATATGCGTGATTGAATCAATATAATTTTTTTTTTACAGCCTTAGACCACATGTTTGCATGATTGAATCACTATAAAATGTTTTTGACAGCCTATGAACCCATATATGCATGATTGAATCACTATGAAATATTGTTGACATCCTTAGAATACATATATGCATGATTCCGTCACTATGATTTTTTTTTTACTGCCTTAGAACATATATAGGCATGATTGAATCACTCTAAAGTTTTTTTGACAGCCTTATAACACATATATGCATTATTGAATCATTATGAAATCTTATTGACTGCCTTAGAACACATACATGCATGATTGAATCACTATGAAATATTTTGCACAACCTTAGATCACATATATGCATGATTCAGTCACTATTAAAACTTTTTTACAGCCTTAAAAGATATATATGCCTAATTGAACCACTATGAATTTTTTTTGACAGCCCTAGAACACATATATGTATGATTGAATCACTATAAATTTTTTTGAGAGTAGTAGAACTCATCTATGCATGATTGAATCACTATAAAATTTTCTTGACAGCCTTAGAACACATATATGCATATTTGAATCACTATGAAATATTATTGACTTCCATAGAACACATATATGCATGATTGAATCACTATGAAATATTTTTCACACCCTTAGTACACATATATGCCTGATTCAATCACTATGAAAAGTTTTTTACAGCCTTAGAACATATATATGCCTGATTGAATCACTATGAATTTCTTTTTGACAGCCTTAGAACACATATATGAATGATTGAATCACTAATTTTTTTTTTGAGAGCTGTAGAACACATATATGCTTGATTGAATCACTATGAATTTTTTTTGACAGCCTTAGAACACATATAAGCATGATTCAATCACTATAAATTTTTTTTGAAATTATTTTCCAACATAAGAACACATATATGCATGATTAAATCACTATAATTTTTTTTAGGGCCTTAGAACACATATATGCAAGATTGAATCACTATAAAATTTTTTTGACTACGTTAGAACACATATCTGCATCATTGAATCGCTATGGTTTTTTTTTTACAGCCATAGAATATATATATGAATGATTGGATTGGATCACTATGGATTTTTTTTTCAGCCTTAGAACACATATATGCATGATTCAATCACCATGAATTTTTTTGGCCTGCCTTAGAACACATATATGCCTGATTGAATCACTACAAATTTTTTTTTAGAGCATTATTTTAAATATATGCATGATTAAATCACTATAAATTTTTTTTGACAACCTTAGAACACATATATGCCTTAATGAATCACTATGATTTTTTTTTGACAGCCTTAGAACTCATATATGCAAGATTGAATCCCTATGATTTTTTTTTAATAGCTTTATAACACATATACGCATGATTGAATCACGATAAAATTTTTTTGATAGCCTTAGAACACATATACGCATAATTGAATGGTTATGAATTTTTTTTGCACCCATAGAACGCATATATGAATGATTGAGTCACTATGAAATTTATTTGACAATCATAGAACACATATATGCATGATTGAATCACTATGAGATTTTTTTGATAGCCTTAGGACACATATATGCGTGATTGAATAAATACAAAATTTTTTTGACAGCCTAAGAACACATATATACATGAATGAATCGCTACAAAATTTTTTTGACAGCCTTAGAACACATATAACCATGATTTAATCACTATTAATTTTTTTTGACAGCCTTAGAACATATATATGCATGATTCAATCACTATAAATTTTTTTTGACAGCCTCAGAACACATATGTGCATGATTAAATCACTATGAGTTTTTATTGACAACCACAGAACACATATATGCATTATTGAATCACTATGAGATTTTTTTGATAGACTTAGAACACATATATGCATGATTGAATCAATATAATTTTTTTTGACACCCTTAGAACACATTTATGTATGATTGAATCACTATGATTTTTTTTACAGCCATAGAACACATATATGCATGATTGAAGCATTACGAATTTTTTATGACAACCTAGAACACGTATATGATTGATTGAATCACTATGAAATGTTTTTTACTACCATAGAACACATATATGCATGATTTAATCACTACGAGATTTTTTTGATAGCCTTAGAACACATATATGCATGATTGAATCTCTATAATTTTTTTTTTACTCCATTAGAACACATATATGCATGATTTTATCACTATAAATTTTTTTTGACAACCTTAGATACATAAATGTATGATTGAATCACTATGAAATAGTTGTGATAGTCGTAGAACACATATTTGAAGGATTCAGTCACCATAAATTTTTTTTGATAGCCTAAGAACACATATATGCATAATTGAATCACTATGGAATTTTTGTGACAGCCTTAGAACACATATATATTTATGATTGAATCACTATAAATTTTTTTTTATAGTCTTAGAACACATATATGAATTTTTTTTGGCAACCATAGAACACATATATGCATGATTGAGTTACTATAAGATTTTTTTGACAGCCTTAGAACACATATATACATGATTGAATCAATAAAAATATTTTTTTACGCCCTTAGAACACATATATGCAGGATTGAGTCACTATAATTTTTTTAGAGCATTAGAACACATATACGCAAGATTGAATCACTATAAATTTTTCTTGACAACCATAGAACACATATCTACATGATTGAATCACTATAAAATTTTTTAGACAGCCTTAGAGCATATATATGCATGGTTGGATCACTATGAAATTTTTTTGCAGCCTTAGAACACATATATGCATCATTGAATTATTATAAAATTTTTTGGCCAGCCTTAGAACACATATATGCATGATTGAATCACTATAAATTTTTTTTTAGAGCATTAAAACACGTATATCTATGATACAATCACTATAAATTTTTGTTGACAACCTTAGAACACACATCTGCATGAATTTATCACTATGAAATTTTTTTGACAGTCGTCGAACACATTTATGCATGATTGAATCACTATGAAATTTTTTCGACAGCCTTAGAACACATATATGCATAATTGAATCACTATAAATTTTTTTGAGATCATTAGAATACATATATGCATGATTGAATCACTATAAAAAAAATTTGACAGCCTTAGAACATATATATGCATGATTGAATCACTAAAAAAATTTTTTGACAGCCATAGAACACATTTATGCGTGATTGAATCAAAATAATTTTTTTTTGACAGCCTTAGACCACAAATTTGCATGATTGAATCACTAAGAAATCTTTTTGACAGACTATGAGCACATATATGCATGATTGAATCACTATGAAATATTTTTCACAACCTTAGCAGTCATATATGCGTGATTCAATCACTATGATTTTTTTTTTACTGCCTTAGAACTCATATACACATGATTGAATCACTATGAAATTTTTTTGCTGCCTTAGAACACATGTATGCATGGTTGAATCACTATGAAATTTTTTTGCAGCCTTAGAACAAATGTATGCACGATTGAATCACTACAATTTTTTTTTAAGAGAATTAGAACACATATATGCATCATTGAATCACTATAAATTTTTTTTGACAGCGTTAGAACACATATCTGCATGATTGAATCACTATGAAATTTTTTTGACCGCCTTAGAACATATATATGCATGATTGGATCACTATGAAATTTTTTGGCCAGCTATAGAACACATATATCCTTGATTGAATCACTAAAAGTTTTTTTTAAGAGCATTAGAACACATATATGCATAATTGAATCACTATAATTTTTTTTTGACAACCTTAGAACACATATCTTGATGATTGAATTACTATGAAATTTTTTTGACAGCCTTAGAACAGATATATGCATGATTGAATCAATACAAATTATTTTTTAGAGCCTTAGAACACATGTATGCATCATTGAATCACTATAAAAAAATTCTGACAACCTTAGAACACATGCCTGCATGATTGAATCACTATGAATTTTTTTTGACAGCCTTAGAATACATATATGCATGATTGAATCACTATAAAAAAATTTTGATAGCCTTAGAACACATATATGCATGATTGAATCATTATGAATTTTTTTGACAGCCTTAGAACACATATATGCATGATTGAATCAATATGAATTTTTTTTGACAGCCTTAGACCACATATTTGCATGGTTGAACAACTATGAAATCTTTTTAACCACCTATAAACACATATATTCATTATTGAATGACTATGAATTTTTTTTGACAACCATAGAATACATATATGCATGATTGAAACACTATGAGATTTTTTTGACAGCCGTAGAACACACACACATATATATATATATATATATATATAATTAAATAAAGACAAAAATTTTTTGACTGCCTTAGAACACATATATGCAAGATTGAATCACTACAAAATTTTTTTTACAGCCTTAGAACACATATATGCATGCTTGAAGCTGTATGAAAATTTTTTGACATACTTAGAACACATATAAGCATGATTTAATCACTATGAATTTTTTTTGACGGGCTTATAACATAGATAAGCAAGATTGAATCACTATGAATTATTTTTGAAAGCCTTAGAACATATATATGCATGATTGGATGACTATACATTTTTTTTCCAGCTTTAGAACACATATATGCATGATTGAATCAATATAATTTTTTTTTAAGAGCATTGGAACATATATATGCATCATTGAATTACTATAAAATTTTTTTGACAACCTTAGAACACAAATCTGCATGATTGAATCACTATGAAATGTTTTTGACAGCCTTAGAACACATATATGGATGATTGAATCACTATAAAAAAAATTTGACTGCCTTAGAACACGTATATGCATGATTGAATTCCTATAATTTTTTTTTTGACAGACTTAGAACACATATATGTGTGATTGAATCAATATGAAATTTTTTTGCTAGCCTTTGACCACATATTTGCATGATTGAATCACTATGAAATCTTTTTGACAGACTATGAAAACATATATGCATGATTGAATCACTGTGAATTTTTTTTGACAGCCATAGAACACATATATGCATGATTGAATCACTATGAAATCTTATTGACTACCTTAGAACACATATATGCATGATTGAATCACTATGAAATATTTTTCACAACCTTAGAACACATATATGCATGATTGAATGACTATAAAATATTTTTGAGAACCCTACAACACATATATGCAAGATTGAATCAGTTCAAAAGTTTTTAGAGAGCCTTAGAACACATATATACATGATTGAATCACTATGAATTTTTTTTACAACCATAGAACACATATATGCATGATTAAATCACTATGAGATTTTTTTGATAGCCTTAGAACACATATATGCATGATTGAATCACTATGAATTCTTTTTGCAGCCTTAGAACACATATATGCATGATTGAATCACTATGAATTCTTTTTGCAGCCTTAGAACACATATATCCATTATTGAATCACTATAATTTTTTTTGGCCAGTCTTACAATCACATGATTGAGTCACTAAAAATTTTATTTGGCAGACTTTGAACACTTATATGCGTGCTTGAAGCACTATAAATTTTTTTTGACATCCTTAGAACATATATAAGCATGATTTAATCACTATGAAATTTTTTTGACAAACTTATAACACATATATGCATGATTGAATCACTATGAAATTTTTTTGACTGCCTTTGAACATATATATGGATGATTGGATCACTATGAATTTTTTTTTCAGCCTTATAACACATATAAGCATGATAGAATCACTATGAAGTTTTTTTGCCAGCCTTAGAACACATATATGCATCATTGAATCACTAATTTTTTTTTAGAGCAATAGAACACATATATGCATGGTTGAATCACTATAAATTTTTTTTGATAATCTTAGAACACATTTATGCATGATTGAATCAATATGATTTTTTTTTTGCAGCCTTAGACCACATATTTGCATGATTGAATAACTATGAAATCTTTTTGACAGCCTATGAACACATATATGCATGATTGAATCACTATGAAATATTTTTCACAACCTTAGAACACATATATGCTTGATTCAATAACTACGAATTTGTTTTTACTGCCTTAGAACACATATATACATGATTGAATCACTATGAAATATTTTCCACAACCTTAGAACACATATGCAATATTCAATCACTTTGAAAACTTTTTTACAGCCTTAGAACATATATATGCCTGATTGAATCACTATGAATTTTTTTTTACAGCCTTAGAAAATATATATGCATGATTGAATCACTATAAAGTTTTTTTGAGAGAAGTAGAAGACATATTTGCATTATTGAATCACTATGATTTTTCTTTGATAGGCTTAGAACACATATAAGAATTATTGAATCACTATGAATTTTTTTTGATTGCCTTAGAACACATATATGGATGATTGAATCACTATGAAATCTTATTGACTGCCTTAGAACACAGATATGCATGATTGAATCACTATGAAATATTTTTCACAACCTTAGAACACAAATATGCATGATTCAATCACTATGAAATTTTTTTAAAGCCTTAGAACATGTATATGGTTGATTGAATCACTTCGAATTTTTTTTGACAGCCTTAGAACACATATATGCATGATTGAATCACTATGAATTTTTTTTGACAGCCTTAGAACATATATATGCATGACTTAATCACTATGAAATTATTTTGCAGCCTAAGAACACATATATGCATGATGCAATCACTATGATTTTTTTTATGACAGAACACATATATGCATGATTGAATCACTACAAATTTTTTTTTTGGTCATTAGAACACATATATGCAAGAATGAATTAGTATAAATGAATCACTATGATTTTTTTTGACTACCTTAGAAGACATATCTGCATGAATGAATCACTATGATTTTTTTTTACAGCCTTAGAATAAATATATGGATGATTGGATCACTATGGAATTTTTTTGCAGCCTTAGAACACATATATGCATGATTGAATCTCTATGAATTTTTTTGGCCCGCCTTAGAACATATATATGCATCATTGAGTCACTACAAAATTTTTTTTAGAGCATTAGAACACATATATGCAAGATTAAATCACTATAATTTTTTTTTGACAACCTTAGAACACATATATGCCTGAATGAATCACTAAGAATTTTTTTTGACAGCCCAAGAACACATATATGCATGATTGAATCACTATAAATTTTTTTTGATAGCCTTAGAACACATATATGCATGATTGAATGGCTATGAAATTTTTTTGCAGCCTTAGAACACATATATGAAAGATTGAATCACTATGAATATTTTTTGACAGCCTTAGAACACATATATGCATGATTGAATCACTATGAAATCTTATTGACTGCCTTAGAACACATATATGCATGATTGAATCACTATGAAATCTTATTGACTGCCTTAGAACACATATATGCATGATTGAATCACTATGAAATATTTTTCACAACCTTAGAACACATATATGCATGATTCAATCACTATGGAAATTTTTTACAGGCTTAGAACATATATATGGCTGATTGAATCACTTTGAATTTTTTTTGACAGCCTTATAACACATATATATATGATTGAATCTCTATAGTTTTTTTTTTTAGAGCAGTAGAACACATATATGCTTGATTGAATCACTATCATTTTTTTTTGACAGCCTTAGAACACATATAAGAATGATTAAATCACTATGAAATTTTTTGACAGCCATAGAACACATATATGCATGAATGAATCACTATAATTTTTTTTTGACAGCCTTATAACACATATATGCGTGATTGAATCACTACAATTTTTTTTTGAGGTCATTAGAACACATATATGCAAGATTGAATTACTATAAATGTTTTTTGACTACCTTAGAATACATATCCGCATGATTGAATCGCTATGATTTTTTTTGACAGCCTTAGAATATATATATGCATGATTGGATCACTATGGAATTTTTTTGTAGCCTTAGAACATATATATGCATGATTGAATCACTATGAAATTTTTTGGCCCGCCTTGGAACACATATATGCATGATTGAATCACTACAAATTTTTTTAGAGAGCATTAGAACACATATATGCAAGATTAAATCACTATAAAAAAAATTTGACAAACTTAGAACACATATATGCCTGAATGAGTAAATATGATTTTTTTTTACAGCCTTAGAACTTATATATGCATGATTGAATCACTATAAAAAATTTTTGGCAGCCTTAGGACACATATATGCTTGATTGAATCACTATAAAACTTTTTTGATAGCCTTAGAACCCATATCAATGATTGAATGGCTATAAAATTTTTTTGCAGCCTTAGAACACATATATGAATGATTGAATCACTATGAAATTTTTTTGACAATCGTAAAACACATATACGCATGATTGAATCACTATGAGATTTTTTTTATAGCCTTTTGACACATGTAAATATGATTGAATAAATACAAATTTTTTTTGATAGCCATAGAACATATATATGCAAGATTAAATCACTACAATTTTTATAGTCTTAGAATACATATATGCATGATTGATTCGCTATAAAAAATTTTTGAGAGCCTTCGAACACATATAAGCTTGTTTTAATCACTATGAAATTTTTTGATAGCCTTAGAACATATATATGCATGATTGAATCACTATGAAATTTATTTGACGGCCTTAGAACACATATATGCATGATTGTATCACTATGATTTTTTTTGACAACCATAGAAAACATATATGCATGATTGAATCACTATGAGATTTTTTTGATAACCTTAACACATATATGCATGATTGAATCAATACAAAAGTTTTTGACAGCCCTAGAACACATATATGCATGATTGAATCACTATGAAATATTTTTCACAACCATAGAACACATATATGCATGATTCAATCTCTATGATTTTTTTTTACAGCCTTAGAACACATATATGCATGATTGAATCACTTGGAAATTTTTTTCACAGCCTTAGAACACATATATGCATGATTGAATCACTATGAAATCTTATTGACTGCCTTTGAACACATATACGCAGGATTGAATCACTATGAAATATTTTTCACAACCTTAGAACACATATGTGCATGATTCAATCACTATGAAAACTTTTTTACAGCCTTAGAACATATATATGCCTGATTGAATCACTATGAATTTTTTTTGACATCCTTAGAACACACATATGCATGATTGAATCACTATAATATTTTTTTTAGAGCAGTACAACACATATATGCATGATCGAATCACTGTGAATTTTTTTTTACAGCCTTAGAACTCATATATACATGATTGAATCACTATGAATTTTTTTTGACAACCATAGAACACATATATGTATATTTGAATCACTATGAGATTTTTTTGACAGCCTTAGAACACATATATGCATGATTGAATCAATATAATTTTTTCTATGATTAAATCACTATGATTTTTTTTTTATAGCCTTAGAACACCTATATGCATGATTGAATCACTATAAATATTTTTTGACAGCCTTAGAATACATATATGCATGATTGAATCACTATGAATTTTTTTTGACAACCTTAGAACACATATATGTGTGATTGAATCAGTATGAAATTTTTTGATAGCCTTAGACCACATATTTTCATGATTGAATCACTAAGAAATCTTTTCGACAGCCTATGAACACATATATGCATGAATGAATCAATATTTATAACAACCTTAGAACACATATATGCATGATTCAATCACTATGATTTTTTTTTTATTGCCTTAGAACACATATATGCATGATTGAATCACTATGAATTTCTTTTGACAGCCTTAGAACACAAATATTCATAATTAAATCTTTAAGAAATCTTATTGACTGCCTTAGAACACATATAAGCATGATTGAATCACTATGAAATATTTTTGATAACCTTAGAACATATATATGCATGATTCAATCACTATGAAAACTTTTTTACAGCCTTAGAACATATATATGAATGATTGAATCACAACAAAATTTTTTGAGAGCATTAGAACACATATATAAATGATTGAATCACTACAATTTTTTTGTGACAAGCTTAGAATACATATCTGCAAGACCGAATCACTAATTTTTTTTTTTGAGAGCTTTAGATCGCATATATGCATGATTAAGTCACTATAAATTTTTTTTGACAACATTAGAACACATATATGCATGATTGAATCACTATACCAATTTCTAGACAGCCTTAGAGCACATATATGCATTATTGAATCACAATAAAATTTTGTTGAGCCGTAGAACATATATATGTGTATTGATTCACTATAACATTTTTTTGACAACCTTAGAACATATATATGCATGATTGAATCACTATGAATTTTTTTTGACACCCTTAGAACACATATATGCATCATGGAATCGCTATGAAATTTTTTTGATAGCCTTAGATTATACATATGCATGATTGAATCACTATGAATTTTTTATGACAACCTTAGAACACATATATGCTTGACTGAATCACTATAAATATTTTTTGATAGCCTTAGAACACATATCTGCCTGATTTATTCACTAAGAAATCTTTTTGATAGCCTTAGAATACATATATGCATGATTGAATAACTCTGAATTTTTTTTTACTGCCTTAGAACACATATATGTAAGATTGAATCACTATGAAATTTTTCTGACATCTTGGAACACATATATGCATGATTGAGTCACTTTGAATTTTTTTTTACAACCTTAGAACACATAAATGCATGATCGAATCACTATGAAATTTTTTTGACAGCCTTAGAACACTTATATGCTTGATTGAATCACTATGATTTTTTTTTTACAGCCTTAGAACACATATATGCATAGTTGAATCACTATGATATTTTTTTACAGGCTTAGAACACATATATGCAAGATTGAATCACTATGGATTTTTTTTTGCAGCCTTAGAACACATATATGCATGATTGAATCACTATAAAAAAGTTTGGAATCACTTTGAACTTTTTTTTACTACCTTAGAACACATATATGCATGATTGAATCCCTATATATATTTTTTTTAAAACATAGAACACATATATGCATGATTGAGTCACTATGAATTTTTTTTTACAGCCATAGAACACATATATGCATGATTAAATCACTATGAATATTTTTTGACAGATATAAAACACATATATTCACGATTGAGTCACTATGAAATTTTTTTGACACCATTAGAACACATATATGCATGATTGAATCACTATGAAATTTTTTTGACATCCTTAGAACATATATATACATGATTGAGTCACAATGAATTTTTTTTCACCACATTAGAACATATATGTGCGTGATTGAATCACTTTAAAAATTTTTTGATAGCCTTAGAACACATATCTGCCAGATTGATTTACTATGAATTTTTTTTGACAGACTTGGACCACATATATGCTTGATTGAAACACTATAAATTTTTTTTGATAGCCTTAGAACACATATATGCATGATTGAGTCACTCTGATTTTTTTTATAGCGTTATAAAATATATATGTATGATTAAATCACTATTAAATTTGTTTAACGACATTAGAACACATATATGCTTGATTGAATCACTATAAATTTTTTTTTAGAGTCTCAGAACACATATCTGCATGTTTGAATCACTATAAATTTTTTTTGACAGCCTTAGAACACATATATGCATTATTGAATCATATCGAATTTTTTGACAGTCTTAGAACACATACCTGCCTGATTAATTCTCTTTGAATTTTTTTGGACAGCCTTCGGATACATATATGCATGATTGAATCACTATGAAATATCTTTTACCAAGATTGAATCACTATGAATTTTGATTTGCAGCCTTAGAACACATATATGCATGATTAAATCCATGTGAATTTTGTTTGACTGCCTTAGAACACATATATTCACGATTGAATCACTATAAAAAACTTTTGACAGCCTTAGAACACATATATGCATGTTTGAATCACTATGAACTTTTTTTGACTACCTTAGGATACATATATGCATGATTGAATCACTATGATTTTTTTTAACTACCTTAGAACACATACATGCATGATTAAATCACTATGAAATGTTTTTATAGCCTTAGAACACATATCTGCATGATTGAATCACTATGATTTTTTTTTTCACAACCCTAGAACATACATATGCATGATTGATTCACTATGAAATTTTTGTGGCAGCCTTAGAACACATATATGCTTGATTAAATCTCTAAGAATTTTTTTTGATAGCCTTAGAACACATATATACATGATTGAATCACTATGAAATTTTTTTTGACAATCGTAGAAGAAATATGTGCATTATTGAATCACTATAAAAGTTTTTTTAAAACCTTAGGACAAATATATGCATGATTGAATCACTATGAAATTTTTTTGACAGCCTTAGAACATATATATGCAAGATTGAATCTCTATGAATTTTTTTTGACTTCCTTAGAACATATATATGCGCGATTGAATGACTATAAATTTTTTTTGACAGCCTTAGAACACATATCTCCAAGATTAAATCACTATGAAATTTATTTGACAGCCTTAGAACACATATATGCATGATTGAATCACTATGAAATTTTTTTGACAGCTCTAGAACACATAAATGCTTGATTGAATAACTATGATTTTTTTTTGACAATCGTAGAACAAATATTTGCATTATTGAATCACTATCAAATTTTTTAACAACCTTAGGACACATATGTCTGATTGAATCACTATGATTTTTTTTGACAGCCTTAGTACATATATCTTCATGATTGAATCACTATAAATTTTTTTGACAGACTTAGAACACATATATGCTTGATTGAGTCACTATGAAATGTTTTTGACAGCCTTAGAACATATACATTCATGATTGAATCACTATGAATTTTTTTTGAAAGGCTTCGAACACATATTTGCATGATTGAATCACTATGAAATTTTTTTGAACCCATTAGAACACATATATGCATGATTGAATCACTAAGAAATTTTGTTCACATACTTGAAACACATATATGCTTGATTGAGTCACTATGAATTTTTTTTTGACAGTATTAGAACATATACATGCATACTATGAAATTTTTTTGACAAGCTTAGAACACATATATGCATGATTGAATTACTATAAAAAATTTGTGACAGCATTAGAACACATATATGCATGATTGAATCACTATGAATTTTTTTTGACAGCCTTAGAACACAAATATGCATGATTGAATCACTATGAGATTTTTTGACAATCGTAGAACAAATATATGCATTTTTAAATCACTATGAATTTTTTTTTAACAACCTTAGGACACATATATGCATGATTGAATCATTGTGATTTTTTTTTACTGCCTTAGAACGCATATATGCTTCATTGAATCACTATCAACTTTTTTTGACTTCGTTAGAACACATATCTCCCTGATAGAATCACTATGAAATTTTTTGACATACTTAGAACACATATATGCATGATTGAGTCACTATCAATTTTTTTTGACAGTATTAGAACATATAGATGCATAATTGAAGCAATATGAATTTTTTTTGACAGCATTAGAAGACATATATGCATGATGAAATAACTATGAAATGTTTTTGACAGCCCTAGAATACAAATATGCATGATTGAATCTCTGTGAAAATTTTTTGACAATCGTTGAACAAATATATGCATTATTGAATCACTATGATTTTTTTTTAATAACCCAAGGACACATATATGCATGATTGTTTCACTAAGAAATTTTTTTGACAGCCTTAGAACAAATATATGCATGATTGAATCACTATAATTTTTTTTTGACAATCATAGAACATATATATGCATTATTGAATCACTATAAATTTTTTTTAACATCCTTAGGACACATATGTGCATGATTGAACCACTATGAAATTTTTTTGACAGCCCTAGAACATATATATGCATGATTGAATCACTTTGACATTTTTTTTTGACAGCCTTAGAATGCATATATGCATGATTGAATCACTATGAATTTTTTTTGACAATCGTAGAATAGATTTATGCATTATTAAATCACTATGATTTTTTTTTGACAACCTTAGGACACATATATGCATGATTGTTTCACAATGAATTTTTTTTGACAGCCTTAGAACACAAATAACTCCGCCTGTGTATAACTGTTTAGTTATACACTGCCGGTCCCAAGCCCAGATAAAGGAGGAGGGTTGCGGTAGGCTTGTGACAGCCAGCATAAAAACTTAGTCATACCCTATGAAAATGAACCAATATGAGAATTTCGTTGGGGCGTTCCCTACTGAGCGACGCGCTGTACTCTCTAGGCCCGGAGGCAGTGATAAATGGGCAAGGGTTGCTAGGTCGTCGCCCAGAAGCGACGCGTCACACCGGCGCCCGGGTGTGGTGTCAAATAGGCAAGGGTTCCCTCACTTTGTTGGACGGGTGGGGGTAAAGAAATTAGTCCAAGACCATAAAATTAGGTTAGCCACTTGGAACATAGGGTCTTTAACTGGTAAGTTGGTAGAGTTAGTATATGTTATGTGTAGGAGAAAGATTGATATTTTATGTCTACAAGAGACCAAATGGGTAGGTGAGAAAGCAAAAGTGATAGAACCTTGGGGATATAAGATTTGGTATACAAGAATAAATAGGAATAGGAATGGAGTAGGGATTGTTATGAGTCAGTTTATAGATAATGTAGTTGAGGTCCGTAGGAAGGGTTATAGAATTTTACTTATTAAATTAGTATTAGGTACGGATATTATTAATATTATTAGTGTTTATGCACCTCAAGTAGGTTTAGATGATTCCATTAAGCATCAATTTTGGGAAGATTTAGATGGAGTAGTACAAGGGATATCTTATGGAGAAAAGATTTTCATCGGCGGTGACCTTAATGGACATGTAGGCATTAGTAGGGATGGATTTGAGAGTATCCATGGAGGCTATGGTATAGGAGAAAGAAATGAAAGTGGAGAAAGGATTTTAGATTTTTGTTTGTCCTATGATATGATCTTAGCAAACACTTGGTTTAGGAAGAGGGAGTCTCACCTAGTAACATTTAAAAGTGGGGTTAATACGAGTCAGATAGATTTTTTCCTACTTAGAAAGAGAGATAGGGGTTGTTGCATCGATTGTAAGGTTATACCGGGAGAAAGTGTAGCTACACAACATAGAGTCTTAATTTTAGATCTTAGAATTAGACAATGCCGCACAAGGGATAGACATAGGATAGATCCTAGAATTAAGTGGTGGGCACTGAAAGGAGCTAAACAAGGAATGTTTGTAGAGCAGGTAGTTAAGGAAGTTGATTGGTGTCGCGAGGAGGATTCAGAATCAATGTGGAATAAGATAGCGGGTGGCATGAGAAAAGTGGCTAAGGAGGTATTGGGTGAGTCTAAAGGCAGTGTACCACTAGGTAAGGATACATCATGGTGGAACGAGGATGTCAAATTAGATATTAAGGTTAAAAGAGAGTGTTATAGAAATCTAAGAGTCGTGATAATGAGAATTTGGAGAAGTATATGATAGCAAAGAAGGAAGCTAAAAAGGTAGTTCGAAACGCAAGGGCTAAGGTATATAAGGAGGTTTATGACAAGTTGGATACCAAAGAAGGCGAGAAGGATATTTATAGGCTTGCAAAGATGAGAGATAGGAAATCGAGGGATTTGGGTATGGTTAGATGTATCAAAGATGAAACGCAAAGGGTTTTAGTCAAAGATGAGGAGATTAAGGAGAGATGGAAAGATTATTTTGATAAGCTATTTAATGATAGTCATGCTCAAGATCTTGGAGACTTCTCCATTCCTTTTCATAAGATAAATCATGACTTTATGCGCAAGATTCAAAAGAAAGAAATTCCAGAGGCTTTGAAGAAAATAAAATCAAGAAGGGCAGTTGGCCTAGATGGTATACCTATCGAGGCTTGGAAATGCTTGGGAGAGAAAGGTTTAGAATGGTTGACAAATCTTTTTAACTTGATTTGGCGAACAAATAAGATGCCTAATGAGTGGAGGAAGAGTACTTTGGTGCCTTTATATAAGAATAAGGGTGATATACAAGATTGCACAAACTATCGTGGTATAAAACTCATGAGTCATACTATGAAACTTTGGGAGAGGGTGATTGAGTCTAGGTTGAGGAAGGTTGTCATGATATCGGAGAATCAATTTGGTTTTATGCCTAGAAGATCAACTATGGAAGCTATACATCTTCTTAGACAACTTATTGAAAGATATAGAGAGAGGAACAAAGATTTGCATATGGTTTTTATTGATTTAGAGAAGGCATACGATAGAGTACCTAGGGACGTTCTCTGGTGGACAATGATGAAGAAAGGTGTTTCTCTCAAGTACATTAGTATAATTAAAGATATGTATGAAGAAGCAGTAACCAATGTCCGCACTTGTGGAGGGGTGACAACCAATTTTCCGATAACGGTTGGGTTACATCAAGGATCTGCTTTAAGCCCTTTTCTATTTGCGATAGTGATGGATGAGCTTACGAGATCAATTCAAGAAAATGTACCGTGGTGTATGTTGTTTGCTGATGATATTGTTTTGATTGATGAGTCTAGAGCTGGGGTTAATGCTAAGTTAGAATTATGGAGACAGACATTGGAAGCTAGAGGTTTTAAGTTGAGTAAGAGTAAGACTGAATATATGGAATGTCGGTTTACTAAGCAACGAAGTAGTGATGGGAGTGTAGTGAAGCTTGGTGAGCAAGAAATACCGGTGAATGATTATTTCAAATATTTGGGATCCATCATTCAAAAGTATGGAGAAATTGATGGAGATGTAAATCATAGGATAAAGGTTGGGTGGATGAAATGGAAAAGTGCAACTGAAGTGTTGTGCGATCGTAGAATGCCATTGCGGTTGAAGGGAAATTTTTATAGGACGACTATTAGGCCCGCTTTATTATATGGTACGGAATGTTGGGCTGCCAAGAGACATCATATTCAAAAAATGAGTGTAGCTGAGATGCGGATGCTTAGGTGGATGTGTGGAAATACAATAAAAGATAAGATTCGGAACAAGGAGATACGTAAGAAGGTAGGTGTTGCACCCATCGAAAATAAGATGCGAGAGAATCGTTTACGGTGGTTTGGACATATTCGGCGAAGGCCTAATGATGCTCCAGTTAGAAGGTTGGAGAAATGGGAAAATATATTAGTTAAAAGAGGTCGGGGTAGGCCTATGAAGACTTGGATGGAGATGATAGGAAAGGATATGAATGCTTTGAACCTCACCGAGGACATGGCATTGGATAGAAATGATTGGAGGAAAAGGATTCATGTGGAAGACCCAAAATGAATTTCTTTTTTTGGTTCATATCGCTGACCCCAATTGTTTTGGGATGAAGGCGTAGTTGTTGTTGTTGTTGTTTGTTGTAGCCTTAGAACACAAATATGCATGGTTGAATCACTATAAATTATTTTTGACAAACGTAGAACAAATATATGCATTATTGAATCGCTACGAATTTTTTTTAACATTCTTAGGACACATATGTGCATGATTGAGTCATTGTAAAAAAAGTTTGACAGCCTTAGAACACATATATGCAAGCTAGAATCATTGTAAAAAGAATTTGACAGCCTTAGAACAAATATGTGCAAGATTGAATATCTATAAAAAATTTTGAAAGCATTAGAACAAATATATGCAAGATTAAGTCACTATAATTTTTTTTGACAACCTTAGAACACCTATCTGCACGATTGAATCACTTTGAAAAAAATTTTAATAGCCTTAAAGTGCATATATGCAATGTTTGAATCATTATGATTTTTTTTTGACAGCCTTAGAACACATATATGCATGATTGAATCATTATGATTTTTTTTGATAGCCTTAGAACACATATATGCATGATTGAATCACAATGAAATTTTTTTGATAGCCTTACAATATATATGTGCAAGATTGAATCACTGTGAAATTTTTTTTACAGCCTTAGAATATATACATGCATGATTGAATCACTATGATTTTTTTTTGGCAACCGTAGAACAGATATATGCATTATTGCGTCACTATGAACTTTTTTTTAACAACCTTAGGACACATATATGCGTGATTGAATCACAATGATTTTTTTTTTGACAAACTTACAACATATATATGCAAGATTGAATCACTATGAAAGTTTTTTTGCTGCCTTAGAACATATAAATGCATGATTGAATCACTATGAAAATTTTTTGATAGGCTTAGAACACATATATGTATGATTGAATCACTATGAAATTTTTTCGACAGCCTTAGAACACATATGTGCATGATTGAATCCCTATGAATTTTTTTTTGACAGCCTTAGAACATATACATGCATGATTGAATCACTGCGGAATTTTTTGGACAGGCTTAGAACACATATATGTATGATTTAATCACTATGAAATTTTTTTGACAGCCTTAGAACGCATATATGCATGAATGAATCACTATGATAGTTTTTTGACAGCCTTAGAACACATATATGCAAGATTGAATCACTATAAAAAAAATTTGACAGCATTACAACATATATATGCTTGATTGAATCACTCAATTTTTTTTTACCGCCTTAGAACACATATATGCATGATTGAATCACTATGAAGTTTTTTTGACAGCCTTAGAACAGATATATGAATTATTGAATCGCTATGAAATTTTTTTGATAACCTTAGGACACATATATGCATGATTGAATCACAATGAAATTTTTTTGACAGCCATACTACATATATATGCAAGATTGAATCACTAAATTTTTTTTTTGACAGCCTTAGAACATATAAATGCATGAATGAATCACTATGAATTTTTTTTGACAGCCATACTACAAATATTTGCATGGTTGAATGAATATGATTTTTTTTTAAACGGCCTTAGAACACATATTTGCATGATTGAATCACTATGAAAGTTTTTGACAGCCTTAGAACACATATATGCAAGGTTGAATCACTAAAAAAAAAAATTAACAGCATTACAACACATATATGCATGATTGAATGACTATAATTTTTTTTTTGACAGCCTTAGAACACATATATGCATGATGGAATCACTATCAATTTTTTTCGACAATTGTACAATAGATATTTGCATTGTTAAATCACTATGAATTTGTTTTAACAACCTTAGGACACATATAAGGATGATTGAATCACCATGATTTTTTTTCGACAGCCTTGGAACATATATATGCAAGATTGAATCACTAGAAAATGTTTTTGACTTCCTTGGAAAATATATATTCATGATTAAATCACTATGAAATTTTTTTGATAGCCTTAGAACACATATATGCATTATTGAATCACTATGAAATTTTTTTGACATCCTTTGAACACATATATGCTAGATTGAATCACTATGAAATTTATTTGACAGCCTAAGAACACATATATGCTTGATTGAAACACTGTAAATTTTTTTTTACAACCTTAGAACACATATATGCATGATTGGATATCTATAAAATTTTTTTGATAGCATTAGAACACATATATGCACGATTGTATCACTATAAATTTTTTTTGACAACCTTAGAACATATATCTGCATGATTGAATCACTTTAAAAAAAATTTAACAGCCTTAGAACACATATATGCATGTGTGAATCACTATGAAATTTTTTTGTCACCTTAGAACACATATATGCATGACTGAATCACTATGAATTTTTTTTTAACAGCCTTAGAACACATAAATGCAGGATTGAATCGTTACAAAAATTTTTAGACAGCATTAGAACACATATATGCATGATAGATTTACTTTGAAATTTTTTTACAGACTTAGAAGGCACATATGCCTGATCGAATCCCTATGAATTTCTTTTAGAACCATAGAACAAATACATGCATTATTGAATCGCTATGAATTTTTTTTGACAAACTTAGGACACATATATACAAAATTGAATCACTATAAATTTTTTTTGATAGCCTTAGAACATATATATGCAAGATTTAATCACTATGAAATCTTTTTGACAACCTTACAACATATATATGCCTGATTGAATCACTATTAATTTTTTTTGACGGTTTTAGAACACATATACGCATTATTGAATCACTATGAAATTTTTTTGACAGCCTATGAAAACATATATGCAAGATTGAATCACTATGAATTTTTTTTGACAGCCTTAGAACACATATATGCATGATTCAATCACTATGAAATTTTTTTGACAGCCTTGGAACACATATATCCATGATTGAATCACTATAAACATTTTTTTTACAGCCTTAGAACAGATATATGCATGATTGAATCTCTATAATTTTTTTTTGACATCATCAAAACACATATATGCATGATTGAATCTCTATAAAAATTATTGGAAAACCTTATTACACAGATCTGCATGATTGGATGATTAAATCACTACGAAATTTCTTTGACAACCTTATAACACATATATGGTAGATTGAATCACTATAAATTTTTTTTTACAGTGTTAGAACACATAAATGCATGATTGAATCACTATGATTTTTTTTCACAACCGTAGAACATATATATGCATGATTGAATCACTATGAATTTTTTTTTAACAACCTTAGGACACATATATACACGATTGAATCACTATGAAATTTTTTTGACAGCCTTAGAACATATATATGCATCATTGAATCACAATGAATTTTTTATGACAGGCTTAGAACACATATATGCATGATTGAATCACTATGAAATTTTTTTTGACAATCGTAGAACAGATATATGCATTATTGAATCACTATGAAAGTTTTTTTAAAACCTTAGGACAAATTTATGCATGATTGAATCACTATGAAATTTTTTGACAGCCTTAGAACATATATATGCAAGATTGAATCACTACGAAATTTTTTTGACTACCTTGGAACATATATATGCAAAATTGAATGACTATAATTTTTTTTTGACAGCCTTATACCAGATATATGCAAGTTTGAATCACTATGATTTTTTTTTACAGCCTTAGAACACATATATCCATGATTGAAATACTGTAAATTTTGACAGCCTTATAACACATATATGCATGATTGAATATCTTTAATTTTTTTTTGACAGCATTAGAATACATATATGCACGATTGAATCACTTTAAAAAAAAATTGACAACCTTAGAGCATATATCAGCATGATTGAATCACTTTAAAACTTTTTTAACAGCCTTAAAACACATATATGCAAGACCGAATCACTATAAATTTTTTTGATAGCCTTAGAAGAAATATATGCATGATTGAATCACTATGAAATTTTTTTGACAGCCCTAGAACACATATTTACATGATTGAATCACTATGAAAATTTTTTGGCAACCGTAGAATAGATATATGCATTATTGAATCTCTATGAAATTTTTTGAACAACCTTAAGACACATATATGCATGATTGAATCATAATGAAATTTTTTTGACAGCCTTACAACATATATACGCAATATTAAATCACTATGAATTTTTTTTTACTGCCTTAGAACATATACATGCATGAATGAATCACTACGAAATTTTTTTGACTTGCTTTGACCACATTTATATATGATTGAATCACAATGAATTTTTTTTGACAGCCTTAGAACACATATATGCATGATTGAATCAATATGAATTATTTTTGACATCATTAGAACACATATATGCATGATTGAAATAGTGTAATTTTTTTGACTTGCTTTGACCACATTTATATATGATTGAATCACAATGAATTTTTTTTGACAGCCTTAGAACACATATATGCATGATTGAATCAATATGAATTAATTTTGACATCATTAGAACACATATATGCATGATTGAAATAGTGTAATTTTTTTTTGACAAACTTAGAACATATATTTGCATGATTGAATCACTATGAAATTCTTTTGACAGCCTTAGAACACATATATGCATGATTGAGACACTATGAATTTTTTTTTATATGCTTAGAACACATTTATGCATGATTTAATCTCTATGAAATTTTTTTGAGAGCCTTAGAACACATATATACATGATTGAATCACTAAAAAATTTTTTTTGACAGCATTATAACATATATATGCATGATTGAATCACTATAAGAAAATTTTGACAGCCTTAAAACACATATCTTCATGATTAAATCTATATGAAATTTTTTTGACAGCCTTAGCACACATATATTCATGATTGAATCACTAAGAAAGTTTTGACAGTCTTAGAAGACATATATGCATGTTTGAATCACTATGAAGCTTTTTGACTACCTAAGAACACATATGTGCATGATTGAATCACTATGAAATTTTTTTGACAACCTTAGAACACAGATATGCATGATTGAATCACTATGAAATTTGTTTATTGCCTTAGAACACATATATGCATGATTGAATCACTATGATTTTTTTTTTAAAGCATTAGAAAACATATATGCATGATTGAATCACTATATAGTTTTTTTGACACCCTTAGAACACATATATGCATGATTGAATCACTATGATTTTTTTTCGATTGCCTTAAAACACATATACGCATGATTGAATCTCTATAAAAAAAATTGACATCACTAGGACACATATATGCATGATTCATCACTAGGCTGAGATTTTTCCTTAGTGAAACAACATGTGTTAAGGCGGGAAATAAAACATTTAGTGGGTGATTCACCCAAGAATATTGGCTGCACCCAGATATACAAAGGTATGCTTAAGAGTTTCAGAAAAAAAAAAAAAAAACAAGGTATGAAACTAACGTTTTGGAAAGGCTCATATGCATTGTATTTTATTTTGAAACAGTACATGTGTTTCTTTGTGACAGAGCTATATGCTGTTTTGTTTAAGCATATATGAATTAATATCATGTGTTAGACGTTGTATATGAAGAGAATATTCTCATATTGCGATTTGATGCATTTTCTTTTTGCCATATATGTACCTGTGAGTTTATTTGCATATTAATATAAATTTGAAAATGGTGTTGCATACACCTATACACTTAAATGTGTTTCCAGCATGTGAATAACCTACATACATGATATGTTAGTTGGTGGCTCTTGCAATTGTGCCGATCAGCCTACACGATCTGCATGCACATCATTGAATGAATCAAAATGAATAAATAAATTCCAGATTTCAAATAGTTGTAGCAAGTGTGACTCCACTATGAACGAAAACCGGTCATGGGATTCATGATAGTCACATTACAGTACATGCGAACCTACAACTGCCATTGAACTTATATAACTATCATGTGATAGCATATGCAAATTCTCGTAGTATTATATGGAAGCACTTATGAAGATGTCATATGCCATGAGGGCGTATGAATAATAGGGTATGAAAGCATACACCCTAGCCTAAAAAAAATAAAAATAAAAATAAAAAAAATACAGAATATCAAGCATATATATGTATATACTAGATAAAATACATTTATATAGGTCTCAACGGCCATTGCCAAGTTATCACAAACAGTGATTGTTAAATTGTCATACGTGATTGAATATGCATACATATCAAGAATGTGTGATCTTGACCATGACACAGAGAAAGGTGAAAATTTTGATAATATAGAGTATCATTTCATGCGATGAATACAAATCTATTATCTAATTTTTGATGGTCATATTGCCTATTTAGTATGAACCTGAAGTTGTCATAAGATTTCCTTATGAAATATGTGTTACATCTGAGATTCACTATTATGCACATACTCAGAGTAGGTCAGAGATTTTCTTTTAGGTATATACATTAGCTATGGTAAAAGCACGTCGCAGTACACATGTTTAGATAGCATGATGATTTTATTATATGCTTATGAAAAGAATGTGATATGTTGATGAATGTGTCAAGTGAATGGAATATCCATGACGTTTTCATGTCGAGCATAGTTTTGTATGTGGTTGAAATATAAAGGTTGCGATAAATGTTTCAGTGCATGAATCGTCTGTTGTTAAATGCATATTTTTGTTATAATTGCACAAAGAAGATATATTACAAAGGCACGATAGTACAAATTGAAACTGAGCATGTCAAATCCTTGTGGTGCCATATGGGCACATATAATACTAAGTGAGTCGCATATAATTGAATCATAACTGCATGTAAATGTTATGACATGTCTTGTGCCGATTGATATATGCTTGTTCTGCAAATATTTGCATAAAAAAAGGGCATTTGTCTTCTCATGACCATGTGAAAGCTCAAAATAGAGCTTGCGGTCTTGCGGGACCATCATAGTGCCATACAAGCACCTATGAAAAGTTGTACTTGTGACATGCCTTATGAGTGCATGGTCAGTGGGGTATGAAACATACACCCGAGCTCAAGTATAAAACTTTAAAATGCTTAAGCATAAGTACTCGGCTCATAGTTGAGCTAAAATTCTGGGAAGAACATGGTTGGCGCCTATGGGGCATTCGATGGGTAATGTGTATACACGGATATCACCCCGAATGTGGGTTAGGATTTTGGAAATCCTCTGTGGTGCAATGACTTGCACATAAAAAAATAAATAAAATGGAAAATTTGCACACAAAACATAAGTGTGGGATTCTGGGTATACCTGAAAGATGGTATATGTTACTGGTTTCCCGGGATACTGGGTATACCTGAAAACGGTATATGTTACTCGTTTCCCAGGGCTCTGGGTACACCTGAAAGACGGTGTATGTTACTGGACCCATGGTCTACCTTGGAGAGGGTAGATGGTACAAGCTCCGTCGGACAATTTTTGTTTTGGTGAGAGCGAGTCGTCTCACCCGGTCCCCAGTCCACGGAGTTAGGGGGGCAGGACTACCAATGCGACCTAGGTGGTAGATCCAAGTCTTCTACAGAAGTACAGGGCGCATCCTAATTCTAGTTCTAGCCATTGGGGAGTACTCTCTCGGTCGTGAATAGTCCCCTTTGGATATTCGTACGGATAGTCATATGGGTTATAAAATAATAAACCCCCGTGTGGTCTCGGTCCGCTACGATGTCGAATGCCTGTGTGTACCCACAGGGTAATTAACAAGATGAAACATAAAGTTAGTGCATCATTAAATCACTATGAATTTTTTTTGATAGCCTTAGAACGCATAAATGCATGATTGAATCACTATGAACTTTTTTTGACAGCCTTAGAAGACGTATATGCATGATTGAATCAGTATGAATCTTTTTTTACAGCCTTAGAACACATATATGCATGATTGAATCACTACGAATTTTTTTTGATAGCCTTAGAACTCATATATGCATGATTGTATCACTATGAAATTTCTTTGACAACCTTAGAAGACATATATGCATGATTGAATCACTATGAAATTCTTTTGACAACCTTAGAACACATATATGCATTAATTAATCACTATGAATTTTTTTTGAGAGCCTTTGAACATATATATGCATGATTGAATCACTTAAAAAAAAATTAACAGCCTTAGAACACATATATGCATGATTAAATCACTATGAAAATTGTTTGAGACTTAGAACATATATATGCATGATTAAATCTCTATAAATTTTTTTTGACATCATTAAAACACATATATGCATGATTGAATCTCTGTAAAAATTTTGGAAAACCTTATAACACAAATCCGCATGATTGAATCACTATAAAAATTTTTTAACAGCCTTAGAACACTTGTATGGAAGTTTGAATCACTATAAAAAAAATTTGACAGCCTTAGAATACATATATGCATGAATGAATCACTATAAATTTTTTGTGATAGCGTTAGAACACATATATGCATGATTGAATCACTATGAAATTTTTCTGACAGTCTTAGAACACATAAATGAATGATTGAATCACTATAAAAAAATTTTGACAACCGTAGAACAGATATATGCATGATTGAATCACTATAAATTTTTTTTAACAACCTTAGGACACATATATACATGATTGAATCACTATGAATTTTTTTTTACTACCTTAGAACATACATATGTACGATTCAATCACTATGAAATTTTTTTGGCAGCCTTTGAATAAATATATTCATGATTGAATCACTATGATTTTTTTTTTACAACCTTAGAACACATATATGCATGATTGAATCCCTATGAAATTTTTTTGACATCATTAGAACACATATATGCATGATTGACATCATTACAAACTTAGAACATATATCTACATGATTGAATCACTATGAAATTTTATTGACAGTCATAGAAAACATATATGCTTGATTGAGTCACTATGATTTTTTTTTGACAGTCTTAGAACACATATATGCATGATTGAGACACTGTGAATTTTTTTTATAGCCTTAGAACACATTTATGCATGATTTAATCTCTATGAAATTTTTTTGACAGCCTTAGAACACATATATACATGATTGAATCACTAAAAAAATTTTTTTGATAGCATTATAACATATATATGCATGATTGAATCACTATAAGAAAATTTTGACAGCCTTAAAACACATATATGCTTGATTAAATCTATGTGAAATTTTTTTGACAGCCTTAGCACACATATATTCATGATTGAATCACTAAGAAAGTTTTGATAGTCTTAGAATACATATATGCATGTTTGAATCACTATGAATTTTTTTGACTACCTAAGAACACATATGTGCATGATTGAATCACTATGAAATTTTTTTGACAACCTTGGAACACAAATATGCATGATTGAATCACTATGAAATTTTTTTATTGCCTTGGAACACATATATGCATGATTAGATCACTATGAAAATTGTTTGAGACTTAGAACACATATATGCATGATTAAATCTCTATAAAAAAATTTTGACATCATTAAAACACATATATGCACGATTGAATCTCTATAAAATTTTTGGAAAACCTTATAACACATATCCGCATGATTGAATCACTATAATTTTTATTTAACAGCCTTAGAACACTTGTATGGATGTTTGAATTACTATAAAGAAATTTTGACAGCCTTAGAATACATATATGCATGAATGAATCACTATAAATTTTTTGTGATAGCGTTAAAACACGTATATGCATGATTGAATCACTATGAAATTTTTCTGACAGTCTTAGAACACATAAATGAATGATTGAATCACTATAAAAAAATTTTGACAACTGTAGAATAGATATATGCATGATTGAATCACTATGAATTTTTTTTAACAACCTTAGGACACATATATACATGATTGAATCACTATGAAAATTTTTTGACTGCCTTTGAACATACATATGTACGATTCAATCACTATGAATTTTTTTTGACAGCCTTTGAATAAATATATTCATGATTGAATCACTATGATTTTTTTTTGACAGCCTTAGAACACATATATGCATGATTGAATCCCTATGAAATTTTTTTGACATCATTAGAACACATATATGCATGATTGACATCATTACAAACTTAGAACATATATCTGCATGATTGAATCACTATGAAATTTTATTGACAGTCTGTGATCATCACAAAAATTTTCCTCTCTTGTGGTTTCTCTCTCTTCCTTCTCTTTTCCTTTTCTAGCCTCTATTTTCCTCCTTTTTGAAGGGAGAAAAATAAAAGACAGAAAAGAAAGTGAGAAGAGAAAAAAAGAGAGAGGAACTCTTTCGCGGGGTCTCACTTGACCTTAATTTGAAAATATTTAGCAAATAACTCGTCTCCGTTTTGAAAATGTTTGCGGGAAAATGGAGAGACGGGATTCGCTCGTCGGTATAAGGTTCGGCCGTTCCTGGCGCCTTTACCAGGGGTAATCGAACCAAGGATCGAATTTATGCCTTTTGCTTTGCCTAAATATTATCTAAGAATTTATCCTAAATCTAAATGCACAAAGAATCATGCTTGTGCAATGCAAGGATGTATGCTCTTTTGAAAGATGTTTTGAAAAAATTTCCAAGTATTCTGAGATGAACTTGATAATGAAGTGAAGAAATGATTTAAAGGATTAATTTGGATCTTAGATTTGGAATCCAACTCAGGATTTTAAATGGCTCAGGAAGAAGAGATTTGAATTTCCAAGTTTTGGAATGATCAGGATTTAGAGAGATAAATCTGTAGAAAGAGGAATTTAGAATTGGAATTTTTGAGATAAGAATGATTTTTCAAAGTCATAATGGACTTTGATTTAGAATTGATTTTCAAGGATGGATTTTGAATTCAATATCAGACTAGGAATTTGAATATAAATTTGAAATTGTCTTAGAGAATAGAAGATGAAATTAGATTTGAAATGAAATTTTGATCTAATATCTGAGATGGAACTGGATCTGAGATTTGAGATCCGAGATAGGGTTGGATTCTGGAATTCTAAGTGGGATTGGATCCGAAGTCTAAGATCCGAGATATAGTTGAATTTTGGAGCCTAAATGGAATTGGATCAGAAGTCTAAGATCTGAGATGAAGTTGGATATGAAATCTAGATCCTAAAGGAGAATTGGACTCTGGATCCTAAAATGGATTTTGGATCTGAAGTCTGAGATCCAAGATTGGATTGGATCCGGAATCTGAAACCTAAATTGGATTTGGATCTGAAGATCTGGAATCTAAGATGGAATTGGATTCTGGATCTCAAGGGAGTTTGGATCTAAAGTTTGAGATCCAAAGGTGAAGATTGTATTTGGAAATCTGGATCCAAGTTGGGATTGGGTTCTAACTTTGGATTTGGATTTTGATAGTTCGAATGGGACTTTTGAGGATGAATCTGGGAAAAACCCAGATTGAATTTAAAATTTAGGAAGAATCAGAATCAATCTCAAAACCTTGATTTTGAATTTTGAGAAGCATTTTTTGAAGATAAAGAATAATTTTGAATTTGAAATCAGAAGATGAATCAGAAACTTCAAAGTTAAATTGAACTTTGAAGTTTGAATTTTGAATTTTGAATTTTGAATTTGGAAATTGAAGTAAAAAAATGAATTTTGAAATTTCAAAGCCAATTTTGGACTTTGAAATCGAATTTGAATCTTGAAAGTGAGATAGAAATTGAATTTGAAATAGAAGCTTGAAGAAAGATATTCAAGATCACTTGGGGTTTTGAAAGGGAATTTTGAAGATATGATGCAATTTTATCCTGAATGATGAATGAATCTAAATAATTTTGAAATTGGATTTTGAAAATCATATTTCATTCTTTAAATGAATGTAAATAAGGTTGAAGACATAATACATATCTGACTATGGTCATTGAATGTATCATATAATAATCATATTTAAATTCAGGTGAAGAATAGAACATATTGTGGTGCTTTTATAGAGTTTAAAATGAAATTAACTCTCAATAGATCCTAACTATGGCCATTGATATATATTTTGAGTTAATTTTAAATTAAACTCTGATAAAAGAAGAAGATATTTTAGAAAATATGATGATTTTTTTAAAAGGATCCAGTGTGGATCCAGTGTTATTCTATAAAAGATGAAAATCCTAAGTCTTGTTCACATCCTGACTATGGCCATTGATGCAAATCGTCAACTTAGGATTTAATCACCATTTATAAAATGGTGCACGTGCCCTTCGTGTAAAACCCGCAATATTTCGACAATTATCAAACTAAATAAAGGATAAAATCCTTTGAAATAAATACGATAAAATGATGTTGAGTTGATCCAAATGGATCTTAAAATCGAAACTGGATCAACTGGATCCAGTATCTGGATTCGGATACGATGAATGAATTCGGATCCTGGATGGATCCGAAACCCTATTAGAATCCAATTGGATCTAAAGGGATCCAAATAGGATCGAACCATAATTAAGATCCAAAAATGTAGTTAGAAAGTTCATAAGATTTAAAATATAATTATTATCCAACTCATATTTGAGATTCATCGAGAATCAATACGTATATAAGAGAATTTTAGTTGCAAGAATGAGCAACTAAAGAGGAGTTGGTGTAGTGGTCAAGATGTTGTACTCACAGGGAAGAGATCCCTAGTTCAAATCCCTCTGTGCGTCAGGGACACTTTTTGCGAAAATATTTTATAACCAACGATTATTTTTTAGTAACTCCTCATTAAAGTGACTTTAATAGGAAAACGTGTTTTCAAGAGGTAAGAGGGGCTGGACGAATTCCCAAATGGGAAACTCAAAATGGCTATAATGAGAACTTAAATGTGGAGGGCGGTTTTCAAGAAAGACTAAAATCCCTACATTTTTGCTAAACTAAAAAAAAGTAGGTGGTAACGTGAGGAGTTACCACTTACCAAAAAAAAAAATTTAAATATCTAAGAAACAAAGATCTCTCCCCTTTTTCCAATGATTTTTCCTTTTTGAAAGACTTGCAACACAAGTATAGGAAGGGCACCACTAAAAAGAAAAAAAAAACGGTTGACAAACCATATGCACATGAAGACAAAAGGGCAGTATGGTACATTTGATTTAGAATGTAGAAAAAAGAGGAGAAAATGTGAATGGTGGATAGGTTCTAAAATTTTAGAAATTTAAAATTCAGGCTTAAATGAAGGAGATTAATTAGGGAAAGGTGGGCCTTGAGAAAAGAAAAAAAAAAAAACGTGAACTCATTTTGGGCTCCATCGTTTTCCTCTCTCAACTCTCTCCCTCTCAACGTCTTTTCACCTTCTCTCCCACCGTGAGTGTGGACTCCATTGATGGACATGTGAACTCCATTGTTGGACGTGTGGACTCCATTGTTGAAGTGGTGTGCCGCTCCGCGAAGAAGAAATATCGCCTTGTTCGCTCGGAACTCCAACAAGAGGTAAGGGGTACTATATCTTTATGGGTGTGTTTGATGCCTTGTAGCACAAGTATATTGCAGCACCCTGCACATATATAAAAAAATTACATACATTCATTTAAAATGAAAAATGGCGAATGGGAGATCCAATCGGTCCTCGTTGCATAGGCTATGTTTGAATCTCCTATCATGGAAAGTCGATCTGCCCTTCTAGGGAGATTATAGACATAGTTTAGATCACCATGTCATAGACATCGTTTTCAGTTTATAATATATATATGTATATATATAATAACCCCGATGGTTTCTATAGCAGGTATATTCAATTACGTTTGGAAATGTTCATGTGAATACATTCTGGAGGAACCCATCACCAGTTTCTTTTTATCATCGGAGTCTATACACTCTTATAATAGAATCGTGTTTATGTAAATACATTCTGAACGACCCCATCACTTGGCTTCTTTTTCACATGGGTCTATAAAATCACATAAAAGGTTCATGCCTATTGATTAGGATACATAGAAATTTAGTTGTTTTTGAATTTTTCCTAGGTATAAATAACCACGTTCATGCCTATTGATCTAGTCATAAAGAAGAAGAAAAAAAAAATTATACACATGAGCCATACAATCATGTCGTGGGTTGTGCGCTTGTAACCGGTGATAGGTAGATACACATGTTCTACCCTTGAGATTGAATACTTTGACTGCTGAAAATGAAGAAAAGAAAAACGAAAAATTTATTTTTTTCTTCATGTTTGTTGGTCTTGCCCCTATCGTGAGTGTTTGGAAGTTAAATTGAAACATGGCAGGTTGCATTGGACATTAAACAATTATGCACTGGTTGCTGATTTATTTTTTTTGACAATACGTGGCTGAGATTTTTCCTTAGGGAAACAACATGTGTTAAGTTGGGAAATAAAATATTTAGTGGGTAGTTTAGTGGTTGCTGATTTATTTTTTTGACATTACGTGGCTGAGATTTTTCCTTAGTGAAACAACATATTTTGGGAAATAAAATATTTAGTGGGTAGTTTAGTGGTTGCTGATTTATTTTTTTTGACATTACGTGGCTGAGATTTTTCCTTAGTGAAACAATATGTGTTAAGTTGGGAAATAAAATATTTATTGGGTAGTTTAGTGGTTGCTGATTTATTTTTGACATTACATGGCTGAGATTTTTCCTTAGTGAAACAACATGTGTTAAGGCGGGAAATAAAACATTTAGTGGGTGATTCACCCAAGAATATTGGCTGCACCCAGATATACAAAGGTATGCTTAAGAGTTTCAGAAAAAAAAAAAAAAAACAAGGTATGAAACTAACGTTTTGGAAAGGCTCATATGCATTGTATTTTATTTTGAAACAGTACATGTGTTTCTTTGTGACAGAGCTATATGCTGTTTTGTTTAAGCATATATGAATTAATATCATGTGTTAGACGTTGTATATGAAGAGAATATTCTCATATTGCGATTTGATGCATTTTCTTTTTGCCATATATGTACCTGTGAGTTTATTTGCATATTAATATAAATTTGAAAATGGTGTTGCATACACCTATACACTTAAATGTGTTTCCAGCATGTGAATAACCTACATACATGATATGTTAGTTGGTGGCTCTTGCAATTGTGCCGATCAGCCTACACGATCTGCATGCACATCATTGAATGAATCAAAATGAATAAATAAATTCCAGATTTCAAATAGTTGTAGCAAGTGTGACTCCACTATGAACGAAAACCGGTCATGGGATTCATGATAGTCACATTACAGTACATGCGAACCTACAACTGCCATTGAACTTATATAACTATCATGTGATAGCATATGCAAATTCTCGTAGTATTATATGGAAGCACTTATGAAGATGTCATATGCCATGAGGGCGTATGAATAATAGGGTATGAAAGCATACACCCTAGCCTAAAAAAAATAAAAATAAAAATAAAAAAAATACAGAATATCAAGCATATATATGTATATACTAGATAAAATACATTTATATAGGTCTCAACGGCCATTGCCAAGTTATCACAAACAGTGATTGTTAAATTGTCATACGTGATTGAATATGCATACATATCAAGAATGTGTGATCTTGACCATGACACAGAGAAAGGTGAAAAATTTGATAATATAGAGTATCATTTCATGCGATGAATACAAATCTATTATCTAATTTTTGATGGTCATATTGCCTATTTAGTATGAACCTGAAGTTGTCATAAGATTTCCTTATGAAATATGTGTTACATCTGAGATTCACTATTATGCACATACTCAGAGTAGGTCAGAGATTTTCTTTTAGGTATATACATTAGCTATGGTAAAAGCACGTCGCAGTACACATGTTTAGATAGCATGATGATTTTATTATATGCTTATGAAAAGAATGTGATATGTTGATGAATGTGTCAAGTGAATGGAATATCCATGACGTTTTCATGTCGAGCATAGTTTTGTATGTGGTTGAAATATAAAGGTTGCGATAAATGTTTCAGTGCATGAATCGTCTGTTGTTAAATGCATATTTTTGTTATAATTGCACAAAGAAGATATATTACAAAGGCACGATAGTACAAATTGAAACTGAGCATGTCAAATCCTTGTGGTGCCATATGGGCACATATAATACTAAGTGAGTTGCATATAATTGAATCATAACTGCATGTAAATGTTATGACATGTCTTGTGCCGATTGATATATGCTTGTTCTGCAAATATTTGCATAAAAAAAGGGCATTTGTCTTCTCATGACCATGTGAAAGCTCAAAATAGAGCTTGCGGTCTTGCGGGACCATCATAGTGCCATACAAGCACCTATGAAAAGTTGTACTTGTGACATGCCTTATGAGTGCATGGTCAGTGGGGTATGAAACATACACCCGAGCTCAAGTATAAAACTTTAAAATGCTTAAGCATAAGTACTCGGCTCATAGTTGAGCTAAAATTCTGGGAAGAACATGGTTGGCGCCTATGGGGCATTCGATGGGTAATGTGTATACACGGATATCACCCCGAATGTGGGTTAGGATTTTGGAAATCCTCTGTGCTGCAATGACTTGCACATAAAAAAATAAATAAAATGGAAAATTTGCACACAAAACATAAGTGTGGGATTCTGGGTATACCTGAAAGATGGTATATGTTACTGGTTTCCCGGGATACTGGGTATACCTGAAAACGGTATATGTTACTCGTTTCCCAGGGCTCTGGGTACACCTGAAAGACGGTGTATGTTACTGGACCCATGGTCTACCTTGGAGAGGGTAGATGGTACAAGCTCCGTCGGACAATTTTTGTTTTGGTGAGAGCGAGTCGTCTCACCCGGTCCCCAGTCCACGGAGTTAGGGGGGCAGGACTACCAATGCGACCTAGGTGGTAGATCCAAGTCTTCTACAGAAGTACAGGGTGCATCCTAATTCTAGTTCTAGCCATTGGGGAGTACTCTCTCGGTCGTGAATAGTCCCCTTTGGATATTCGTACGAATAGTCATATGGGTTATAAAATAATAAACCCCCGTGTGGTCTCGGTCCGCTACGATGTCGAATGCCTGTGTGTACCCACAGGGTAATTAACAAGATGAAACATAAAGTTAGTGCATCATTAAATCACTATGAATTTTTTTTGATAGCCTTAGAACGCATAAATGCATGATTGAATCACTATGAACTTTTTTTGACAGCCTTAGAAGACGTATATGCATGATTGAATCAGTATGAATCTTTTTTTACAGCCTTAGAACACATATATGCATGATTGAATCACTACGAATTTTTTTTGATAGCCTTAGAACTCATATATGCATGATTGTATCACTATGAAATTTCTTTGACAACCTTAGAAGACATATATGCATGATTGAATCACTATGAAATTCTTTTGACAACCTTAGAACACATATATGCATTAATTAATCACTATGAATTTTTTTTGAGAGCCTTTGAACATATATATGCATGATTGAATCACTTAAAAAAAAATTAACAGCCTTAGAACACATATATGCATGATTAAATCACTATGAAAATTGTTTGAGACTTAGAACATATATATGCATGATTAAATCTCTATAAATTTTTTTTGACATCATTAAAACACATATATGCATGATTGAATCTCTGTAAAAATTTTGGAAAACCTTATAACACAAATCCGCATGATTGAATCACTATAAAATTTTTTTAACAGCCTTAGAACACTTGTATGGAAGTTTGAATCACTATAAAAAAAATTTGACAGCCTTAGAATACATATATGCATGAATGAATCACTATAAATTTTTTGTGATAGCGTTAGAACACATATATGCATGATTGAATCACTATGAAATTTTTCTGACAGTCTTAGAACACATAAATGAATGATTGAATCACTATAAAAAAATTTTGACAACCGTAGAACAGATATATGCATGATTGAATCACTATAAATTTTTTTTAACAACCTTAGGACACATATATACATGATTGAATCACTATGAATTTTTTTTTACTACCTTAGAACATACATATGTACGATTCAATCACTATGAAATTTTTTTGGCAGCCTTTGAATAAATATATTCATGATTGAATCACTATGATTTTTTTTTTACAGCCTTAGAACACATATATGCATGATTGAATCCCTATGAAATTTTTTTGACATCATTAGAACACATATATGCATGATTGACATCATTACAAACTTAGAACATATATCTACATGATTGAATCACTATGAAATTTTATTGACAGTCATAGAAAACATATATGCTTGATTGAGTCACTATGATTTTTTTTTGACAGTCTTAGAACACATATATGCATGATTGAGACACTGTGAATTTTTTTTATAGCCTTAGAACACATTTATGCATGATTTAATCTCTATGAAATTTTTTTGACAGCCTTAGAACACATATATACATGATTGAATCACTAAAAAAATTTTTTTGATAGCATTATAACATATATATGCATGATTGAATCACTATAAGAAAATTTTGACAGCCTTAAAACACATATATGCTTGATTAAATCTATGTGAAATTTTTTTGACAGCCTTAGCACACATATATTCATGATTGAATCACTAAGAAAGTTTTGATAGTCTTAGAATACATATATGCATGTTTGAATCACTATGAATTTTTTTGACTACCTAAGAACACATATGTGCATGATTGAATCACTATGAAATTTTTTTGACAACCTTGGAACACAAATATGCATGATTGAATCACTATGAAATTTTTTTATTGCCTTGGAACACATATATGCATGATTAGATCACTATGAAAATTGTTTGAGACTTAGAACACATATATGCATGATTAAATCTCTATAAAAAAATTTTGACATCATTAAAACACATATATGCACGATTGAATCTCTATAAAATTTTTGGAAAACCTTATAACACATATCCGCATGATTGAATCACTATAATTTTTATTTAACAGCCTTAGAACACTTGTATGGATGTTTGAATTACTATAAAGAAATTTTGACAGCCTTAGAATACATATATGCATGAATGAATCACTATAAATTTTTTGTGATAGCGTTAAAACACGTATATGCATGATTGAATCACTATGAAATTTTTCTGACAGTCTTAGAACACATAAATGAATGATTGAATCACTATAAAAAATTTTTGACAACTGTAGAATAGATATATGCATGATTGAATCACTATGAATTTTTTTTAACAACCTTAGGACACATATATACATGATTGAATCACTATGAAAATTTTTTGACTGCCTTTGAACATACATATGTACGATTCAATCACTATGAATTTTTTTTGACAGCCTTTGAATAAATATATTCATGATTGAATCACTATGATTTTTTTTTTACAGCCTTAGAACACATATATGCATGATTGAATCCCTATGAAATTTTTTTGACATCATTAGAACACATATATGCATGATTGACATCATTACAAACTTAGAACATATATCTGCATGATTGAATCACTATGAAATTTTATTGACAGTCTGTGATCATCACAAAAATTTTCCTCTCTTGTGGTTTCTCTCTCTTCCTTCTCTTTTCCTTTTCTAGCCTCTATTTTCCTCCTTTTTGAAGGGAGAAAAATAAAAGACAGAAAAGAAAGTGAGAAGAGAAAAAAAGAGAGAGGAACTCTTTCGCGGGGTCTCACTTGACCTTAATTTGAAAATATTTAGCAAATAACTCGTCTCCGTTTTGAAAATGTTTGCGGGAAAATGGAGAGACGGGATTCGCTCGTCGGTATAAGGTTCGGCCGTTCCTGGCGCCTTTACCAGGGGTAATCGAACCAAGGATCGAATTTATGCCTTTTGCTTTGCCTAAATATTATCTAAGAATTTATCCTAAATCTAAATGCACAAAGAATCATGCTTGTGCAATGCAAGGATGTATGCTCTTTTGAAAGATGTTTTGAAAAAATTTCCAAGTATTCTGAGATGAACTTGATAATGAAGTGAAGAAATGATTTAAAGGATTAATTTGGATCTTAGATTTGGAATCCAACTCAGGATTTTAAATGGCTCAGGAAGAAGAGATTTGAATTTCCAAGTTTTGGAATGATCAGGATTTAGAGAGATAAATCTGTAGAAAGAGGAATTTAGAATTGGAATTTTTGAGATAAGAATGATTTTTCAAAGTCATAATGGACTTTGATTTAGAATTGATTTTCAAGGATGGATTTTGAATTCAATATCAGACTAGGAATTTGAATATAAATTTGAAATTGTCTTAGAGAATAGAAGATGAAATTAGATTTGAAATGAAATTTTGATCTAATATCTGAGATGGAACTGGATCTGAGATTTGAGATCCGAGATAGGGTTGGATTCTGGAATTCTAAGTGGGATTGGATCCGAAGTCTAAGATCCGAGATATAGTTGAATTTTGGAGCCTAAATGGAATTGGATCAGAAGTCTAAGATCTGAGATGAAGTTGGATATGAAATCTGGATCCTAAAGGAGAATTGGACTCTGGATCCTAAAATGGATTTTGGATCTGAAGTCTGAGATCCAAGATTGGATTGGATCCGGAATCTGAAACCTAAATTGGATTTGGATCTGAAGATCTGGAATCTAAGATGGAATTGGATTCTGGATCTCAAGGGAGTTTGGATCTAAAGTCTGAGATCCAAAGGTGAAGATTGTATTTGGAAATCTGGATCCAAGTTGGGATTGGGTTCTAACTTTGGATTTGGATTTTGATAGTTCGAATGGGACTTTTGAGGATGAATCTGGGAAAAACCCAGATTGAATTTAAAATTTAGGAAGAATCAGAATCAATCTCAAAACCTTGATTTTGAATTTTGAGAAGCATTTTTTGAAGATAAAGAATAATTTTGAATTTGAAATCAGAAGATGAATCAGAAACTTCAAAGTTAAATTGAACTTTGAAGTTTGAATTTTGAATTTTGAATTTGGAAATTGAAGTAAAAAAATGAATTTTGAAATTTCAAAGCCAATTTTGGACTTTGAAATCGAATTTGAATCTTGAAAGTGAGATAGAAATTGAATTTGAAATAGAAGCTTGAAGAAAGATATTCAAGATCACTTGGGGTTTTGAAAGGGAATTTTGAAGATATGATGCAATTTTATCCTGAATGATGAATGAATCTAAATAATTTTGAAATTGGATTTTGAAAATCATATTTCATTCTTTAAATGAATGTAAATAAGGTTGAAGACATAATACATATCTGACTATGGTCATTGAATGTATCATATAATAATCATATTTAAATTCAGGTGAAGAATAGAACATATTGTGGTGCTTTTATAGAGTTTAAAATGAAATTAACTCTCAATAGATCCTAACTATGGCCATTGATATATATTTTGAGTTAATTTTAAATTAAACTCTGATAAAAGAAGAAGATATTTTAGAAAATATGATGATTTTTTTAAAAGGATCCAGTGTGGATCCAGTGTTATTCTATAAAAGATGAAAATCCTAAGTCTTGTTCACATCCTGACTATGGCCATTGATGCAAATCGTCAACTTAGGATTTAATCACCATTTATAAAATGGTGCACGTGCCCTTCGTGTAAAACCCGCAATATTTCGACAATTATCAAACTAAATAAAGGATAAAATCCTTTGAAATAAATACGATAAAATGATGTTGAGTTGATCCAAATGGATCTTAAAATCGAAACTGGATCAACTGGATCCAGTATCTGGATTCGGATACGATGAATGAATTCGGATCCTGGATGGATCCGAAACCCTATTAGAATCCAATTGGATCTAAAGGGATCCAAATAGGATCGAACCATAATTAAGATCCAAAAATGTAGTTAGAAAGTTCATAAGATTTAAAATATAATTATTATCCAACTCATATTTGAGATTCATCGAGAATCAATACGTATATAAGAGAATTTTAGTTGCAAGAATGAGCAACTAAAGAGGAGTTGGTGTAGTGGTCAAGATGTTGTACTCACAGGGAAGAGATCCCTAGTTCAAATCCCTCTGTGCATCAGGGACACTTTTTGCGAAAATATTTTATAACCAACGATTATTTTTTAGTAACTCCTCATTAAAGTGACTTTAATAGGAAAACGTGTTTTCAAGAGGTAAGAGGGGCTGGACGAATTCCCAAATGGGAAACTCAAAATGGCTATAATGAGAACTTAAATGTGGAGGGCGGTTTTCAAGAAAGACTAAAATCCCTACATTTTTGCTAAACTAAAAAAAAGTAGGTGGTAACGTGAGGAGTTACCACTTACCAAAAAAAAAATTTAAATATCTAAGAAACAAAGATCTCTCCCCTTTTTCCAATGATTTTTCCTTTTTGAAAGACTTGCAACACAAGTATAGGAAGGGCACCACTAAAAAGAAAAAAAAAACGGTTGACAAACCATATGCACATGAAGACAAAAGGGCAGTATGGTACATTTGATTTAGAATGTAGAAAAAAGAGGAGAAAATGTGAATGGTGGATAGGTTCTAAAATTTTAGAAATTTAAAATTCAGGCTTAAATGAAGGAGATTAATTAGGGAAAGGTGGGCCTTGAGAAAAGAAAAAAAAAAAAACGTGAACTCATTTTGGGCTCCATCGTTTTCCTCTCTCAACTCTCTCCCTCTCAACGTCTTTTCACCTTCTCTCCCACCGTGAGTGTGGACTCCATTGATGGACATGTGAACTCCATTGTTGGACGTGTGGACTCCATTGTTGAAGTGGTGTGCCGCTCCGCGAAGAAGAAATATCGCCTTGTTCGCTCGGAACTCCAACAAGAGGTAAGGGGTACTATATCTTTATGGGTGTGTTTGATGCCTTGTAGCACAAGTATATTGCAGCACCCTGCACATATATAAAAAAATTACATACATTCATTTAAAATGAAAAATGGCGAATGGGAGATCCAATCGGTCCTCGTTGCATAGGCTATGTTTGAATCTCCTATCATGGAAAGTCGATCTGCCCTTCTAGGGAGATTATAGACATAGTTTAGATCACCATGTCATAGACATCGTTTTCAGTTTATAATATATATATGTATATATATAATAACCCCGATGGTTTCTATAGCAGGTATATTCAATTACGTTTGGAAATGTTCATGTGAATACATTCTGGAGGAACCCATCACCAGTTTCTTTTTATCATCGGAGTCTATACACTCTTATAATAGAATCGTGTTTATGTAAATACATTCTGAACGACCCCATCACTTGGCTTCTTTTTCACATGGGTCTATAAAATCACATAAAAGGTTCATGCCTATTGATTAGGATACATAGAAATTTAGTTGTTTTTGAATTTTTCCTAGGTATAAATAACCACGTTCATGCCTATTGATCTAGTCATAAAGAAGAAGAAAAAAAAAATTATACACATGAGCCATACAATCATGTCGTGGGTTGTGCGCTTGTAACCGGTGATAGGTAGATACACATGTTCTACCCTTGAGATTGAATACTTTGACTGCTGAAAATGAAGAAAAGAAAAACGAAAAATTTATTTTTTTCTTCATGTTTGTTGGTCTTGCCCCTATCGTGAGTGTTTGGAAGTTAAATTGAAACATGGCAGGTTGCATTGGACATTAAACAATTATGCACTGGTTGCTGATTTATTTTTTTTGACAATACGTGGCTGAGATTTTTCCTTAGGGAAACAACATGTGTTAAGTTGGGAAATAAAATATTTAGTGGGTAGTTTAGTGGTTGCTGATTTATTTTTTTGACATTACGTGGCTGAGATTTTTCCTTAGTGAAACAACATATTTTGGGAAATAAAATATTTAGTGGGTAGTTTAGTGGTTGCTGATTTATTTTTTTTGACATTACGTGGCTGAGATTTTTCCTTAGTGAAACAATATGTGTTAAGTTGGGAAATAAAATATTTATTGGGTAGTTTAGTGGTTGCTGATTTATTTTTGACATTACATGGCTGAGATTTTTCCTTAGTGAAACAACATGTGTTAAGGCGGGAAATAAAACATTTAGTGGGTGATTCACCCAAGAATATTGGCTGCACCCAGATATACAAAGGTATGCTTAAGAGTTTCAGAAAAAAAAAAAAAAAACAAGGTATGAAACTAACGTTTTGGAAAGGCTCATATGCATTGTATTTTATTTTGAAACAGTACATGTGTTTCTTTGTGACAGAGCTATATGCTGTTTTGTTTAAGCATATATGAATTAATATCATGTGTTAGACGTTGTATATGAAGAGAATATTCTCATATTGCGATTTGATGCATTTTCTTTTTGCCATATATGTACCTGTGAGTTTATTTGCATATTAATATAAATTTGAAAATGGTGTTGCATACACCTATACACTTAAATGTGTTTCCAGCATGTGAATAACCTACATACATGATATGTTAGTTGGTGGCTCTTGCAATTGTGCCGATCAGCCTACACGATCTGCATGCACATCATTGAATGAATCAAAATGAATAAATAAATTCCAGATTTCAAATAGTTGTAGCAAGTGTGACTCCACTATGAACGAAAACCGGTCATGGGATTCATGATAGTCACATTACAGTACATGCGAACCTACAACTGCCATTGAACTTATATAACTATCATGTGATAGCATATGCAAATTCTCGTAGTATTATATGGAAGCACTTATGAAGATGTCATATGCCATGAGGGCGTATGAATAATAGGGTATGAAAGCATACACCCTAGCCTAAAAAAAATAAAAATAAAAATAAAAAAAATACAGAATATCAAGCATATATATGTATATACTAGATAAAATACATTTATATAGGTCTCAACGGCCATTGCCAAGTTATCACAAACAGTGATTGTTAAATTGTCATACGTGATTGAATATGCATACATATCAAGAATGTGTGATCTTGACCATGACACAGAGAAAGGTGAAAAATTTGATAATATAGAGTATCATTTCATGCGATGAATACAAATCTATTATCTAATTTTTGATGGTCATATTGCCTATTTAGTATGAACCTGAAGTTGTCATAAGATTTCCTTATGAAATATGTGTTACATCTGAGATTCACTATTATGCACATACTCAGAGTAGGTCAGAGATTTTCTTTTAGGTATATACATTAGCTATGGTAAAAGCACGTCGCAGTACACATGTTTAGATAGCATGATGATTTTATTATATGCTTATGAAAAGAATGTGATATGTTGATGAATGTGTCAAGTGAATGGAATATCCATGACGTTTTCATGTCGAGCATAGTTTTGTATGTGGTTGAAATATAAAGGTTGCGATAAATGTTTCAGTGCATGAATCGTCTGTTGTTAAATGCATATTTTTGTTATAATTGCACAAAGAAGATATATTACAAAGGCACGATAGTACAAATTGAAACTGAGCATGTCAAATCCTTGTGGTGCCATATGGGCACATATAATACTAAGTGAGTTGCATATAATTGAATCATAACTGCATGTAAATGTTATGACATGTCTTGTGCCGATTGATATATGCTTGTTCTGCAAATATTTGCATAAAAAAAGGGCATTTGTCTTCTCATGACCATGTGAAAGCTCAAAATAGAGCTTGCGGTCTTGCGGGACCATCATAGTGCCATACAAGCACCTATGAAAAGTTGTACTTGTGACATGCCTTATGAGTGCATGGTCAGTGGGGTATGAAACATACACCCGAGCTCAAGTATAAAACTTTAAAATGCTTAAGCATAAGTACTCGGCTCATAGTTGAGCTAAAATTCTGGGAAGAACATGGTTGGCGCCTATGGGGCATTCGATGGGTAATGTGTATACACGGATATCACCCCGAATGTGGGTTAGGATTTTGGAAATCCTCTGTGGTGCAATGACTTGCACATAAAAAAATAAATAAAATGGAAAATTTGCACACAAAACATAAGTGTGGGATTCTGGGTATACCTGAAAGATGGTATATGTTACTGGTTTCCCGGGATACTGGGTATACCTGAAAACGGTATATGTTACTCGTTTCCCAGGGCTCTGGGTACACCTGAAAGACGGTGTATGTTACTGGACCCATGGTCTACCTTGGAGAGGGTAGATGGTACAAGCTCCGTCGGACAATTTTTGTTTTGGTGAGAGCGAGTCGTCTCACCCGGTCTCCAGTCCACGGAGTTAGGGGGGCAGGACTACCAATGCGACCTAGGTGGTAGATCCAAGTCTTCTACAGAAGTACAGGGTGCATCCTAATTCTAGTTCTAGCCATTGGGGAGTACTCTCTCGGTCGTGAATAGTCCCCTTTGGATATTCGTACGAATAGTCATATGGGTTATAAAATAATAAACCCCCGTGTGGTCTCGGTCCGCTACGATGTCGAATGCCTGTGTGTACCCACAGGGTAATTAACAAGATGAAACATAAAGTTAGTGCATCATTAAATCACTATGAATTTTTTTTGATAGCCTTAGAACGCATAAATGCATGATTGAATCACTATGAACTTTTTTTGACAGCCTTAGAAGACGTATATGCATGATTGAATCAGTATGAATCTTTTTTTACAGCCTTAGAACACATATATGCATGATTGAATCACTACGAATTTTTTTTGATAGCCTTAGAACTCATATATGCATGATTGTATCACTATGAAATTTCTTTGACAACCTTAGAAGACATATATGCATGATTGAATCACTATGAAATTCTTTTGACAACCTTAGAACACATATATGCATTAATTAATCACTATGAATTTTTTTTGAGAGCCTTTGAACATATATATGCATGATTGAATCACTTAAAAAAAAATTAACAGCCTTAGAACACATATATGCATGATTAAATCACTATGAAAATTGTTTGAGACTTAGAACATATATATGCATGATTAAATCTCTATAAATTTTTTTTGACATCATTAAAACACATATATGCATGATTGAATCTCTGTAAAAATTTTGGAAAACCTTATAACACAAATCCGCATGATTGAATCACTATAAAATTTTTTTAACAGCCTTAGAACACTTGTATGGAAGTTTGAATCACTATAAAAAAAATTTGACAGCCTTAGAATACATATATGCATGAATGAATCACTATAAATTTTTTGTGATAGCGTTAGAACACATATATGCATGATTGAATCACTATGAAATTTTTCTGACAGTCTTAGAACACATAAATGAATGATTGAATCACTATAAAAAAATTTTGACAACCGTAGAACAGATATATGCATGATTGAATCACTATAAATTTTTTTTAACAACCTTAGGACACATATATACATGATTGAATCACTATGAATTTTTTTTTACTACCTTAGAACATACATATGTACGATTCAATCACTATGAAATTTTTTTGGCAGCCTTTGAATAAATATATTCATGATTGAATCACTATGATTTTTTTTTTACAGCCTTAGAACACATATATGCATGATTGAATCCCTATGAAATTTTTTTGACATCATTAGAACACATATATGCATGATTGACATCATTACAAACTTAGAACATATATCTACATGATTGAATCACTATGAAATTTTATTGACAGTCATAGAAAACATATATGCTTGATTGAGTCACTATGATTTTTTTTTGACAGTCTTAGAACACATATATGCATGATTGAGACACTGTGAATTTTTTTTATAGCCTTAGAACACATTTATGCATGATTTAATCTCTATGAAATTTTTTTGACAGCCTTAGAACACATATATACATGATTGAATCACTAAAAAAATTTTTTTGATAGCATTATAACATATATATGCATGATTGAATCACTATAAGAAAATTTTGACAGCCTTAAAACACATATATGCTTGATTAAATCTATGTGAAATTTTTTTGACAGCCTTAGCACACATATATTCATGATTGAATCACTAAGAAAGTTTTGATAGTCTTAGAATACATATATGCATGTTTGAATCACTATGAATTTTTTTGACTACCTAAGAACACATATGTGCATGATTGAATCACTATGAAATTTTTTTGACAACCTTGGAACACAAATATGCATGATTGAATCACTATGAAATTTTTTTATTGCCTTGGAACACATATATGCATGATTAGATCACTATGAAAATTGTTTGAGACTTAGAACACATATATGCATGATTAAATCTCTATAAAAAAATTTTGACATCATTAAAACACATATATGCACGATTGAATCTCTATAAAATTTTTGGAAAACCTTATAACACATATCCGCATGATTGAATCACTATAATTTTTATTTAACAGCCTTAGAACACTTGTATGGATGTTTGAATTACTATAAAGAAATTTTGACAGCCTTAGAATACATATATGCATGAATGAATCACTATAAATTTTTTGTGATAGCGTTAAAACACGTATATGCATGATTGAATCACTATGAAATTTTTCTGACAGTCTTAGAACACATAAATGAATGATTGAATCACTATAAAAAATTTTTGACAACTGTAGAATAGATATATGCATGATTGAATCACTATGAATTTTTTTTAACAACCTTAGGACACATATATACATGATTGAATCACTATGAAAATTTTTTGACTGCCTTTGAACATACATATGTACGATTCAATCACTATGAATTTTTTTTGACAGCCTTTGAATAAATATATTCATGATTGAATCACTATGATTTTTTTTTTACAGCCTTAGAACACATATATGCATGATTGAATCCCTATGAAATTTTTTTGACATCATTAGAACACATATATGCATGATTGACATCATTACAAACTTAGAACATATATCTGCATGATTGAATCACTATGAAATTTTATTGACAGTCTGTGATCATCACAAAAATTTTCCTCTCTTGTGGTTTCTCTCTCTTCCTTCTCTTTTCCTTTTCTAGCCTCTATTTTCCTCCTTTTTGAAGGGAGAAAAATAAAAGACAGAAAAGAAAGTGAGAAGAGAAAAAAAGAGAGAGGAACTCTTTCGCGGGGTCTCACTTGACCTTAATTTGAAAATATTTAGCAAATAACTCGTCTCCGTTTTGAAAATGTTTGCGGGAAAATGGAGAGACGGGATTCGCTCGTCGGTATAAGGTTCGGCCGTTCCTGGCGCCTTTACCAGGGGTAATCGAACCAAGGATCGAATTTATGCCTTTTGCTTTGCCTAAATATTATCTAAGAATTTATCCTAAATCTAAATGCACAAAGAATCATGCTTGTGCAATGCAAGGATGTATGCTCTTTTGAAAGATGTTTTGAAAAAATTTCCAAGTATTCTGAGATGAACTTGATAATGAAGTGAAGAAATGATTTAAAGGATTAATTTGGATCTTAGATTTGGAATCCAACTCAGGATTTTAAATGGCTCAGGAAGAAGAGATTTGAATTTCCAAGTTTTGGAATGATCAGGATTTAGAGAGATAAATCTGTAGAAAGAGGAATTTAGAATTGGAATTTTTGAGATAAGAATGATTTTTCAAAGTCATAATGGACTTTGATTTAGAATTGATTTTCAAGGATGGATTTTGAATTCAATATCAGACTAGGAATTTGAATATAAATTTGAAATTGTCTTAGAGAATAGAAGATGAAATTAGATTTGAAATGAAATTTTGATCTAATATCTGAGATGGAACTGGATCTGAGATTTGAGATCCGAGATAGGGTTGGATTCTGGAATTCTAAGTGGGATTGGATCCGAAGTCTAAGATCCGAGATATAGTTGAATTTTGGAGCCTAAATGGAATTGGATCAGAAGTCTAAGATCTGAGATGAAGTTGGATATGAAATCTGGATCCTAAAGGAGAATTGGACTCTGGATCCTAAAATGGATTTTGGATCTGAAGTCTGAGATCCAAGATTGGATTGGATCCGGAATCTGAAACCTAAATTGGATTTGGATCTGAAGATCTGGAATCTAAGATGGAATTGGATTCTGGATCTCAAGGGAGTTTGGATCTAAAGTCTGAGATCCAAAGGTGAAGATTGTATTTGGAAATCTGGATCCAAGTTGGGATTGGGTTCTAACTTTGGATTTGGATTTTGATAGTTCGAATGGGACTTTTGAGGATGAATCTGGGAAAAACCCAGATTGAATTTAAAATTTAGGAAGAATCAGAATCAATCTCAAAACCTTGATTTTGAATTTTGAGAAGCATTTTTTGAAGATAAAGAATAATTTTGAATTTGAAATCAGAAGATGAATCAGAAACTTCAAAGTTAAATTGAACTTTGAAGTTTGAATTTTGAATTTTGAATTTGGAAATTGAAGTAAAAAAATGAATTTTGAAATTTCAAAGCCAATTTTGGACTTTGAAATCGAATTTGAATCTTGAAAGTGAGATAGAAATTGAATTTGAAATAGAAGCTTGAAGAAAGATATTCAAGATCACTTGGGGTTTTGAAAGAGAATTTTGAAGATATGATGCAATTTTATCCTGAATGATGAATGAATCTAAATAATTTTGAAATTGGATTTTGAAAATCATATTTCATTCTTTAAATGAATGTAAATAAGGTTGAAGACATAATACATATCTGACTATGGTCATTGAATGTATCATATAATAATCATATTTAAATTCAGGTGAAGAATAGAACATATTGTGGTGCTTTTATAGAGTTTAAAATGAAATTAACTCTCAATAGATCCTAACTATGGCCATTGATATATATTTTGAGTTAATTTTAAATTAAACTCTGATAAAAGAAGAAGATATTTTAGAAAATATGATGATTTTTTTAAAAGGATCCAGTGTGGATCCAGTGTTATTCTATAAAAGATGAAAATCCTAAGTCTTGTTCACATCCTGACTATGGCCATTGATGCAAATCGTCAACTTAGGATTTAATCACCATTTATAAAATGGTGCACGTGCCCTTCGTGTAAAACCCGCAATATTTCGACAATTATCAAACTAAATAAAGGATAAAATCCTTTGAAATAAATACGATAAAATGATGTTGAGTTGATCCAAATGGATCTTAAAATCGAAACTGGATCAACTGGATCCAGTATCTGGATTCGGATACGATGAATGAATTCGGATCCTGGATGGATCCGAAACCCTATTAGAATCCAATTGGATCTAAAGGGATCCAAATAGGATCGAACCATAATTAAGATCCAAAAATGTAGTTAGAAAGTTCATAAGATTTAAAATATAATTATTATCCAACTCATATTTGAGATTCATCGAGAATCAATACGTATATAAGAGAATTTTAGTTGCAAGAATGAGCAACTAAAGAGGAGTTGGTGTAGTGGTCAAGATGTTGTACTCACAGGGAAGAGATCCCTAGTTCAAATCCCTCTGTGCGTCAGGGACACTTTTTGCGAAAATATTTTATAACCAACGATTATTTTTTAGTAACTCCTCATTAAAGTGACTTTAATAGGAAAACGTGTTTTCAAGAGGTAAGAGGGGCTGGACGAATTCCCAAATGGGAAACTCAAAATGGCTATAATGAGAACTTAAATGTGGAGGGCGGTTTTCAAGAAAGACTAAAATCCCTACATTTTTGCTAAACTAAAAAAAAGTAGGTGGTAACGTGAGGAGTTACCACTTACCAAAAAAAAAAATTTAAATATCTAAGAAACAAAGATCTCTCCCCTTTTTCCAATGATTTTTCCTTTTTGAAAGACTTGCAACACAAGTATAGGAAGGGCACCACTAAAAAGAAAAAAAAAACGGTTGACAAACCATATGCACATGAAGACAAAAGGGCAGTATGGTACATTTGATTTAGAATGTAGAAAAAAGAGGAGAAAATGTGAATGGTGGATAGGTTCTAAAATTTTAGAAATTTAAAATTCAGGCTTAAATGAAGGAGATTAATTAGGGAAAGGTGGGCCTTGAGAAAAGAAAAAAAAAAAAACGTGAACTCATTTTGGGCTCCATCGTTTTCCTCTCTCAACTCTCTCCCTCTCAACGTCTTTTCACCTTCTCTCCCACCGTGAGTGTGGACTCCATTGATGGACATGTGAACTCCATTGTTGGACGTGTGGACTCCATTGTTGAAGTGGTGTGCCGCTCCGCGAAGAAGAAATATCGCCTTGTTCGCTCGGAACTCCAACAAGAGGTAAGGGGTACTATATCTTTATGGGTGTGTTTGATGCCTTGTAGCACAAGTATATTGCAGCACCCTGCACATATATAAAAAAATTACATACATTCATTTAAAATGAAAAATGGCGAATGGGAGATCCAATCGGTCCTCGTTGCATAGGCTATGTTTGAATCTCCTATCATGGAAAGTCGATCTGCCCTTCTAGGGAGATTATAGACATAGTTTAGATCACCATGTCATAGACATCGTTTTCAGTTTATAATATATATATGTATATATATAATAACCCCGATGGTTTCTATAGCAGGTATATTCAATTACGTTTGGAAATGTTCATGTGAATACATTCTGGAGGAACCCATCACCAGTTTCTTTTTATCATCGGAGTCTATACACTCTTATAATAGAATCGTGTTTATGTAAATACATTCTGAACGACCCCATCACTTGGCTTCTTTTTCACATGGGTCTATAAAATCACATAAAAGGTTCATGCCTATTGATTAGGATACATAGAAATTTAGTTGTTTTTGAATTTTTCCTAGGTATAAATAACCACGTTCATGCCTATTGATCTAGTCATAAAGAAGAAGAAAAAAAAAATTATACACATGAGCCATACAATCATGTCGTGGGTTGTGCGCTTGTAACCGGTGATAGGTAGATACACATGTTCTACCCTTGAGATTGAATACTTTGACTGCTGAAAATGAAGAAAAGAAAAACGAAAAATTTATTTTTTTCTTCATGTTTGTTGGTCTTGCCCCCATCGTGAGTGTTTGGAAGTTAAATTGAAACATGGCAGGTTGCATTGGACATTAAACAATTATGCACTGGTTGCTGATTTATTTTTTTTGACAATACGTGGCTGAGATTTTTCCTTAGGGAAACAACATGTGTTAAGTTGGGAAATAAAATATTTAGTGGGTAGTTTAGTGGTTGCTGATTTATTTTTTTGACATTACGTGGCTGAGATTTTTCCTTAGTGAAACAACATATTTTAGGAAATAAAATATTTAGTGGGTAGTTTAGTGGTTGCTGATTTATTTTTTTTGACATTACGTGGCTGAGATTTTTCCTTAGTGAAACAATATGTGTTAAGTTGGGAAATAAAATATTTATTGGGTAGTTTAGTGGTTGCTGATTTATTTTTGACATTACATGGCTGAGATTTTTCCTTAGTGAAACAACATGTGTTAAGGCGGGAAATAAAACATTTAGTGGGTGATTCACCCAAGAATATTGGCTGCACCCAGATATACAAAGGTATGCTTAAGAGTTTCAGAAAAAAAAAAAAAAAACAAGGTATGAAACTAACGTTTTGGAAAGGCTCATATGCATTGTATTTTATTTTGAAACAGTACATGTGTTTCTTTGTGACAGAGCTATATGCTGTTTTGTTTAAGCATATATGAATTAATATCATGTGTTAGACGTTGTATATGAAGAGAATATTCTCATATTGCGATTTGATGCATTTTCTTTTTGCCATATATGTACCTGTGAGTTTATTTGCATATTAATATAAATTTGAAAATGGTGTTGCATACACCTATACACTTAAATGTGTTTCCAGCATGTGAATAACCTACATACATGATATGTTAGTTGGTGGCTCTTGCAATTGTGCCGATCAGCCTACACGATCTGCATGCACATCATTGAATGAATCAAAATGAATAAATAAATTCCAGATTTCAAATAGTTGTAGCAAGTGTGACTCCACTATGAACGAAAACCGGTCATGGGATTCATGATAGTCACATTACAGTACATGCGAACCTACAACTGCCATTGAACTTATATAACTATCATGTGATAGCATATGCAAATTCTCGTAGTATTATATGGAAGCACTTATGAAGATGTCATATGCCATGAGGGCGTATGAATAATAGGGTATGAAAGCATACACCCTAGCCTAAAAAAAATAAAAATAAAAATAAAAAAAATACAGAATATCAAGCATATATATGTATATACTAGATAAAATACATTTATATAGGTCTCAACGGCCATTGCCAAGTTATCACAAACAGTGATTGTTAAATTGTCATACGTGATTGAATATGCATACATATCAAGAATGTGTGATCTTGACCATGACACAGAGAAAGGTGAAAATTTTGATAATATAGAGTATCATTTCATGCGATGAATACAAATCTATTATCTAATTTTTGATGGTCATATTGCCTATTTAGTATGAACCTGAAGTTGTCATAAGATTTCCTTATGAAATATGTGTTACATCTGAGATTCACTATTATGCACATACTCAGAGTAGGTCAGAGATTTTCTTTTAGGTATATACATTAGCTATGGTAAAAGCACGTCGCAGTACACATGTTTAGATAGCATGATGATTTTATTATATGCTTATGAAAAGAATGTGATATGTTGATGAATGTGTCAAGTGAATGGAATATCCATGACGTTTTCATGTCGAGCATAGTTTTGTATGTGGTTGAAATATAAAGGTTGCGATAAATGTTTCAGTGCATGAATCGTCTGTTGTTAAATGCATATTTTTGTTATAATTGCACAAAGAAGATATATTACAAAGGCACGATAGTACAAATTGAAACTGAGCATGTCAAATCCTTGTGGTGCCATATGGGCACATATAATACTAAGTGAGTTGCATATAATTGAATCATAACTGCATATAAATGTTATGACATGTCTTGTGCCGATTGATATATGCTTGTTCTGCAAATATTTGCATAAAAAAAGGGCATTTGTCTTCTCATGACCATGTGAAAGCTCAAAATAGAGCTTGCGGTCTTGCGGGACCATCATAGTGCCATACAAGCACCTATGAAAAGTTGTACTTGTGACATGCCTTATGAGTGCATGGTCAGTGGGGTATGAAACATACACCCGAGCTCAAGTATAAAACTTTAAAATGCTTAAGCATAAGTACTCGGCTCATAGTTGAGCTAAAATTCTGGGAAGAACATGGTTGGCGCCTATGGGGCATTCGATGGGTAATGTGTATACACGGATATCACCCCGAATGTGGGTTAGGATTTTGGAAATCCTCTGTGGTGCAATGACTTGCACATAAAAAAATAAATAAAATGGAAAATTTGCACACAAAACATAAGTGTGGGATTCTGGGTATACCTGAAAGATGGTATATGTTACTGGTTTCCCGGGATACTGGGTATACCTGAAAACGGTATATGTTACTCATTTCCCAGGGCTCTGGGTACACCTGAAAGACGGTGTATGTTACTGGACCCATGGTCTACCTTGGAGAGGGTAGATGGTACAAGCTCCGTCGGACAATTTTTGTTTTGGTGAGAGCGAGTCGTCTCACCCGGTCCCCAGTCCACGGAGTTAGGGGGGCAGGACTACCAATGCGACCTAGGTGGTAGATCCAAGTCTTCTACAGAAGTACAGGGTGCATCCTAATTCTAGTTCTAGCCATTGGGGAGTACTCTCTCGGTCGTGAATAGTCCCCTTTGGATATTCGTACGGATAGTCATATGGGTTATAAAATAATAAACCCCCGTGTGGTCTCGGTCCGCTACGATGTCGAATGCCTGTGTGTACCCACAGGGTAATTAACAAGATGAAACATAAAGTTAGTGCATCATTAAATCACTATGAATTTTTTTTGATAGCCTTAGAACGCATAAATGCATGATTGAATCACTATGAACTTTTTTTTACAGCCTTAGAAGACGTATATGCATGATTGAATCAGTATGAATCTTTTTTTACAGCCTTAGAACACATATATGCATGATTGAATCACTACGAATTTTTTTTGATAGCCTTAGAACTCATATATGCATGATTGTATCACTATGAAATTTCTTTGACAACCTTAGAAGACATATATGCATGATTGAATCACTATGAAATTCTTTTGACAACCTTAGAACACATATATGCATTAATTAATCACTATGAATTTTTTTTGAGAGCCTTTGAACATATATATGCATGATTGAATCACTTAAAAAAAAATTAACAGCCTTAGAACACATATATGCATGATTAAATCACTATGAAAATTGTTTGAGACTTAGAACATATATATGCATGATTAAATCTCTATAAATTTTTTTTGACATCATTAAAACACATATATGCATGATTGAATCTCTGTAAAAATTTTGGAAAACCTTATAACACAAATCCGCATGATTGAATCACTATAAAATTTTTTTAACAGCCTTAGAACACTTGTATGGAAGTTTGAATCACTATAAAAAAAATTTGACAGCCTTAGAATACATATATGCATGAATGAATCACTATAAATTTTTTGTGATAGCGTTAGAACACATATATGCATGATTGAATCACTATGAAATTTTTCTGACAGTCTTAGAACACATAAATGAATGATTGAATCACTATAAAAAAATTTTGACAACCGTAGAACAGATATATGCATGATTGAATCACTATAAATTTTTTTTAACAACCTTAGGACACATATATACATGATTGAATCACTATGAATTTTTTTTTACTACCTTAGAACATACATATGTACGATTCAATCACTATGAAATTTTTTTGGCAGCCTTTGAATAAATATATTCATGATTGAATCACTATGATTTTTTTTTTACAGCCTTAGAACACATATATGCATGATTGAATCCCTATGAAATTTTTTTGACATCATTAGAACACATATATGCATGATTGACATCATTACAAACTTAGAACATATATCTACATGATTGAATCACTATGAAATTTTATTGACAGTCATAGAAAACATATATGCTTGATTGAGTCACTATGATTTTTTTTTGACAGTCTTAGAACACATATATGCATGATTGAGACACTGTGAATTTTTTTTATAGCCTTAGAACACATTTATGCATGATTTAATCTCTATGAAATTTTTTTGACAGCCTTAGAACACATATATACATGATTGAATCACTAAAAAATTTTTTTTGATAGCATTATAACATATATATGCATGATTGAATCACTATAAGAAAATTTTGACAGCCTTAAAACACATATATGCTTGATTAAATCTATGTGAAATTTTTTTGACAGCCTTAGCACACATATATTCATGATTGAATCACTAAGAAAGTTTTGATAGTCTTAGAATACATATATGCATGTTTGAATCACTATGAATTTTTTTGACTACCTAAGAACACATATGTGCATGATTGAATCACTATGAAATTTTTTTGACAACCTTGGAACACAAATATGCATGATTGAATCACTATGAAACTTTTTTATTGCCTTGGAACACATATATGCATGATTAGATCACTATGAAAATTGTTTGAGACTTAGAACACATATATGCATGATTAAATCTCTATAAAAAAATTTTGACATCATTAAAACACATATATGCACGATTGAATCTCTATAAAATTTTTGGAAAACCTTATAACACATATCCGCATGATTGAATCACTATAATTTTTATTTAACAGCCTTAGAACACTTGTATGGATGTTTGAATTACTATAAAGAAATTTTGACAGCCTTAGAATACATATATGCATGAATGAATCACTATAAATTTTTTGTGATAGCGTTAAAACACGTATATGCATGATTGAATCACTATGAAATTTTTCTGACAGTCTTAGAACACATAAATGAATGATTGAATCACTATAAAAAAATTTTGACAACTGTAGAATAGATATATGCATGATTGAATCACTATGAATTTTTTTTAACAACCTTAGGACACATATATACATGATTGAATCACTATGAAAATTTTTTGACTGCCTTTGAACATACATATGTACGATTCAATCACTATGAATTTTTTTTGACAGCCTTTGAATAAATATATTCATGATTGAATCACTATGATTTTTTTTTGACAGCCTTAGAACACATATATGCATGATTGAATCCCTATGAAATTTTTTTGACATCATTAGAACACATATATGCATGATTGACATCATTACAAACTTAGAACATATATCTGCATGATTGAATCACTATGAAATTTTATTGACAGTCTGTGATCATCGCAAAAATTTTCCTCTCTTGTGGTTTCTCTCTCTTCCTTCTCTTTTCCTTTTCTAGCCTCTATTTTCCTCCTTTTTGAAGGGAGAAAAATAAAAGACAGAAAAGAAAGTGAGAAGAGAAAAAAAGAGAGAGGAACTCTTTCGCGGGGTCTCACTTGACCTTAATTTGAAAATATTTAGCAAATAACTCGTCTCCGTTTTGAAAATGTTTGCGGGAAAATGGAGAGACGGGATTCGCTCGTCGGTATAAGGTTCGGCCGTTCCTGGCGCCTTTACCAGGGGTAATCGAACCAAGGATCGAATTTATGCCTTTTGCTTTGCCTAAATATTATCTAAGAATTTATCCTAAATCTAAATGCACAAAGAATCATGCTTGTGCAATGCAAGGATGTATGCTCTTTTGAAAGATGTTTTGAAAAAATTTCCAAGTATTCTGAGATGAACTTGATAATGAAGTGAAGAAATGATTTAAAGGATTAATTTGGATCTTAGATTTGGAATCCAACTCAGGATTTTAAATGGCTCAGGAAGAAGAGATTTGAATTTCCAAGTTTTGGAATGATCAGGATTTAGAGAGATAAATCTGTAGAAAGAGGAATTTAGAATTGGAATTTTTGAGATAAGAATGATTTTTCAAAGTCATAATGGACTTTGATTTAGAATTGATTTTCAAGGATGGATTTTGAATTCAATATCAGACTAGGAATTTGAATATAAATTTGAAATTGTCTTAGAGAATAGAAGATGAAATTAGATTTGAAATGAAATTTTGATCTAATATCTGAGATGGAACTGGATCTGAGATTTGAGATCCGAGATAGGGTTGGATTCTGGAATTCTAAGTGGGATTGGATCCGAAGTCTAAGATCCGAGATATAGTTGAATTTTGGAGCCTAAATGGAATTGGATCAGAAGTCTAAGATCTGAGATGAAGTTGGATATGAAATCTGGATCCTAAAGGAGAATTGGACTCTGGATCCTAAAATGGATTTTGGATCTGAAGTCTGAGATCCAAGATTGGATTGGATCCGGAATCTGAAACCTAAATTGGATTTGGATCTGAAGATCTGGAATCTAAGATGGAATTGGATTCTGGATCTCAAGGGAGTTTGGATCTAAAGTCTGAGATCCAAAGGTGAAGATTGTATTTGGAAATCTGGATCCAAGTTGGGATTGGGTTCTAACTTTGGATTTGGATTTTGATAGTTCGAATGGGACTTTTGAGGATGAATCTGGGAAAAACCCAGATTGAATTTAAAATTTAGGAAGAATCAGAATCAATCTCAAAACCTTGATTTTGAATTTTGAGAAGCATTTTTTGAAGATAAAGAATAATTTTGAATTTGAAATCAGAAGATGAATCAGAAACTTCAAAGTAAAATTGAACTTTGAAGTTTGAATTTTGAATTTTGAATTTGGAAATTGAAGTAAAAAAATGAATTTTGAAATTTCAAAGCCAATTTTGGACTTTGAAATCGAATTTGAATCTTGAAAGTGAGATAGAAATTGAATTTGAAATAGAAGCTTGAAGAAAGATATTCAAGATCACTTGGGGTTTTGAAAGAGAATTTTGAAGATATGATGCAATTTTATCCTGAATGATGAATGAATCTAAATAATTTTGAAATTGGATTTTGAAAATCATATTTCATTCTTTAAATGAATGTAAATAAGGTTGAAGACATAATACATATCTGACTATGGTCATTGAATGTATCATATAATAATCATATTTAAATTCAGGTGAAGAATAGAACATATTGTGGTGCTTTTATAGAGTTTAAAATGAAATTAACTCTCAATAGATCCTAACTATGGCCATTGATATATATTTTGAGTTAATTTTAAATTAAACTCTGATAAAAGAAGAAGATATTTTAGAAAATATGATGATTTTTTTAAAAGGATCCAGTGTGGATCCAGTGTTATTCTATAAAAGATGAAAATCCTAAGTCTTGTTCACATCCTGACTATGGCCATTGATGCAAATCGTCAACTTAGGATTTAATCACCATTTATAAAATGGTGCACGTGCCCTTCGTGTAAAACCCGCAATATTTCGACAATTATCAAACTAAATAAAGGATAAAATCCTTTGAAATAAATACGATAAAATGATGTTGAGTTGATCCAAATGGATCTTAAAATCGAAACTGGATCAACTGGATCCAGTATCTGGATTCGGATACGATGAATGAATTCGGATCCTGGATGGATCCGAAACCCTATTAGAATCCAATTGGATCTAAAGGGATCCAAATAGGATCGAACCATAATTAAGATCCAAAAATGTAGTTAGAAAGTTCATAAGATTTAAAATATAATTATTATCCAACTCATATTTGAGATTCATCGAGAATCAATACGTATATAAGAGAATTTTAGTTGCAAGAATGAGCAACTAAAGAGGAGTTGGTGTAGTGGTCAAGATGTTGTACTCACAGGGAAGAGATCCCTAGTTCAAATCCCTCTGTGCGTCAGGGACACTTTTTGCGAAAATATTTTATAACCAACGATTATTTTTTAGTAACTCCTCATTAAAGTGACTTTAATAGGAAAACGTGTTTTCAAGAGGTAAGAGGGGCTGGACGAATTCCCAAATGGGAAACTCAAAATGGCTATAATGAGAACTTAAATGTGGAGGGCGGTTTTCAAGAAAGACTAAAATCCCTACATTTTTGCTAAACTAAAAAAAAGTAGGTGGTAACGTGAGGAGTTACCACTTACCAAAAAAAAAAATTTAAATATCTAAGAAACAAAGATCTCTCCCCTTTTTCCAATGATTTTTCCTTTTTGAAAGACTTGCAACACAAGTATAGGAAGGGCACCACTAAAAAGAAAAAAAAAACGGTTGACAAACCATATGCACATGAAGACAAAAGGGCAGTATGGTACATTTGATTTAGAACGTAGAAAAAAGAGGAGAAAATGTGAATGGTGGATAGGTTCTAAAATTTTAGAAATTTAAAATTCAGGCTTAAATGAAGGAGATTAATTAGGGAAAGGTGGGCCTTGAGAAAAGAAAAAAAAAAAAACGTGAACTCATTTTGGGCTCCATCGTTTTCCTCTCTCAACTCTCTCCCTCTCAACGTCTTTTCACCTTCTCTCCCACCGTGAGTGTGGACTCCATTGATGGACATGTGAACTCCATTGTTGGACGTGTGGACTCCATTGTTGAAGTGGTGTGCCGCTCCGCGAAGAAGAAATATCGCCTTGTTCGCTCGGAACTCCAACAAGAGGTAAGGGGTACTATATCTTTATGGGTGTGTTTGATGCCTTGTAGCACAAGTATATTGCAGCACCCTGCACATATATAAAAAAATTACATACATTCATTTAAAATGAAAAATGGCGAATGGGAGATCCAATCGGTCCTCGTTGCATAGGCTATGTTTGAATCTCCTATCATGGAAAGTCGATCTGCCCTTCTAGGGAGATTATAGACATAGTTTAGATCACCATGTCATAGACATCGTTTTCAGTTTATAATATATATATGTATATATATAATAACCCCGATGGTTTCTATAGCAGGTATATTCAATTACGTTTGGAAATGTTCATGTGAATACATTCTGGAGGAACCCATCACCAGTTTCTTTTTATCATCGGAGTCTATACACTCTTATAATAGAATCGTGTTTATGTAAATACATTCTGAACGACCCCATCACTTGGCTTCTTTTTCACATGGGTCTATAAAATCACATAAAAGGTTCATGCCTATTGATTAGGATACATAGAAATTTAGTTGTTTTTGAATTTTTCCTAGGTATAAATAACCACGTTCATGCCTATTGATCTAGTCATAAAGAAGAAGAAAAAAAAAATTATACACATGAGCCATACAATCATGTCATGGGTTGTGCGCTTGTAACCGGTGATACGTAGATACACATGTTCTACCCTTGAGATTGAATACTTTGACTGCTGAAAATGAAGAAAAGAAAAACGAAAAATTTATTTTTTTCTTCATGTTTGTTGGTCTTGCCCCTATCGTGAGTGTTTGGAAGTTAAATTGAAACATGGCAGGTTGCATTGGACATTAAACAATTATGCACTGGTTGCTGATTTATTTTTTTTGACAATACGTGGCTGAGATTTTTCCTTAGGGAAACAACATGTGTTAAGTTGGGAAATAAAATATTTAGTGGGTAGTTTAGTGGTTGCTGATTTATTTTTTTGACATTACGTGGCTGAGATTTTTCCTTAGTGAAACAACATATTTTGGGAAATAAAATATTTAGTGGGTAGTTTAGTGGTTGCTGATTTATTTTTTTTGACATTACGTGGCTGAGATTTTTCCTTAGTGAAACAATATGTGTTAAGTTGGGAAATAAAATATTTATTGGGTAGTTTAGTGGTTGCTGATTTATTTTTGACATTACATGGCTGAGATTTTTCCTTAGTGAAACAACATGTGTTAAGGCGGGAAATAAAACATTTAGTGGGTGATTCACCCAAGAATATTGGCTGCACCCAGATATACAAAGGTATGCTTAAGAGTTTCAGAAAAAAAAAAAAAAAACAAGGTATGAAACTAACGTTTTGGAAAGGCTCATATGCATTGTATTTTATTTTGAAACAGTACATGTGTTTCTTTGTGACAGAGCTATATGCTGTTTTGTTTAAGCATATATGAATTAATATCATGTGTTAGACGTTGTATATGAAGAGAATATTCTCATATTGCGATTTGATGCATTTTCTTTTTGCCATATATGTACCTGTGAGTTTATTTGCATATTAATATAAATTTGAAAATGGTGTTGCATACACCTATACACTTAAATGTGTTTCCAGCATGTGAATAACCTACATACATGATATGTTAGTTGGTGGCTCTTGCAATTGTGCCGATCAGCCTACACGATCTGCATGCACATCATTGAATGAATCAAAATGAATAAATAAATTCCAGATTTCAAATAGTTGTAGCAAGTGTGACTCCACTATGAACGAAAACCGGTCATGGGATTCATGATAGTCACATTACAGTACATGCGAACCTACAACTGCCATTGAACTTATATAACTATCATGTGATAGCATATGCAAATTCTCGTAGTATTATATGGAAGCACTTATGAAGATGTCATATGCCATGAGGGCGTATGAATAATAGGGTATGAAAGCATACACCCTAGCCTAAAAAAAATAAAAATAAAAATAAAAAAAATACAGAATATCAAGCATATATATGTATATACTAGATAAAATACATTTATATAGGTCTCAACGGCCATTGCCAAGTTATCACAAACAGTGATTGTTAAATTGTCATACGTGATTGAATATGCATACATATCAAGAATGTGTGATCTTGACCATGACACAGAGAAAGGTGAAAATTTTGATAATATAGAGTATCATTTCATGCGATGAATACAAATCTATTATCTAATTTTTGATGGTCATATTGCCTATTTAGTATGAACCTGAAGTTGTCATAAGATTTCCTTATGAAATATGTGTTACATCTGAGATTCACTATTATGCACATACTCAGAGTAGGTCAGAGATTTTCTTTTAGGTATATACATTAGCTATGGTAAAAGCACGTCGCAGTACACATGTTTAGATAGCATGATGATTTTATTATATGCTTATGAAAAGAATGTGATATGTTGATGAATGTGTCAAGTGAATGGAATATCCATGACGTTTTCATGTCGAGCATAGTTTTGTATGTGGTTGAAATATAAAGGTTGCGATAAATGTTTCAGTGCATGAATCGTCTGTTGTTAAATGCATATTTTTGTTATAATTGCACAAAGAAGATATATTACAAAGGCACGATAGTACAAATTGAAACTGAGCATGTCAAATCCTTGTGGTGCCATATGGGCACATATAATACTAAGTGAGTTGCATATAATTGAATCATAACTGCATGTAAATGTTATGACATGTCTTGTGCCGATTGATATATGCTTGTTCTGCAAATATTTGCATAAAAAAAGGGCATTTGTCTTCTCATGACCATGTGAAAGCTCAAAATAGAGCTTGCGGTCTTGCGGGACCATCATAGTGCCATACAAGCACCTATGAAAAGTTGTACTTGTGACATGCCTTATGAGTGCATGGTCAGTGGGGTATGAAACATACACCCGAGCTCAAGTATAAAACTTTAAAATGCTTAAGCATAAGTACTCGGCTCATAGTTGAGCTAAAATTCTGGGAAGAACATGGTTGGCGCCTATGGGGCATTCGATGGGTAATGTGTATACACGGATATCACCCCGAATGTGGGTTAGGATTTTGGAAATCCTCTGTGGTGCAATGACTTGCACATAAAAAAATAAATAAAATGGAAAATTTGCACACAAAACATAAGTGTGGGATTCTGGGTATACCTGAAAGATGGTATATGTTACTGGTTTCCCGGGATACTGGGTATACCTGAAAACGGTATATGTTACTCGTTTCCCAGGGCTCTGGGTACACCTGAAAGACGGTGTATGTTACTGGACCCATGGTCTACCTTGGAGAGGGTAGATGGTACAAGCTCCGTCGGACAATTTTTGTTTTGGTGAGAGCGAGTCGTCTCACCCGGTCCCCAGTCCACGGAGTTAGGGGGGCAGGACTACCAATGCGACCTAGGTGGTAGATCCAAGTCTTCTACAGAAGTACAGGGTGCATCCTAATTCTAGTTCTAGCCATTGGGGAGTACTCTCTCGGTCGTGAATAGTCCCCTTTGGATATTCGTACGGATAGTCATATGGGTTATAAAATAATAAACCCCCGTGTGGTCTCGGTCCGCTACGATGTCGAATGCCTGTGTGTACCCACAGGGTAATTAACAAGATGAAACATAAAGTTAGTGCATCATTAAATCACTATGAATTTTTTTTGATAGCCTTAGAACGCATAAATGCATGATTGAATCACTATGAACTTTTTTTGACAGCCTTAGAAGACGTATATGCATGATTGAATCAGTATGAATCTTTTTTTACAGCCTTAGAACACATATATGCATGATTGAATCACTACGAATTTTTTTTGATAGCCTTAGAACTCATATATGCATGATTGTATCACTATGAAATTTCTTTGACAACCTTAGAAGACATATATGCATGATTGAATCACTATGAAATTCTTTTGACAACCTTAGAACACATATATGCATTAATTAATCACTATGAATTTTTTTTGAGAGCCTTTGAACATATATATGCATGATTGAATCACTTAAAAAAAAATTAACAGCCTTAGAACACATATATGCATGATTAAATCACTATGAAAATTGTTTGAGACTTAGAACATATATATGCATGATTAAATCTCTATAAATTTTTTTTGACATCATTAAAACACATATATGCATGATTGAATCTCTGTAAAAATTTTGGAAAACCTTATAACACAAATCCGCATGATTGAATCACTATAAAATTTTTTTAACAGCCTTAGAACACTTGTATGGAAGTTTGAATCACTATAAAAAAAATTTGACAGCCTTAGAATACATATATGCATGAATGAATCACTATAAATTTTTTGTGATAGCGTTAGAACACATATATGCATGATTGAATCACTATGAAATTTTTCTGACAGTCTTAGAACACATAAATGAATGATTGAATCACTATAAAAAAATTTTGACAACCGTAGAACAGATATATGCATGATTGAATCACTATAAATTTTTTTTAACAACCTTAGGACACATATATACATGATTGAATCACTATGAATTTTTTTTTACTACCTTAGAACATACATATGTACGATTCAATCACTATGAAATTTTTTTGGCAGCCTTTGAATAAATATATTCATGATTGAATCACTATGATTTTTTTTTTACAGCCTTAGAACACATATATGCATGATTGAATCCCTATGAAATTTTTTTGACATCATTAGAACACATATATGCATGATTGACATCATTACAAACTTAGAACATATATCTACATGATTGAATCACTATGAAATTTTATTGACAGTCATAGAAAACATATATGCTTGATTGAGTCACTATGATTTTTTTTTGACAGTCTTAGAACACATATATGCATGATTGAGACACTGTGAATTTTTTTTATAGCCTTAGAACACATTTATGCATGATTTAATCTCTATGAAATTTTTTTGACAGCCTTAGAACACATATATACATGATTGAATCACTAAAAAAAATTTTTTGATAGCATTATAACATATATATGCATGATTGAATCACTATAAGAAAATTTTGACAGCCTTAAAACACATATATGCTTGATTAAATCTATGTGAAATTTTTTTGACAGCCTTAGCACACATATATTCATGATTGAATCACTAAGAAAGTTTTGATAGTCTTAGAATACATATATGCATGTTTGAATCACTATGAATTTTTTTGACTACCTAAGAACACATATGTGCATGATTGAATCACTATGAAATTTTTTTGACAACCTTGGAACACAAATATGCATGATTGAATCACTATGAAATTTTTTTATTGCCTTGGAACACATATATGCATGATTAGATCACTATGAAAATTGTTTGAGACTTAGAACACATATATGCATGATTAAATCTCTATAAAAAAATTTTGACATCATTAAAACACATATATGCACGATTGAATCTCTATAAAATTTTTGGAAAACCTTATAACACATATCCGCATGATTGAATCACTATAATTTTTATTTAACAGCCTTAGAACACTTGTATGGATGTTTGAATTACTATAAAGAAATTTTGACAGCCTTAGAATACATATATGCATGAATGAATCACTATAAATTTTTTGTGATAGCGTTAAAACACGTATATGCATGATTGAATCACTATGAAATTTTTCTGACAGTCTTAGAACACATAAATGAATGATTGAATCACTATAAAAAAATTTTGACAACTGTAGAATAGATATATGCATGATTGAATCACTATGAATTTTTTTTAACAACCTTAGGACACATATATACATGATTGAATCACTATGAAAATTTTTTGACTGCCTTTGAACATACATATGTACGATTCAATCACTATGAATTTTTTTTGACAGCCTTTGAATAAATATATTCATGATTGAATCACTATGATTTTTTTTTGACAGCCTTAGAACACATATATGCATGATTGAATCCCTATGAAATTTTTTTGACATCATTAGAACACATATATGCATGATTGACATCATTACAAACTTAGAACATATATCTGCATGATTGAATCACTATGAAATTTTATTGACAGTCTGTGATCATCGCAAAAATTTTCCTCTCTTGTGGTTTCTCTCTCTTCCTTCTCTTTTCCTTTTCTAGCCTCTATTTTCCTCCTTTTTGAAGGGAGAAAAATAAAAGACAGAAAAGAAAGTGAGAAGAGAAAAAAAGAGAGAGGAACTCTTTCGCGGGGTCTCACTTGACCTTAATTTGAAAATATTTAGCAAATAACTCGTCTCCGTTTTGAAAATGTTTGCGGGAAAATGGAGAGACGGGATTCGCTCGTCGGTATAAGGTTCGGCCGTTCCTGGCGCCTTTACCAGGGGTAATCGAACCAAGGATCGAATTTATGCCTTTTGCTTTGCCTAAATATTATCTAAGAATTTATCCTAAATCTAAATGCACAAAGAATCATGCTTGTGCAATGCAAGGATGTATGCTCTTTTGAAAGATGTTTTGAAAAAATTTCCAAGTATTCTGAGATGAACTTGATAATGAAGTGAAGAAATGATTTAAAGGATTAATTTGGATCTTAGATTTGGAATCCAACTCAGGATTTTAAATGGCTCAGGAAGAAGAGATTTGAATTTCCAAGTTTTGGAATGATCAGGATTTAGAGAGATAAATCTGTAGAAAGAGGAATTTAGAATTGGAATTTTTGAGATAAGAATGATTTTTCAAAGTCATAATGGACTTTGATTTAGAATTGATTTTCAAGGATGGATTTTGAATTCAATATCAGACTAGGAATTTGAATATAAATTTGAAATTGTCTTAGAGAATAGAAGATGAAATTAGATTTGAAATGAAATTTTGATCTAATATCTGAGATGGAACTGGATCTGAGATTTGAGATCCGAGATAGGGTTGGATTCTGGAATTCTAAGTGGGATTGGATCCGAAGTCTAAGATCCGAGATATAGTTGAATTTTGGAGCCTAAATGGAATTGGATCAGAAGTCTAAGATCTGAGATGAAGTTGGATATGAAATCTGGATCCTAAAGGAGAATTGGACTCTGGATCCTAAAATGGATTTTGGATCTGAAGTCTGAGATCCAAGATTGGATTGGATCCGGAATCTGAAACCTAAATTGGATTTGGATCTGAAGATCTGGAATCTAAGATGGAATTGGATTCTGGATCTCAAGGGAGTTTGGATCTAAAGTCTGAGATCCAAAGGTGAAGATTGTATTTGGAAATCTGGATCCAAGTTGGGATTGGGTTCTAACTTTGGATTTGGATTTTGATAGTTCGAATGGGACTTTTGAGGATGAATCTGGGAAAAACCCAGATTGAATTTAAAATTTAGGAAGAATCAGAATCAATCTCAAAACCTTGATTTTGAATTTTGAGAAGCATTTTTTGAAGATAAAGAATAATTTTGAATTTGAAATCAGAAGATGAATCAGAAACTTCAAAGTTAAATTGAACTTTGAAGTTTGAATTTTGAATTTTGAATTTGGAAATTGAAGTAAAAAAATGAATTTTGAAATTTCAAAGCCAATTTTGGACTTTGAAATCGAATTTGAATCTTGAAAGTGAGATAGAAATTGAATTTGAAATAGAAGCTTGAAGAAAGATATTCAAGATCACTTGGGGTTTTGAAAGGGAATTTTGAAGATATGATGCAATTTTATCCTGAATGATGAATGAATCTAAATAATTTTGAAATTGGATTTTGAAAATCATATTTCATTCTTTAAATGAATGTAAATAAGGTTGAAGACATAATACATATCTGACTATGGTCATTGAATGTATCATATAATAATCATATTTAAATTCAGGTGAAGAATAGAACATATTGTGGTGCTTTTATAGAGTTTAAAATGAAATTAACTCTCAATAGATCCTAACTATGGCCATTGATATATATTTTGAGTTAATTTTAAATTAAACTCTGATAAAAGAAGAAGATATTTTAGAAAATATGATGATTTTTTTAAAAGGATCCAGTGTGGATCCAGTGTTATTCTATAAAAGATGAAAATCCTAAGTCTTGTTCACATCCTGACTATGGCCATTGATGCAAATCGTCAACTTAGGATTTAATCACCATTTATAAAATGGTGCACGTGCCCTTCGTGTAAAACCCGCAATATTTCGACAATTATCAAACTAAATAAAGGATAAAATCCTTTGAAATAAATACGATAAAATGATGTTGAGTTGATCCAAATGGATCTTAAAATCGAAACTGGATCAACTGGATCCAGTATCTGGATTCGGATACGATGAATGAATTCGGATCCTGGATGGATCCGAAACCCTATTAGAATCCAATTGGATCTAAAGGGATACAAATAGGATCGAACCATAATTAAGATCCAAAAATGTAGTTAGAAAGTTCATAAGATTTAAAATATAATTATTATCCAACTCATATTTGAGATTCATCGAGAATCAATACGTATATAAGAGAATTTTAGTTGCAAGAATGAGCAACTAAAGAGGAGTTGGTGTAGTGGTCAAGATGTTGTACTCACAGGGAAGAGATCCCTAGTTCAAATCCCTCTGTGCGTCAGGGACACTTTTTGCGAAAATATTTTATAACCAACGATTATTTTTTAGTAACTCCTCATTAAAGTGACTTTAATAGGAAAACGTGTTTTCAAGAGGTAAGAGGGGCTGGACGAATTCCCAAATGGGAAACTCAAAATGGCTATAATGAGAACTTAAATGTGGAGGGCGGTTTTCAAGAAAGACTAAAATCCCTACATTTTTGCTAAACTAAAAAAAAGTAGGTGGTAACGTGAGGAGTTACCACTTACCAAAAAAAAAATTTAAATATCTAAGAAACAAAGATCTCTCCCCTTTTTCCAATGATTTTTCCTTTTTGAAAGACTTGCAACACAAGTATAGGAAGGGCACCACTAAAAAGAAAAAAAAAACGGTTGACAAACCATATGCACATGAAGACAAAAGGGCAGTATGGTACATTTGATTTAGAATGTAGAAAAAAGAGGAGAAAATGTGAATGGTGGATAGGTTCTAAAATTTTAGAAATTTAAAATTCAGGCTTAAATGAAGGAGATTAATTAGGGAAAGGTGGGCCTTGAGAAAAGAAAAAAAAAAAAAACGTGAACTCATTTTGGGCTCCATCGTTTTCCTCTCTCAACTCTCTCCCTCTCAACGTCTTTTCACCTTCTCTCCCACCGTGAGTGTGGACTCCATTGATGGACATGTGAACTCCATTGTTGGACGTGTGGACTCCATTGTTGAAGTGGTGTGCCGCTCCGCGAAGAAGAAATATCGCCTTGTTCGCTCGGAACTCCAACAAGAGGTAAGGGGTACTATATCTTTATGGGTGTGTTTGATGCCTTGTAGCACAAGTATATTGCAGCACCTTGCACATATATAAAAAAATTACATACATTCATTTAAAATGAAAAATGGCGAACGGGAGATCCAATCGGTCCTCGTTGCATAGGCTATGTTTGAATCTCCTATCATGGAAAGTCGATCTGCCCTTCTAGGGAGATTATAGACATAGTTTAGATCACCATGTCATAGACATCGTTTTCAGTTTATAATATATATATGTATATATATAATAACCCCGATGGTTTCTATAGCAGGTATATTCAATTACGTTTGGAAATGTTCATGTGAATACATTCTGGAGGAACCCATCACCAGTTTCTTTTTATCATCGGAGTCTATACACTCTTATAATAGAATCGTGTTTATGTAAATACATTCTGAACGACCCCATCACTTGGCTTCTTTTTCACATGGGTCTATAAAATCACATAAAAGGTTCACGCCTATTGATTAGGATACATAGAAATTTAGTTGTTTTTGAATTTTTCCTAGGTATAAATAACCACGTTCATGCCTATTGATCTAGTCATAAAGAAGAAGAAAAAAAAAATTATACACATGAGCCATACAATCATGTCGTGGGTTGTGCGCTTGTAACCGGTGATAGGTAGATACACATGTTCTACCCTTGAGATTGAATACTTTGACTGCTGAAAATGAAGAAAAGAAAAACGAAAAATTTATTTTTTTCTTCATGTTTGTTGGTCTTGCCCCTATCGTGAGTGTTTGGAAGTTAAATTGAAACATGGCAGGTTGCATTGGACATTAAACAATTATGCACTGGTTGCTGATTTATTTTTTTTGACAATACGTGGCTGAGATTTTTCCTTAGGGAAACAACATGTGTTAAGTTGGGAAATAAAATATTTAGTGGGTAGTTTAGTGGTTGCTGATTTATTTTTTTGACATTTCGTGGCTGAGATTTTTCCTTAGTGAAACAACATATTTTGGGAAATAAAATATTTAGTGGGTAGTTTAGTGGTTGCTGATTTATTTTTTTTGACATTACGTGGCTGAGATTTTTCCTTAGTGAAACAATATGTGTTAAGTTGGGAAATAAAATATTTATTGGGTAGTTTAGTGGTTGCTGATTTATTTTTGACATTACATGGCTGAGATTTTTCCTTAGTGAAACAACATGTGTTAAGGCGGGAAATAAAACATTTAGTGGGTGATTCACCCAAGAATATTGGCTGCACCCAGATATACAAAGGTATGCTTAAGAGTTTCAGAAAAAAAAAAAAAAAACAAGGTATGAAACTAACGTTTTGGAAAGGCTCATATGCATTGTATTTTATTTTGAAACAGTACATGTGTTTCTTTGTGACAGAGCTATATGCTGTTTTGTTTAAGCATATATGAATTAATATCATGTGTTAGACGTTGTATATGAAGAGAATATTCTCATATTGCGATTTGATGCATTTTCTTTTTGCCATATATGTACCTGTGAGTTTATTTGCATATTAATATAAATTTGAAAATGGTGTTGCATACACCTATACACTTAAATGTGTTTCCAGCATGTGAATAACCTACATACATGATATGTTAGTTGGTGGCTCTTGCAATTGTGCCGATCAGCCTACACGATCTGCATGCACATCATTGAATGAATCAAAATGAATAAATAAATTCCAGATTTCAAATAGTTGTAGCAAGTGTGACTCCACTATGAACGAAAACCGGTCATGGGATTCATGATAGTCACATTACAGTACATGCGAACCTACAACTGCCATTGAACTTATATAACTATCATGTGATAGCATATGCAAATTCTCGTAGTATTATATGGAAGCACTTATGAAGATGTCATATGCCATGAGGGCGTATGAATAATAGGGTATGAAAGCGTACACCCTAGCCTAAAAAAAATAAAAATAAAAATAAAAAAAATACAGAATATCAAGCATATATATGTATATACTAGATAAAATACATTTATATAGGTCTCAACGGCCATTGCCAAGTTATCACAAACAGTGATTGTTAAATTGTCATACGTGATTGAATATGCATACATATCAAGAATGTGTGATCTTGACCATGACACAGAGAAAGGTGAAAAATTTGATAATATAGAGTATCATTTCATGCGATGAATACAATTCTATTATCTAATTTTTGATGGTCATATTGCCTATTTAGTATGAACCTGAAGTTGTCATAAGATTTCCTTATGAAATATGTGTTACATCTGAGATTCACTATTATGCACATACTCAGAGTAGGTCAGAGATTTTCTTTTAGGTATATACATTAGCTATGGTAAAAGCACGTCGCAGTACACATGTTTAGATAGCATGATGATTTTATTATATGCTTATGAAAAGAATGTGATATGTTGATGAATGTGTCAAGTGAATGGAATATCCATGACGTTTTCATGTCGAGCATAGTTTTGTATGTGGTTGAAATATAAAGGTTGCGATAAATGTTTCAGTGCATGAATCGTCTGTTGTTAAATGCATATTTTTGTTATAATTGCACAAAGAAGATATATTACAAAGGCACGATAGTACAAATTGAAACTGAGCATGTCAAATCCTTGTGGTGCCATATGGGCACATATAATACTAAGTGAGTCGCATATAATTGAATCATAACTGCATGTAAATGTTATGACATGTCTTGTGCCGATTGATATATGCTTGTTCTGCAAATATTTGCATAAAAAAAGGGCATTTGTCTTCTCATGACCATGTGAAAGCTCAAAATAGAGCTTGCGGTCTTGCGGGACCATCATAGTGCCATACAAGCACCTATGAAAAGTTGTACTTGTGACATGCCTTATGAGTGCATGGTCAGTGGGGTATGAAACATACACCCGAGCTCAAGTATAAAACTTTAAAATGCTTAAGCATAAGTACTCGGCTCATAGTTGAGCCAAAATTCTGGGAAGAACATGGTTGGCGCCTATGGGGCATTCGATGGGTAATGTGTATACACGGATATCACCCCGAATGTGGGTTAGGATTTTGGAAATCCTCTGTGGTGCAATGACTTGCACATAAAAAAATAAATAAAATGGAAAATTTGCACACAAAAAAAAAATGTGGGATTCTGGGTATACCTGAAAGATGGTATATGTTACTGGTTTCCCGGGATACTGGGTATACCTGAAAACGGTATATGTTACTCGTTTCCCAGGGCTCTGGGTACACCTGAAAGACGGTGTATGTTACTGGACCCATGGTCTACCTTGGAGAGGGTAGATGGTACAAGCTCCGTGGGACAATTTTTTTTTTGGTGAGAGCGAGTCGTCTCACCCGGTCCCCAGTCCACGGAGTTAGGGGGGCAGGACTACCAATGCGTCCTAGGTGGTAGATCCAAGTCTTCTACAGAAGTACAGGGTGCATCCTAATTCTAGTTCTAGCCATTGGGGAGTACTCTCTCGGTCGTGAATCGTCCCCTTTGGATATTCGTACGGATAGTCATATGGGTTATAAAATAATAAACCCCCGTGTGGTCTCGGTCCGCTACGATGTCGAATGCCTGTGTGTACCCACAGGGTAATTAACAAGATGAAACATAAAGTTAGTGCATTAAGAAAAATCTTCAAGTAGTTGCATACTGCTTGATGTTGAAATTGTTGAAGTCTTGTAGAGCATGATTCAAATTGGTTTTCCTTTACATGGAAACTGTGATAACTTATGAACAATGTGTTGAATAGTGATATTTGTGCTTTATGCACACTTTACATGAAATGCTTTAGTTAAGTCAGGTGTACATCCACATTTGTTTAAAAGTTATTACTTAAATGAATATGGTTTATGCATATGATGGATCGTGCTTTGATGTTGATGGAATATATCATGAAATGCTTGACTTTATTGACTTGTACATTTATCAATTGTTAAATGGTTATTAGTTTTATCTAAACTTGTTGCACATATACTTGTACACATGACACTGTGCACATTCATATGGATATTATGCTTCTTACTCAGACTTGGTAGTCTGACTCTTTCATAATTAATGTTTTTCAGGAAACTGTATGACGAGCAATTGTGGTCGTCGCTGCGGACAGTGCTATGTGACCATATCTTTTTCGGATGTCCTGAGGATTTCTGACTTGTAATAAATCATCAAGTTGTAAATGATAACTTGTAGTATTTCAATGCAAGAATTTATTTTACTTAAATGCCTTGAGTCTGTGCTATTACTTGTAACCCGCCCAAATAATTTGAATAAGGATTTAATAAAGTTTTTCGCTGTTGTTTTGAAAAAAAAATTTATTCCAAAATTTTCAAGTTAAATATTTGGGGCATTACAATTATGGTATCAGAGCATGACAAGAATATATGGTTCATGGCCTTCCAGCAACCCTGCAAGAGATCTGTAAGTATATAATATTTGAATAGTCTTTATTTCTTGAAGAAATTGATTTATTGTGTGATAAGCGAGAACGTAGATATATTGCTAGGAACATCATTCAATATACGTTGTGATCAAGATGATCGGGAGACGTATGTTATGTTGTTGTTCGAGTAGACGGATTCAGAAATGAATTTTTATATATATATATACCCTAAATATGACTCTACATACTCTAAGTAAGACACAAGGTTAAAATTTCAACTTATTTTGAAGTTTTCATTTAGAATAACACACATGCAACGGTCCCTTGTATAATGAAAAGAATATCACAGGGATGAGCATTATAAGATTCTGCATAAGGCATAAATGAAAACATTAATTATTAAAAAGAGACAGACTTCTCTTCTCATAGTGTTACAATTAACGATGAAAATAATAGTAATATAGATTAAAGCACATTGTTTGGATCTTTGAAATTACCTGAGAGATTTTCATTTGATAACATACGGAAAAAAAAATTAATACAAGAAAGATACTTCAGTCTAGTTGCTTAGTTCTTGTAACGAATTTCGCAGACGAAATTCTTTTTAGGGGGAAAGGATGTAAAACCCGCAAAATTTTGACAATTATCAAACTAAATAAAGGATAAAATCCTTTGAAATAAATACGATAAAATGATGTTGAGTTGATCCAAATGGATCTTAAAATCCAAACTGGATCAACTGGATCCAGTATCTGGATTTGGATACGATGAATGAATTCGGATCCTGGATGGATCCGAAACCCTATTAGAATCCAATTGGATCTAAAGGGATCCAAATAGGGTCGAACCATAATTAAGATCCAGAAATGTAGTTAGAAAGTTCATAAGATTTAAAATATAATTATTATCCAACTCATATTTGAGATTCATCGAGAATCAATACGTATATAAGAGAATTTTAGTTGCAAGAATGAGCAAGTAAAGAGGAGTTGGTGTAGTGGTCAAGATGTTGTACTCACAGGGAAGAGATCCCCAGTTCAAATCCCTCTGTGCGTTAGGGACACTTTTTGCGAAAATATTTTATAACCAACGATTTTTTTTTAGTAACTCCTCATTAAAGTGACTTTAATAGGAAAACGTGTTTTCAAGAGGTAAGAGGGGCTGGACGAATTCCCAAATGGGAAACTCAAAATGGCTATAATGAGAACTTAAATGTGGAGGGCGGTTTTCAAGAAAGACTAAAATCCCTACATTTTTGCTAAACTAAAAAAAAGTAGGTGGTAACGTGAGGAGTTACCACTTACCAAAAAAAAAATTAAATATCTAAGAAACAAAGATCTCTCCCCTTTTTCCCACGATTTTTCCTTTTTGAAAGACTTGCAACACAAGTATAGAAAGGGCACCACTAAAAAGAAAAAAAAAAATGGTTGACAAACCATATGCACATGAAGAAAAAAGGGCAGTATGGTACAATTGATTTAGAATGTAGAAAAAAGAGGAGAAAACGTGAATGGTGGATAGTTTCTAAAATTTTAGAAATTTAAAATTCAGGCTTAAATGAATGAGATTAATTAGGGAAAGGTGGGCCTTGAGAAAAGAAAAGAAAAAGCGTGAACTCATTTTGGGCTCCATCGTTTTCCTCTCTCAACTCTCTCCCTCTCAACGTCTTTTCACCTTCTCTCCCACCGTGAGTGTGGACTCCATTGCTGGACATGTGAACTCCATTGTTGGACGTGTGGACTCCATTGTTGAAGTGGTGTGCCGCTCCGCGAAGAAGAAATATCGCCTTGTTCGCTCGGAACTCCAACAAGAGGTAAGGGGTACTATATCTTTATGGGTGTGTTTGATGCCCTGTAGCACAAGTATATTGCAGCACCCTGCACATATATAAAAAAATTACATACATCCATTTAAAATGAAAAATGGTGAATGGGAGATCCAATCGGTCCTCGTTGCATAGGCTATGTTTGAATCTCCTATCACGGAATGTCGATCTGCCCATCTAGGGAGATTATAGACATAGTTGATCACCATGTCATAGACATCGTTTTCAGTTTATAATATATATATGTATATATATAATAACCCCGATGGTTTCTATAGCAGGTATATTCAATTACGTTTGGAAATGTTCATGCGAATACATTCTGGAGGAACCCATCACCAGTTTCTTTTTATCATCGGAGTCTATACACTCTTATAATAGAATCGTGTTTATGTAAATACATTCTGAACGACCCCATCACTTGGCTTCTTTTTCACATGGGTCTATAAAATCACATAAAAGGTTCATGCCTATTGATTAGGATACATAGAAATTTAGTTGTTTTTAAATTTTTCCTAGGTATAAATAACCGCGTTCATGCCTATTGATCTAGTCATAAAGAAGAAGAAAAAAAAAATTATACACATGAGCCATACACTCATGTCGTGGGTTGTGCGCTTGTAACCGGTGATAGGTAGATACACATGTTCTACACTTGAGATTGAATACTTTGACTGCTGAAAATGAAGAAAAGAAAAACGAAAAATTTATTTTTTTCTTCATGTTTGTTGGTCTTGCCCCTATCGTGAGTGTTTGGAAGTTAAATTGAAACATGGCAGGTTGCATTGGACATTAAACAATTATGCACTCGTTGCTGATTTTTTTTTTTTTGACAATACGTGGCTGAGATTTTTCCTTAGGGAAACAACATGTGTTAAGTTGGGAAATAAAATATTTAGTGGGTAGTTTAGTGGTTGCTGATTTATTTTTTTGACATTACGTGGCTGAGATTTTTCCTTAGTGAAACAACATATTTTGGGAAATAAAATATTTAGTGGGTAGTTTAGTGGTTGCTGATTTATTTTTTTTGACATTACGTGGCTGAGATTTTTCCTTAGTGAAACAATATGTGTTAAGTTGGGAAATAAAATATTTATTGGGTAGTTTAGTGGTTGCTGATTTATTTTTGACATTACGTGGCTGAGATTTTTCCTTAGTGAAACAACATGTGTTAAGTGGGGAAATAAAACATTTAGTGGGTGATTCACCCAAGAATATTGGCTGCACCCAGACATACAAAGGTATGCTTAAGAGTTTCAGAAAAAAAAAAAAAAAACAAGGTATGAAACTAACGTTTTGGAAAGGCTAATATGCATTGTATTTTATTTTGAAACAGTACATGTGTTTCTTTGTGACAGAGCTATATGCTGTTTTGTTTAAGCATATATGAATTGATATCATGTGTTAGACGTTGTATATGAAGATAATATTCTCATATTGCGATTTGATGCATTTTCTTTTTGCCATATATGTACCTGTGAGTTTATTTGCATATTAATATAAATTTGAAAATGGTGTTGCATGCACCTATACACTTAAATGTGTTTCCAGCATGTGAATAACCTACATACATGATATGTTAGTTGGTGGCTCTTGCAATTGTGTCGATCAGCCTACAGGATCTGCATGCACATCATTGAATCAATCAAAATGAATAAATAAATTCCAGATTTCAAATAGTTGTAGCAAGTGTGACTCCACTATGAACGAAAACCGGTCATGGGATTCATGATAGTCACATTACAGTACATGCGAACCTACAACTGCCATTAAACTTATATAACTATCATGTGATAGCATATGCAAATTCTCGTAGTATTATATGGAAGCACTTATGAAGATGTCATATGCCATGAGGGCGTACGAATAATAGGGTATGAAAGCGTACACCCTAGCCTAAAAAAAATAAAAATAAAAATAAAAAAAATACAGTATATCAAGCATATATATGTATATACTAGATAAAATACATTTATATAGGTCTCAACGGCCATTGCCAAGTTATCACAAACAGTGATTGTTAAATTGTCATACGTGATTGAATATGCATACATATCAAGAATGCGTGATCTTGACCATGACAAAGAGAAATGTGAAAAATATGATAATATAGAGTATCATTTCATGCGATGAATACAAATCTATTATCTAAATTTTGACGGTCATATTGCCTATTTAGTGTGAACCTGAAGTTGTCAAAAGATTTCCTTATGAAATATGTATTACATCTGAGATTCACTATTATGCACATACTCAGAGTGGGTCAGAGATTTTCTTTTATGTATATACATTAGCTATGGTAAAAGCACATCGCAGTACACATGTTTAGATAGCATGATGATTTTATTATATGCTTATGAAAAGAATGTGATATGTTGATGAATGTGTCAAGTGAATGGAATATCCATGACGTTTTCATGTCGAGCATAGTTTGTATGTGGTTGAAATATAAAGGTTGCGATAAATATTTTAGTGCATGAATCGTCTGTTGTTAAATGCATATTTTTGTTATAATTGCACAAAGAAGATATATTACAAAGGCACGATAATACAAATTGAAACTGAGCATGTCAAATCCTTGTGGTGCCATATGGGCACATATAATACTAAGTGAGTTGCATATAATTGAATCATGATTGCATGTAAATGTTATGACATGTCTTGTGCCGATTGATATATGCTTGTTCTGCAAATATTTGCATAAAAAAAAGGCATTTGTCTTCTCATGACCATGTGAAAGCTCAAAATAGAGCTTGCGGTCTTGCGGGACCATCATAGTGCCATACAAGCACCTATGAAAAGTTGTACTTGTGACATGCCTTATGAGTGCATGGTCAGTGGGGTATGAAACATACACCCGAGCTCAGAAATAAAACTTTAAAATGCTTAAGCATAAGTACTCGGCTCATAGTTGAGCCAAAATTCATGGAAGAACATGGTTGGTGCCTATGGGGCATTCAATGGGTAATGTGCATACACGGATATCACCCCGAGTGTGGGTTAGGATTTTGGAAATCCTCTGTGGTGCAATGACTTGCACATAAAAAAATAAATAAAATGGAAAATTTGTACACATCAAATAAGTGTGGAATTCTGGGTATACCTGAAAGACGGTATATGTTACTGGTTTCCCGGGATACTGGGTATACCTGAAAACGGTATATGTTACTGGTTTCCTAGGGCTCTGGGTACACCTGAAAGACGGTGTATGTTACTGGTCCCATGGTCTATCTTGGAGAGGGTAGATGGTACAAGCTCCGTGGGACAATTTTTGTTTTGGTGAGAGCGAGGCGTCTCACCCGGTCCCCAGTCCACGGAGTTAGGGGGGCAGGACTACCAATGCGTCCTAGGTGGTAGATCCAAGTCTTCTACAGAAGTACAGGGTGCATCCTAATTCTAGTTCTAGCCATTGGGGAGTACTCTCTCGGTCGTGAATCGTCCCCTTTGGATATTCGTACGGCTAGTCATACAGATTATAAATTAATAAACCCTCATATGGTCGCGGTCTGCTACGATGTCGAATGCCTGTGCGTACCCACAGGGTAATTAACAAGATGAAACATAAAGTTAGTGCATTAAGAAAAATCTTCAAGTAGTTGCATATTGCTTGATGTTGAAATTGTTGGAGTAAGTCCTGTAGAGCATGATTCAAATTGGTTTTCCTTTACATGGAAACTGTGATAACTTATGAACAATGTGTTGAATAGTGATATTTGTGCTTTATGCACACTTTACATGAAATGCTTTAGTTAAGTCAGGTGTACATCCACATTTGTTTAAAAGTTATTACTTAAATGAATATGGTTTATGCATATGATGGATCGTGCTTTGATGTTGATGGAATATATCATGAAATGCTTGACTTTATTGACCTGTACATTTATCAATTGTTAAATGGTTATTAGTTTTATCTAAACTTGTTGCACATATACTTGTACACATGACACTGTGCACATTCATATGGATATTATGCTTCTTACTCAGACGTGGTAGTCTGACTCTTTCTGAATTAATGTTTTTCAGGAAACTGTATGACGAGCAATTGTGGTCGTCGCTGCGGACAGTGCTATGTGACCATATTTTTTTCGGATGTCCTGAGGATTTCTGACTTGTAATAAATCATCAAGTTGTAAATGATAACTTGTAGTATTTCAATGCAAGAAATTATTTTACTTAAATGCCTTGAGTCTGTGCTTTTACTTGTAACCCACCCAAATAATTTGAATAAGGATTTAATAAAGTTTTCCGCTGTTGTTTAGAAAAAAAAAATTTATTCCAAAATTTTCAAGTTAAATATTTGGGGTGTTACACTTCGTGTTCCCATTCATAAAATTTTTGAAATAAATGAGAAAATGATATGAAGCAAGCATTTCTAAGCTATGTATCTTCATACATTCTATTCTAGTATTAAAAGTGTAAAATTCTCGCTATAGCCTAGCTATTACAACATTGAAATTTGAAATTGAAATGATAAAGTCCTAAGCTATAAACGGAGATCAACTTTTCTCACATATTTCCTGCAAAAATAGAATTAGCACAAGATAACAGGCGAAATATAGAAATAGATTTGAGAATTGTTGTATTAAAATTAAAGACATAACTGAAAGTGTTCATTCCGATGAAGAACGAATATACTAGATGCAAAGCTTAAACTAAAATATATATATATATATATATATATATATATGTATATATATATATATGTATATATATATATATATATGTATATATATATATATATATGTATATATATATACATGATGTACCCTATGCTCATAAAATATAATATATATGTGATGCTGAACTGGAGACATGCAATATAGGAATACATTGTGAGAGGTGTACGCAATATACAACAACATAAGTGAAGGTGCTTGTTTTAATGGTGTAGCCTAAACATGCCGCTAATATTATAGAAATGGTGAACAGTTTTAAATGCTGCTGCTGCAGGGGATGGGATTATTTGCAAATGTAAGGTGTGGTGCAGGTGGTGAGAATTACAACAAATAGAGCAGGTGCTAGGTGTTGAACGCTATGTGCTGGTAGTGAAGTGGAAGGTGTGTGCTGTGAAGAAAGTGGAGTGGGTACCATGGCGATGTTGCCGACTGAGGAAATGCAAGGATATACATAGTGGTGCACAACTGGATGAATAGTGACAGTGGGTAATGCACTGTGATACACTGTGCACAGGAAGTTACAGGAGAGGTGTGGTATAGTGCACCACCACCATACCTGGATACTCATCACAGCACAAATTTAGGTGCGCCCACCCTGTTGGATGGACCATGCCATTTAAACACCTACTCCATTTTTGCACAAGTGGATGCAATAGGAACTAACTGAAGGTTTGCAACGACTGTAGCCTCTGCCACTACACCACCTATTTTGTCAATGCATTTATCAACCATTATGGGAAAAGTGATTTTATGTGACGTAGTTGATGATTTCTCTGACTTCAGAACTCACCTCTTGACCCATCTTATAAGAGGACTGGCAGAAAAAGATTTTCTGCAGCAACCGTATTGAAAATTTTTATATAACTGTAGCTGCTTCTGACTGTCTCCTCCAGTAGTATCCATCACAAAGGGCAACACCAACAGAGCTCAGCATTTTCATTGACTGTAGTATGTATTCTAAATAGCAAATGACGATAATATTAGCACTGCCCACCTTTTTCAATATCTGCTCAACTTTGAAAGCGTGTTTCAAGCAGAACACTTGTAGTCTCAGGAATGTCTTGGATCTTAAAAATATTGATGGACAGACCGAGGGATTTGATGGTCAAAATCGAAAAAGTTTCATCTTTCGATTAAGTTATAAAGCATGTAGAATTCCTTACAAAGCAAGAAGGATGATCAAACCTGTAGAAGTGCTCCAAGTTGTTCTGTATTAGCTTTTCACCTTCGATCTTTTGATATAGCTGCCTTTGTCTTGGTATTTCAGGATTTGCTAGGTGAGAGCACCTTATATCATTTGCATTGATAAATCTTATGACAAAAATCACCACCTGTATTATCCTCCAGCGAGTCAGTCTAGATAAATCAAGAAAAGATTCCCACTCATCAGGGCAAGACTTCAAACCCTTATATATATAAGAAGTGCTTCAGGTTTACGTAAACTATGCGAAGCAATATGTCCTTTAAGCAAAGCCTCAGTTAGCGGCGGCAGTGGGTTTTACCTGGATCCGAGGCAGAACATGTATATCGGAATAGAACACACCTTTCTGAATCCACAAAGCACAATAATCATGAGGACTAAGCATAAGGAGTTAGATCAAAACACAGGCACTGATTGACAAAAACTTGAGAAATATATATTCATAAATTAGGGTGAGATATAATTCTAATGTGATAAGAGGAATGCAACATACCACTAAATATGATAAACGAAGAATCCATGTAATTGAGCAATGCTGAATAGTGGGAATAACAGGAACTAAATGTTATAAAAAAATGCATATCTTAAGATGATGGGTCATGATTTGGGAAGAGAATAAAACAACAGTGCCTTTCACTCTATCTTGTTACAAAACAAAAAAAAAGCTATTCTCAGCAGTAGATTGATTCACAGTGAATCGACCTCTGCGAGTTGATCTAAGTTGATCAGGATGGAGGATAGTGGGGTGGGTGCCTAAGCTCTACAGTATAGCATTGGCACAACTTATTGTCATAGCTGATGGTGTTCACGATGGATGCGCAGGTATGAGGAAAAAAAAAAAAACAGAGTACCGAGGTTTGTAAGATCAGAGATATGATACCAATGGGTGAAGTCCGATGAGTGCAGCATGTTCTTATGAATTGTGATGGTACTTATGAATATTGTGCAAAGAAAGGAAAGGGGAATATAGGTGAACCCCACTGAGTTTGAAAATAACCTCCTGGATGAGTCGAAATGATATATTGACACCAATAAGTAATCCCCGAAATAAGCATGGATTAAAAATGGAATGAATAATCAAATACGGTAAAAAATATAATGCAGGAATGAATGGAACATGATGAATCAGAGTGAACCACACTTATAATCTTATGCCATTAAAATGGGAAATCAAATGCAAAGACAGTAATATAAAGAGAAAATAAAAGAAGAAAGAAAGAAAAAAAAAATCAAAGGATAATAAAGAACTAATCGTGAGTTGAGCATCAAATGATAACCCAGAAACGGAACATGTAAACAAATTTTCTATTTGAATAGAGTCCAATCTCATTGCAGGGGGGATTTACAGTCAGTGGGATGGCTCTTACAGTAAATCAGGGGAGTTCCAGCCATTGTGAGTGAAATTTTCTGATAGAATTTAAATGAAGCATTCCCAGCAACTCCGATTCAGTTTCAGATCGACCTTTTATGGAGGATAAAAGCCAGGCTGAATACAAACTGGCAGAGAGACACCTATTCAGCAACTCCAGACCAGACGATGGGTCTCATAGCAGTTCCGATCTGGATTCCAGATCACCAACTGCTGCAATGGAATGCCGATATTGACTTCCACTGTGAATATAAGGGCGATTTTCATAGAAGATAAACTCACGGTGAAATCAACTGTAGAGCAGATGAATTTCACTATGAAATAGGTCCAGGCAAAATGAAATTAGGTTGATGACTAAGGGATGCCGATGAAATTGGATGAAACCAAATGATGTAGCTCAACGAATGATAAAAAGAAGAACAACAAAATAAATAAGTAAATAATTAAATCAAACTGGAAAAGACATTATATATTGTGAAAATGCGATCAAACAAAGGGTAATAAAATGGATAAAATAAAATGTGATTAAATGATTGATCGAATGCAAACTCTTTTAATAATGTAGAAATCCAAGAAAATGTGACCCTGCAGAAGGCCAGATTCATGTAGCAATATGCAAATTAGCATCGCTATAGACGAACCAATGAGGCATACGATGCTTATGTGAAACAGAGGAAGAAGATGCTTAAAACACAAATTAACAGAAAACAATAAGAGAGAGGGTTAATAGGGACTTACCTTGCTTGCAAGAATTCTGAGAGAAGGAGCCGGGGCTTCTTCAGTGACTCAGAGGGGAAGAGATCAACGGGAGAGAAAGCAAGATCCGTGAAGAAGAAAGGAAATGTTGAGGTGAGGAAAATGGATTGAAATCCTTCCTTCAAAAGAAAACCGATCAAGTGGAGAGGTGAATAATGGATAGGCAGGGGATCGATAGGCAAGGGATGGATAGGCCAGGGGATGGATGGAATCGCCTCCTGTTTTATAACAGGAGGCCGTTACTTTTTTTTCAACGGAGGTCCAAAAAGCATTTCAAAAATTTTAAAAAGTGGTTCCTCTTTAAGGATTTTCTGAAAAGATGGTTTTCAAGAAAGAAACTTTAAAAAAAGGGTTTCTAAAAACCATTTTTTTTTTGTATTTTTCTTTTTCCCTTATTATTATTTTTTTACTCCTTTGTCTTTGCATTTTATATATATATTTATATATATATATTTGATGTTTTTGATATAAAAACTCTAAAAACTAAAGGGTTTTAAATTAATTTGGCAAAATTTAATAATAGTTTATCAAAGAAGTATTTTCTGAGAATTTGAGTTCATTTTTGGAATTTTCTTCAGAAGATGGGTTTAGATCTAGGTTTTGAGAAAATATTCAAGTTTTGAACCTCGAATTGAGAAATTTAACGTGATGAATCCAAACGGATACCAGACAAACTATCTGAGCCTTTCAAAAGGTTATTTTGGTAATTTTGAGGATTTAATTTAAAAATTGGATCACAAAGCTCAGATTCGGATCTTGACAATGGATCTGGATCCAAAATCAAGTCAGATACATAAAATGAATTTAATTTCAGTAAAACTTTGAGAAATGAACTGGAATTTAGATTTAAAAGTGACTCAATTGCTCAAAAAATGAAGTCAGGGGCAAAAAGGGATTATTTAAAAGATTTTGAAAAATTTTGGGTGTTCACACAGTCATAGAAAACATATATGCTTGATTGAGTCACTATGATTTTTTTTTTACAGCCTTAAAACACATATATGCATGATTGAATCACTATGATTTTTTTTCACAGTCTTAGACCACATATATACATGATTGAATCTCTAAAAAAACATTTGACGGCATTAGAACACATATATGCATGATTGAAGCACTATAAAAAAATTTTGACAGCCTTAGAACACATATCTGCCTGATTGATTCATTATGAAATTTTTTTGACAGCCTTAGGATACATATATGCATGATTGAATCACTATAAATCTTTTTTTGCAGGCTTAGAACACATATATGCAAGATAGAATCACTATGAGTTTTTTTTTCAGCCTTAGAACACACGTATGCATGATTAAATCTATATAAAATTTATTTGACAGCCTTAGCACACATATATTCATGATTGAACCACTATAAAAAAGTTTTGAGAGCCTTAGAACACATATATGCATGTTTGAATAACTATGATTTTTTTTTTACTACCATAGGACTCATATATGCAAGATTGAATCACTATGATTTTTTTTTGACAGCCTTAGACAACATATATGCATGATTGAATCACTATAAAATTTTTTGACAGCCTTAGAACACATATATGCATGATTGAATCACTATGGAATTATTTTGACAGCCTTAGAACACATATATGCATGATTGACTCACTATGAAAAAAATTTGACATCATTAGAACACAAATATGCATGACTGCGTCACTATAATTTTTTTCTGAAAACCTTAGAACACATATCTGCATGATTGAATCACTATGAAATTTATTTGACAGCCACAGAACATATATATGCAAGATTGAATCACTATAAAATTCTTTTGACAACCATAGAAATCATATATGGATGATTTAGTCACTATGAAATTTATTTGATAGCCTTAGAAAAGATATATACATGATTTAATTACTATGATTTTTTTTTTACAGCCTTACAACATATATATACATGATTGAGTCACTATGAATTTTTTTTTACAGCATTAGAACACATATATGCATGATTGAATCACTAAAAAAAAATTTTGACAGCCTTAAAACATATATCTGCCTGATTGATTCACTATAAAACTTTTTTGACAGCCTTAGGATACATATATGCATGATTGAATCACTAAGAAATTTCTTTTATAGCCTTAGAACACATATATCAAGATTGAATCACTATGATTTTTTTGTTGCAGCCTTAGAATACATATATGCATGATTAAATCTCTATGAAATTGTTTTGACGGCCTTAGAACACATATATGCTTGATTGAATTACTATGAAAAAAAAATTGACAGCCTTAGAACACATATACGCATGTTTGAATCACTATGATTTTTTTTACTACCTTAGGACACATATATGCATCATTGAATCACTATGAATTTTTTTTTATATCCTTAGAACACATATCTGCATGATTGGATCACTATGAATTTTTTTTTACAGCCTTAGAACACATATATGCATGATTGAATCACTATGATCTTTTTTAAACAGCCTTAGAACACATATATGCATGATTGAATCACTACAATTTTTTTTGACAGCCTTAGAACACATATATGCATGATTGAATCACTATGAAATTTTTTGATATACTTTGAACACATATTTACGTGATTGAATCTCTATAAAAAAAAATTTACATCATTACAACACATATATGCATGATTGAATCACTATAATTTTTTTTTAAAAAAACCTTAGAACACATATTTGCATGATTGAATCACTGTGAAATTTACTTGACAGCCTTAGAACACATATATGCATGATTGAATCACTATAAAAAAAAATTTTAATCGTTAGAACACATGTGCATTATTAAGTCAATATGAATTTTTTTTGACAGCCTTAGAAAACACATATGCATTATTGAATCACTATAAATTTTTTTGACAGCCTTAGAACACATATACGCATGATTGAATCTTGCATGAAATTTTTTTGACAGCCTTATAAAACATATATGCATTATTGAATCACTATGAAATTTATTTGACAGCCTTAGAAAACATATATGCATTATTGAAACACAATGAAATTTTTTTGACAGCCTTAGAACACATATATGCATGATTGAATCACTATGAAATTTTTTTGACATTCTTAGAACGTATATATATGCATGATTGAGTCACTATGAAATTTTTTTGACAGATCTAGAACACATATGCATGATTGAATCTCTATGATTTTTTTTTACAATCGTAGAATAGATATATGCATTAATGAATCACTATGAATTTTTTTTAACAACCTTAGGACACATATATGCATGATTGAATCAATATGAAATGTTTTCGATAGCCTTAGAACATATATATTCATGATTGAATCACTTTGAATTTTTTTGACAGCTTTAGAACACATATATGCATTATTGAATCAGAATGAAATTTTTTTGACAAGCTTAGAAGACATATATGCATGATTGAATCACTATGATTTTTTTTTTTACATTCTTACGACACATATATGCATGATTGAATCACAATGAAATTTTTTTGACAATGTTAGAACACATATATGCATGATTGAGTCACTATAAAATTTTTGAGACATCCTTAGAATACATATATGCATGATTGAGTCACTACAAAATTTTTGTAAGATCCATAGAACACATATATTCATATTTGAATCATATTGAAATTTTTTTGACAACTTTGAAACACATATATGCATGATTGAATTAGTATGAAATTTTTTTGACAGCATTAGAACACATATATGGATGATTGAATCACTATGAAATTTTTTTGACAGCATTAGAACCCATATATGCACGAATGAATCTCTATGAAATTTTGTTGACAGGCTCAGAACATATATATACCTCATTGAATCACAATGAAATATTTTTGACAACCTTAGAATACATATACATGATTAAATCATAATAAAACTTTTTTGACAGCCTTAGAACACATATATGCATTATTGAATCATTATAAAATTTGTTTGACAGACTTAGAACACATATATGCAAGATTAGAATTTTTTAGTCAGCTTTAGAAAGCATATATGCATGATTGAAGTACTATGAATTTTTTTTGATAGCTTAAAACACAAATATACGTGATTGAATCACAAAGAATTTTTTTTGACAACCTTAAAACACATATATACATGATTGAATCACAATGACATTTTTTTGACAACCTTACAATACATCTATACGTGATTGAAACACAATAAATAAATTTTGACTGCCTTAGAACACATATATGCATGATTGAATCGCTATGATTTTTTTTTGACAACCTTAGAACACATATATGCTTGTTTGAATCACTACCAATTTTTTTTGAGTAACTTAGAACACATATCTGATGATTGAATCACTATAAATTTTTTTTGATCGCCTTAAAACACATATATGCATAATTGAGTCACTATGACATATTTTTAACAGCCTTAAAACACTTATACGCATGATTGAAATTTTTTTGACAGCCTTAGAACACATGTATGCATGATTGAAATTTTTTTGACAACCTTAGAACAAATATATGAAAGATTGAATCATTATGAAATTTTTGGACAGCACTAGAACACTTATATGGATGATTGAATCACTACAAAATTTTTCTAACAGTATTAGAACACATATAAGCATGATTAGAAAATTGTTTTTTGAGTAAATTAGAAAACCTATCTGCATGATTGAATCACTATGAATTTTTTTTAACAGCCTTAGAACACATATATGCATGATTGATTCACTATAAAAAATTTTGGACAGGCTTAGAACACATATATCCATGATTGAATCAGTATAAATTTTTTTTAACAACCTTAGAACACATATATGCAAGATTGAATCACTATGAAATTTTTTTAACAACCTTAGAACACATATATGCAAGATTGAATCACTGTGAATTTTTTTTGACAACGTTAGAACACATATTTGCATGATTGAGTCACTATGAAAATTTTTTGACAGCCTTACAACACATATTTGCACGAGTGAATCACTAAGGAATTTTTTTGACAGCCGTCGAAGACATATATGCATACTTGAACCACTCTAAAAATTTTTGACAGCCTTAGCACACATATATAAATGATTGAATCACTAAGAATTTTTTTTGACAACCTTAGAACACATATATGCATCAATGAATCACTATGAATTTTTTTTTATAGCCTTAGAACACATATATGCATGATTGAATAAATATGAATTTTTTTTGACAACCTTAGAACACATATATGCATGATTGAATAACTATAATTTTTTTTTTACAGACTTAGAACACATATATGCATTATTGAATCACTATGAAATTTTTTTGATAGCCTTTGAACACATATATGCATGATAGAATCACTATGAAATTTTTTTGACATTCTTAGAAAACATATATGCATGATTGAACCACTATGATTTTTTTTTGACAACCTTAGAACACATATATGCATGACTGAATCACTATGAAATTTTTTTGCAAGCCTTAGAACACACATATGCATGATTGAATCACTATGAAATTTTTTTAATAGCCTTAGAACACATATATGCATGATTGAATCTCTATAAAAAAAATTTGACACCATTAGAACAAATATATGCATGATTGAATCACTATAATTTAAAAAAAAAAAAAAAACTTAGAACACATATCTGCATGATTGAATCACTGTGAATTTTATTTGACAACCTTAGAACACATATATGCTTGATTAAATCACTATGAAAATTTTTTGACAGCCTTAGAATGCATATGAGCATGATTGAATCACTATGAATTTCTTCTGATAGCCTTAGAACACTTATATACATGACTGAATCACTATTGAATTTTTTCGACCGCCATAGAACACATATATGCATGATTGAATCCATATATGGGTGATTGATTCACTATAAAAAAAATTTGATAACCTTAAAACACATATATGCATGATTGAATCACAATGACATTTTTTTGACAACCTTAGAACACATCTATACATGATTGAATCCCAATAAAAAAATTTTGACAGCCTTAGAACACATATATGGATGATTGAATCACTATGAATTTTTTTTAACGACCAAAGAACACATATATGCATGATTGAATCACTACCAGATTTTTGTCACAGCATTAGAACATATATATGCATGATTGAATCACTATAAAATTTTTTGGAGTAACTTAGAACACATAGCTGCATGATTGAATCACTATAAAAAAATTTGACAACCTTGAAACACATATATGCAAGATTGAATCCCTATGAAATATCTTTGACAGCCTTAAAACACATATATGCATGATTGAAATTTTTTTGATAACCTAAGAACACATATATGCATGATTGAAATTTTTTTGACAGCCTTAGAACACATATATGCATGATTGAATCACTATGAATTTTTTTGGACAACCTTGGAACACATATATGGATGATTGAATCACTACAATTTTTTTTTGATAGGATTAGAACACATATATGCATGATTGAATCGCTATAAATTTTTTTTGAGTAACTTAGAACCCATATCTGCATGATTGAATCACTATGATGACATATATACATGATTGTATCACTATTAAGTTTTTTTGACAGCCTTAGAACACATTGACAACCTTAGAACACATATATGCAAGATTGAATCACTATAAAAAAAATTTGACAGCCTTAGAACAGATATATGCTTGATTAAATCACTATAAATTTTTTTTAATAAACTTAGAACACATAAATGCAAGACTGAATCACTATGAATTTTTTTTAGCAACCTTAGAACACACATATGCAAGATTGAATCACTATGAATTTTTTTTCACAACGTTAGAACACATATATGCATGACTATGTCACTATAAAAAAAATTTGACAGTGTTAGAACACATATATGCATGAGTGAATCACTATGAAATTTTTTTGACAGGCTTAGAACACATACATGCATGATTGAATCACTATGAAATTTTTTTGACAGCCATAGAACACATATATGCATTACTCAGTCACTATGAAATTTTTTTTACAGCAATAGAACACATATATACATGATTCAGTCACTGTGAATTTTTTTTGATAGCCTTAGACCACATATATGCATGAGGGAATCACTACAAAATTTTTTTTGATGGCCTTATCACACATATATGCATGATTGAGTCACTATAATTTTTTTTTGACCGCATTAGAACACATATATGCATGATTGAATCCCTATAAAATTTTTTTGACAGCCTTAGAACACATATATGCATGATTGAATCACAGTGAAAATTTTTGGATTGCCTTAGAACACATATATGCATGATTGAGTCACTATGAATTTTTTTGGACAACCGTATTACACATATATGGATGATTGAATCACTACAAATTTTTTTGACAGGATTAGAAAACACATATGCATGATTGAATCACTATAAATTTTTTTTTTAGTAACTTAGAACACATATCTGCATGATTGAATCACTATGAAATTTTTTTAACAGCCTTAAAAGACATATCTGCATGAGTGAATCACTATTAAATTTTTTTTACTGCCTTATAGCACATTGACATCTTTACAACACATATATGCAAGATTAAATCACCATAAAAATTTTTTGATAGACTTAGAACACATATACGCATGATTGAAACACTACGAAAGTGTTTTAACAAACTTAGAACACATAAATGCAACACTGAGTCACTATGAAATTTTTTTAACAACCTTAGAACACATATATGCATGACTAAGTCACTATGAATTTTTTTTGACAGCTTAGAACACATATATGCATGAGTGAATCACTATGAAATTTTTTTGACAACCTTAGAAAACATATATGCATGATTGAATCACTATCAAATTTTTTTGAGAGCCATAGAACACATATATGCATGATTTAGTCACTATGATTTTTTTTTTACAGTCATAGAACACATATATGCATGATTGAGTCACTATGAAACTTTTTTGACAGCCTTAGAACATATACATGCATGAGTGAATCACTATGAAATTTTTTTGACAGCCTTAGCACACATATATGCACTATTGATTCACTATGAAATATTTTTGATAGCCTTAGAACACAAATATGCATGATTGAATCACTGTAAAAAAAATTTGACAGCCTTAGAACAAATATATGCATGATTGAATCACTATGAAATTTTTTGGACAGCCTTAGAAAACATATATGGATGATTGAGTCACTATGATTTTCTTTGGACAACCTTAGAACACATATATGGATGATTGAATCACTACAAATTTTTTTGACAGGATTAGAACACATATATGCATGATTGAATCACTATAAAAATTTTTGAAGTAAATTAGAACACATATCTGAATGATTGAATCACTATGAATTTTTTTTAACAGCCTTAGAAGACATATATGCATCATTGAATCACTATTAAATTTTTTTGACAGCCTTAGAACACATTGACAAAACTAGAACACATATATGCAAGATTGAATCACTACAAAAAAAAATTGATAGCCTTAGAACACATATATGCATGATTGAATCACTATGAATTTTTTTTAACAAACTTAGAACACATAAATGCAAGACTAAATCACTATGTAATTTTTTTAATAACCTTAGAACACAAATGCAAGATTGAATCATTATGAATTTTTTTGGACAACGTTAGAACACATACATACATGACTAAGTCACTATGAATTTTTTGTGACAGCCTTAGAAAACATATATGCATGAGTGAATCTCTATAAAAAAATTTGACAGCCTTAGAAAATATATATGCATGATTGAATCACTATGAAATTTTTTTGACAGCCATTGAACACATATATGCATGATTGAGTCACTATGAATTTTTTTTTACAACAACAGAACACATATATGCGTGATTGAGTCACTATGCAATTTTTTTGACAGCCTTTAAACACATATATGCATGAGTGAATCACTATAATTTTTTTTTAATAGCCTTAGCACACATATATGCATGATTGAGTCACTAAGCATTTTTTTTTATAGCATTAGAACACATATATGCATGATTGAATCACTATAAAAATTTGTTGACAGCCTTAGAGCACATATATGCATGATTAAATCACTATGAAATTTTTTTTACAGCCTTAGAACACATATATGCATGATTTAGTCACTATGAAATTGTTTTGATAGCCTTAGAACATATATCTGCAAGATTAAATCACCATATATCAGCATGAACAAATATAAATTTTTTTGACACCCGTAGAACACATATATTAATTATTGAATCTCTATGAAATTTTTTTGACAGCCTTAGCAAACATATATGCATGATTGAATCACCATAAAAAAAATTCACAACTTTATAACACATATATGCATGATTGAATCACTATGAAATGTTTTTGATAACCTTGGAACATATATTTGCATGATTGAATCACTATGAAATTTTTTTGATAACCTTAGAACACATATATGCATTATTGAATCACTATAAAATTTTGTTGACAGCCTTAGAACACATATATGCATTATTGAATCACTTTGAAATTTTTTTCACAGCCTTAGAACCTATATATGGATGATTGAATCATTATGAAATTTTTTTGACTGTCATAGAACACATATATGCATGATTGAGTAACTATAAATTTTTTTTGACAGCCTTAGAACACATATATGCAATATTGAATCACTATGAAATTTTTTTAACAGCCTTAGAACACATATATGCATGATTAAATCACTATCAATTTTTTTTTACAGCCTTAGAACACATATATGCAAGATTGAATCACCATGAACTTTTTTTGACAACTTTAGAACACATGTATGCATGATTGAATCACTATGAAATTTTTTTGGAAGCCTTAGAACACATATATGCATGATTGAATCTCTATGAATTTTTTTTGGAAACCTTAGAACACATATATGTAAGATTGAAAGTTTTTTTACAAATGTAAAACACATATATGTATGATTGAATCACAATAAATGTTTTTTACAGCCTTAGAACACATATATGCAAAGTTGAATCACTATGATTTTTTTTTGAAAACCTTAGAACACATATATGTATGATTGAATAACTACAATTTTTTTTTTATTGCATTAGAATACATATATAGATGATTGAATCACCACAATTTTTTTTTCTGCATTAGAGTACATATCTGCATGATTGAATCAGTATAATTTTTTTTTGAGTAACTTAGAACACTTATCTGCATGATTGAATAGCTATTAGAATTTTTTGACAGCCTTAGAACACATATATGCATGATTGAATCACTTTGAAATATGTTTGACAACCATAGAACACATATATGTAAGATTGAAATTTGTTTGACGACCATAGAACACATATATACAAGATTGAAATTTTTTTGACAACCTTAGAACACATATATGCATGATTGAATCACTATAAATTTTTTTTGAGAGACTTAAAACACATATATTCATGATTGAGCCACAATTAAATTTTTTTGATAGACTTAGAACACATCTATGCATGATTGAATCATAATAAAAAAAATTTGACAGCCTTAGAATAGATATATGCATGATTGTATCACTATGAAATTTTTTTGACAACCTTAGAACACATATATGCATGACTGAATCACTATAAAAAATTTTTGATAGCCTTAGAACACATATATGCATGATTGAATCATTTAAATTTTTTTTTGACAACCTTAGAATTCATATATGCATGATTGAATCACTATGAAAATTTTTTGATAGCCTTGGAACACAAATATGCTTGCTTGAATCTCTATGAATTTTTTTTGACAGCCATAGAACACAAATATGCATGATTGAGTCACTATGAATTTTTTTTGACAGCCTCAGGACATATATGCATGTGTGAATCACTATAAAATTTTGTTGACAACCTTAGAACAAATATATGCATTATTTAATCACTATAAAAAATTTTTGACAGCCTTAGCACGCACATATGCATGATTCAATCACTATGATTTTTTTTTGACAACTTTGGAATTAATATAAGAATGATATAGTCACTATAAAACTTTTTTGACAGCCTTATAACACATATATGCATTATTGAATCACTATGAATTTTTTTTGACAGCCTTAGAACATATATATGCATGATTGAATCGCTATGATTTTTTTTTTTACAGCCTTAGAGCACATTTATGCATAATTAGAATCACCATGAATTTTTGTTGACAACCTTAGAACACATGTATGCATGATTGAATCACTATGAAATTTTTTTGGAAGCCTTAGAACACATATATGCATGATTGAATCACTATGAAATTTTTTGGAAACCTTAGAACACATATATGCAAGATTGAATTTTTTTTGACAACCTTAGAGCACATATATGTATAATTCAATCACAATAATTTTTTTTTGACAGCCTTAGAACACATATTTGCAAGATTGAATCACTATGAATTTTTTTTGACAACCTTAGAACAAATATATGCATGTTTAAATCACTATGATTTTTTTTACTGCATTAGAATACATATATGTATGATGCAATCACTATGAATTTTTTTTGACAGCCTTAAAACACATATATGCAAGATTGAATTACGATAAATGTTTTTTGCTAGCCTTAGGGCACATCTATGCATGATTGAATCATTATAACAAAATTTTTACAGCCTTAGAACACATATATGCTTGATTGAATCACTATGAATTTTTCTAAAAAAGTTTTGGACACATATTCAGGATTGAATCACTACCATATTTTTTTTACAGCATTAGAACACATATATGCATGATTGAATCACTAAAAATTTTTTTGGAGTAACTTAGAACACACATCTGCATGATTGAATCAGTATAAAAAAAATTTGACAGCCTTAAAACACATACATGCATGATTGAATCACTATAATTTTTTTGGAGTAACTTAGAACACTTATCTGCATGACTGAATCACTATGAAACTGTTTTGACAGCCTTAGAACATATATATACAAGATTGAATCACAATGAAATTTTTTTGACAACCTTAGAACACATATGTGCATGATTGAATCACTATAAAAAAAATTTGACATCCTTAGAACACATATCTGTGTGATTGAATCACTATGAAATTTTTTGAACAACCTTAGAACACATATATGCAAGATTGAATCACCATGAATTTTTTTTGACAACGTTTGAACACATATTTGCATGATTGAGCCAGTATGAAATTTTTGTGAGAGCCTTAGAACACATATATGCATGATTGAATTAGTATGAAATTTTTTTGACAACATTAGAACATATGTATGCATGATTGAATCAATATAAATTTTTTTAGACAGCCTTAGAACACATATATGCATGAGTAAATCATTATAAAAAAATTTTGACGGCCATAGAATACATATATGCATGATTGAATCACTTTGAATTTTTTTTTACAGCATTAGAACACATATATTCATGATTGAATCTCTATGAAATTTTGTTTACAACCTTAAACATATATATGCATGATTGAATCACTATGAAATTTGTTTGACAGCCTTAGAACACATATATACTTGATTGAATCACTATAAATATTTTTTGATAGCCTTAGAACACGTATCTCCCTGATTTATTCACTAAGAAATATTTTTGACAACCTTAGAACACATATAGGCATGATTGAATCTCTATGAATTTTTTTTGACAACCTTAAAACACATATATGCATGATTGAATCATAATGACATTTTTTTGACAACCTTAGAACACATGTATGCATGATTGAATCACAATAAATTTTTTTTGACAGCCTTAGAACACATATCTGCATGATTGAATCACTAAGAAATTTATTTGACAGCCTTAGAAGACATATATGCATGATTGATCCACTATGAAAGTTTTTTGATAGCCATAGAACACAAATCTGCATGATTGGATCACAATGAAATTTTATTGACAGCTTTATAACACATATATGCATGTTTGAATCACTATCATTTTTTTTTGGCAACCGTAGAACAGATATATGCATTATTGAACCACTATGAAATTTGTTTAACAACCTTAGGACACATATATGCATGATTGAATCACTATAAATTTTTTTTGACAGCCTTAGAACACATATATGCATGATTAAATCACTATGATTTTTTTTTTAGGACTTAGAACACATATATATGCATGATTGAATCACCATGAATTTCATTTGACAACCTTAGAACACATGCACGCATGATTGAATGACTAAAAATTTTTTTTGGAACCCTTAGAATGCATATATGCATGATTGAATTACTATGAATTTTTTTTAGAAACCTTAGAACACATATATGCAAGATTAAATTTTTTTTAAGAACCTTAGAACACATATATGTATGATTGAATCGCAATAATTTTTTTTGACAGCCTTAGAACACATATATCCAAGATTGAATCACTATGAATTTTTTTTGACAACCTTAGAACACATATATGCAAGATTGAATCACTACAAAATTTTTTTTACTGCATTAGAATACATATATGCGTGATTGAATCACTATAATTTTTTTGAGTAACTTCGGACACCTATCTGCATGATTGAATAGCTATGAATTTTTTTTGACAGCGTTAGAACACATATATGCATGATTGAATCACTTTAAAATTTGTTTGACATCCATAGAACACATATATGCAAGATTGAAAGTTGCTTGACGGCCTTAGAACACATATATACAAGATTAAATTTTTTTTACAACCTTAGAACACATATATGCATGATTGAATCAATATAAAAAAATTTTCACAAGCTTAGAAGACATATATGCAGGACTGAATCACTACCAATTTTTTTTTACAACATTAGAACACATATATTTGTGCTCGAATCACTATAAAATTTGTTTGACAGCCTTAAAACGCATACATACTTGATTGAATCACTATAAATTTTTTTTTAGTAACTTAGAACACTTATCTGCATGACTGAATCACTATGAAATTTTTGTGACAGCCTTAGAACACATATATGCCGGATTGAATTACTATGATTTTTTTTTACAGTATTAGAACACATATATGCCTGATTGAATTAATATGAATTTTTTTTTATAGCCTTAGACCACATATATACATGATTGAATCATTATGAGTTTTTTTTTATAGTCATAGAACACATATATGTATGATTGAATAACTATGAATTTTTTTTTACAGCATTAGAACACATATATACATGATTGAATCTCTATAAATTTTGTTGACTACCATAGAACATATATATGCTTGATTGAATTATAATGAAATTTTTTTGACAGCCCTAGAACAAATATATGCATGATTGAATCATAATAAAACTTTTTTGACGGCCTTAGAACACATATATGCATGATTGAATTACTCTGAAATTTTTTTGACAACCTTAGAACACATATATGCATGATTGAATCACTACAATTTTTTTTTGATGTTAGAACACATATATGCATGATTGAATCACTATAAATTTTTTTGAGTAACTTGGAACACTTATTTGCATGACTGAAACACTATAATTTTTTTTTACAGCCTTAGAGCACATATATGCATGATTGACTCACTATAAAATTTGTTTGACAGCCTTTGAACACATATATGCAAGATTGAAATTTTTTTGACAGCCTTAGAACACATATATTCATGATTGAATCACTATGAAATTTTCTTGACATCCTTAAAACACATATATGCATGATTGAATCACTATTAAATTTTTTTGACCACCTTAAAAGTCATATATGCATGATTGAATCACAATGACATTTTTTTGACAACCTCAGAAGACATCGAAACATGATTGAATTACAATAAATTTTTTTTGACAACCTTAGAACACATATCTGCATGATTGAATCACTATGAAATTTATTTGACAGTTTAAAACACATATATGCATGATTGAGTCACTATGAAATTTTTTTGATAGCCTTGGAACATATATGTGCATGATTGAATCACTATGAAATTTTTTTGACAGCTTTAAAACACATACATGCATGATTTAATGACTATGAAATTTTTTTGACAGCCCTAGAACACTTAAATGCATGATTGAATCACAATGAAATTTTTTTGACAATCGTAGAATAGATATAGGCTTTATTGAATCACCATGAAATTTGTTCAACAACCTTAGGACACATGTATGCATGATTGAATCACTATAACATTTTTTTGACAGCCTTAGAACCTATATATGGAAGATAGAATCACAATGAAAATTATTTGAGAGCCTTAGAACATATATATGCATGATAGAATCACTTTGAAATTTTTTTCACAGACTTAGAACACATATATACATGATTGAATCACTATGAATTTTTTTGAGAGCCACAGAACACATATATGCACGATTGAGTCACAATGAATTTTTTTCGGCAGCCTTAGAACACATATATGCATGTGTGAATCACTATAAAAAACTTTTGACAGCCTTAGAGCATATATATGCATTATTGAATGACTATGATTTTTTTTTGACAGCCTTAGAACACATATATGCATTATTGAATCACTATGAAATTTGTTTGACAACCTTAGAACACATATATGCATGAATAAATAACTATGATTTTTTTTTTACAATTTTTGCAGCCTTAGAACACATATATGCATGATTAAATCATCGTAAAATTTTTTGATAACCTTTGAACACATATCTGCATGATTGAATCACTATAAAAAATTTTGCAGCCTTAGAACACATATACGCATGATTGAATCGCTATGAATTTTTTTTTAAATGCTAGAACACATATATGCATTCTCAGAACACATTTCTGCATGATTGAATCACTTTGTGATTTTCTTGACAGCCTTAGAACACATATATGCATGATTAAAGCACTATCAAAAAAGTTTGCCAGCCTTAGAACACATATATACAAGATTGAATGACTATAATTTTTTTTTGATAGCCTTAGAACACAAATTGCATGATTTAATCACTCTAAATTTTTTTTGACAGGCCTAGAACACATATATGCAGATTGAATCATGCATGAATTTTTTTTAAAAAACATGGAACGTGTATATGCATGATTGAATCAAAATAAAATGTTTTTGAGAGCCTTAGTACGCATATATGCATGTGTGAAAAACTATGAATTTTTTTTGACAGCCATAGAACACATATAGTTATTATTGAATCACTGCAATTTTTTTTTGGCAGCATTAAACACATATATGTAAGAATGAATCACTATGAAATTTTTTTGACAGCCTTAGAACACATATATGCTTCATTGAATCACTATGAATTTTTTTTACAGCCTTAGAACACATATATGCATGATTGAATCACTATAAAATTTGTTAGACAAACTTAGAACACATATATGCATGATTGAATCACTTTAAAAAAAATTTCAGCCTTAGAACACATATATGCATGATTGAATCACTATGAAATTTTTTTGACAGCCTTAGAACACATATATACACGATTGAATCACTATAAATTTTTTTGACAGCCTTAGAACACATATATTCATGATTGAATCACTATGAAATTTTTTTAACAACCTTAGAACACATACATGCATGATTGAATTACTATAAAATTTTTTGACAGCATTACAACACATATATCCAAGATTGAATCACTATGAAATTTTTTTAACAGCCGTAGAAAACATATATGCATAATTGAATCACTATGAAATATTTTTGACTTCCTTAAAACACATATGTGCATGATTGAATCACTATAAAATTTGTTGGATAGACTTATAACACATATATGCATGATTGAATCACTGTGAAATTGTTTTGACAGCCTTAGAACACATATATACAATATTGAATCACTATAAATTTTTTTGACAAACTTAGAACACATATATGCATGATTGAATCACTATGATTTTTTTTTGACAGCCTTGGAACACAAATATGCATGATTGAATTACTGTAAAATTTTGTTGACAGCATTATAACACATATATCAAAGATTGAATCACTATAAAAAATTTTTTATAACCTCAGAACACATATCAGCATGATTGAATCAATATAAATAATTTTTGACAGCCTTATAACACATATATGAATCATTGAATCACTATGAAATTTTTTTGATAGCGTTAGAACGCATATATGTATGATTGAATCTCTATAAAAAAAGATTGACAACCTTGGAGCACATATTTGCTTGATTGAATGACAATGAATTTTTTTTGATAGCGTTAGAACACATATATGCAGGATTGAATCTCTATAAAAAAATCTAAGAGCATCAGAACACATATATGCAAGATTGAATCACTATGAATTTTTTTTGATAGCCTTAGAACAAATATATGCATGATTGAATCACTATGAATTTTTCTTATTGCTGTAGAACACATATATTCATGATTGAAGCACTATGAAATTTTTTTTACAGCCTTAGAACACATATATGCATGATTAAAACACTATGAATTTTTTTTTACACCATTAGAACACATATGCATGATTAAATCACTATAAAACTTTTTTGACAACATTAGAACACATGTAAGCATTATTGAATCACTAGGAATTTTTTTTGACAGCCTTAGAACACTTATATGCATGATTGAATCACTATGATTTTTCTTTTATAACCATAGAACGCGTATATGCATGATTGAATCCCTATGAATTTTTTTGGAAAATCTTAGAACACATATATGCATGATTGAATCACTATGAAATTTTTTGAGAGCCTTAGAGGACATATATGCATGATTGAACAACTATGAAATTTTTTTGAGAGCCTTAGAACACATATATGCATGATTGAAAAACTATGAAATTTTTTTGAGGGCCTTAGAATACATATATGCATGATTGAATCACTACAAAATTTGTTTGACAGCCTTAGAACATATATATGCATGATTGAGTCACTTAAATTTTTTTTTAACAGCCTTAGAATACATATATGCATGATTGAATCACTATGAATTTTTTTTGAGAGCCTTAGAACTCATATATGCATGATTGAATCACTATGAATTTTTTTTGACTGGCTTAGAACATATATATGCTTGGTGGAATCACTAAAACTTTTTTTTTGGCAGCATTAGAACACATATATGCATGATTGAATCACCATGAATTTTTTTTACAACCTTAGAACACATATATGCATGATTGAATCACTATGAAATTTTTTTGACAGCTTTAGAACACAAATATGCATGATTGAATCACTATAAAAATTTTTTGACATCCTTAAAAAATATATACAGGATTGAATCACCTTAAAAAAACTTTTTGAGAGACTTAGAACAACTACATGCAAGATTGAATCACCATGAATTTTTTTTGAGAGCCTTATAACAGAAATATGCATGATTGAATCACTATGAAATTTTTTTGACAGCCTTAGAACACATATATGCATGATTCAATAACTATGATTTTTTTCTGACAACCCTAGAACACAGATATGCAAGATTGAATCACTATGAATTTATTTTGACAACCATACATTGCCTATATGCATGATTCAATCACTATGAAATTTTTTGACAACCTTAGAACACATATATGCGTGATTCAATCACTACAAATTTTTTTTGGTAGCAATAGAGCTCATATATGCATGATTGAATCACTATAAAAATTTTATGAGATCCTTAGAACACATATACTCTTGATTGAATCTCTATGAAATTTTTTTGACAGCCTCAGAACATATATATGCATGATTGAATCACTATGAAATTTTTTTAAGAGCCTTAGACTACATATGTGCATGATTGAATCACTATAAAACAAATTTCACAGCCTTGGGAGAAATATATGCATCATTGAGTCACTATGATTTTTTTTAACAGCCTTAGAACACATATATGCATGATTGAATCACTATGAATTTTTTTGATACCATTACAACACATATATGCATGATTGAATCATTATGAAATTATTTTGACAGTGTTAGAACACTTTGAATCACTATAAATTTTTTTTGACAAACTTAGAACAAATATGTGAATGATTGAACCACTATGAATTTTTTTTGAAACCCTTAGAACACATATACGCATGATTGAGTCACTATGAAATTTTTTTGACAACCTTAGGACACATATATGTATGATTGAATTATAATGAAATTTTTTTGGGAGCCTTAGAACACATATATGAATGATTGAATCACTATAAAAAGATTTTGACAACCTTTGAACACATATTTGCCTGATTGACTCACTATGAATTTTTTTTGACAACCATAGGCTACATATATGCATGAAATCACTATGAATTTTTTTTTACAGCCTTAGACCACATATATGCAAGATTTAATCACTACAAATTTTTTTTTACTTCCATAGAACACATATATGCATTATTAAATCTCCATGATTTTTTTTTGACAAACTTAGAACACATATATGCATGATTGAATCAATCTAAATTTTTTTTGAGAGCCTTAGAATACAAATATACATGATTGAATCACTATGATTTTTCTTTAACAGCCTTAGAACACGTATATGCATGATTGAATCACTATGAAATATTTTTTACAACCTTAGAACACATATACGCATGATTGAATAACTATAAATATTGTTTGATAGAATTAGAACACATATATGCATGATTGAAACACAATAAATTTTTTTTTACAGCCTTAGAAGACATCTCTACATTATTGAATCACTATAAATTTTTTTTGACAGCCTTAGAACACATATACGCATGATTGAAGCACTATAAAAAAAATTTGACAGCCTTAGAACACATATATACAGGATTGAATCACTATGAATTTTTTTTGACAGCCTTAGAACACAAATTGCATGATTGAATCACTATAAACTTTTTTTGACAGCCTTAGAACACATATATGCATGATTGAATCACAATGAAATTTTTTTAACAGCCCTATAACACATATATTCATGATTGAATCACTATGAATTTGTTTTGAAAAACATAGAACGTGCATATGTATGTTTGAATCACTATAAAAAAATTTTGACAACCGTCGAACACAAATATGCATGATTGAATCACAATGAAGTTTTTTTGAGAGCCTTAGAACACATATATGCATGTTTGAAAAACTATGAATTTTTTTTTAGAGCCTTTGAACACATATATGCATGATTGAATCACTATAATTTTTTGTTGGCAGCATTATAACACATATATGCATAATTGAATCACTATGTAATTTTTTTGACAGCCTTAGAACACATATATGCATGATTGAATCAATATGAATTTTTTTTTACATTCTTACAACAATTATATGGATGATTGAATCACTACAAAATTTGTTTGACAGACTCAGAATACATATATGCATGATTGAATCACTTTAAGTATTTTTTCAGCCTTAGAACACATATATGCATGATTGTATCACTATGAAAATTTTTTGACGGCCTTAGAACACATATATACAAGATTGAATCACTATGATTTTTTTTTTATTGCCTTAGAACACAAATATGCATGATTTAATCACTATATAAAAAATTTGACTGCCTCAGAAAACATATATGCATGATTGAATCACAATGAATTTTTTTTGACAATCCTAGAACTATATGCATGATTGAATCACTATGAACTTTTTTTGACAACCATAGAATGCGTATATGCATGATTCAATCACTATGAAGTTTTTTTCACTACCTTAGAACACATATATGCATGATTGAATCACTATGAATTTTTTTGACAGCCTTAGAACACATACATGCATGATTGAATCACTATAAAATTTGTTTGACAGCATTAGAACACATATATGTATGATTGAATAGCTATAAATTTTTTTTTATAGCCTTAGAACACATATATGCATGAATGAATCACTATGAATTTTTTTTTATTGCTTTAAAACACATATATGCATGATTTAATCACTATAAATTTTTTTTGACAACCTTATTACACATATTTGCATGATTGAATCACTATGAATTTTTTTTGACATCCTTAGAACACATATATACATGATTGAATTACTACAATTTTTTTTATAGCATTAGAACACAAATAGGCAAGATTGAATCTCTGTAAATACTTTTTAATAACCTTAGAACACATATCTGCATGATTGAGTCACTATAAAAAAAATTTTGACAGCCTTAGAACACATATCTGCATGATTGAATCTCTATGAGATTTTTTTGACAGCATTAGAACACACATATGCATGATTGAATCACTATAAAAAAAAATTGACAACCTTAGAGCACATATATGCATGATTGTTCCCTATGAATTTTTTTTGACAGCCTTAGAACACATATATGCATAATTGAATTTTTATAAAAAAATTTAACAGCATTAGAACACATATATTCAAGATTGAATCACTATCAATTTTTTTTGAGAGCCTTAGAGCAAATATTTGCAGAGTTAAATCACATATATTCATGATTGAAACACTATGAAATTTTTTGAGAGCCTTAGAGCCATAGTGGTAGAACACATATATTCATGATTGAATCACTATGAACATTTTTTGACGGCCTTAGAACACATATATGCATGATTGAATCATAACGAAATTTTTTTGACAGCCTTATAACACATATATTCATGATTGAATCACTATGAAATTTTTTTGAAAAACATAGAACGTGCATATGTATGTTTGAATCACTATAAAAAAATTTTGACAACGGAAGAAGACAAATATGCATGATTGAATCACAATGAAGTTTTTTTGAGAGCCTTAGAACACATATATGCATGTTTAAAAAACTATGAATTTTTTTTAGAGCCTTAGAACACATATATGCATGATTGAATCACTATAATTTTTTGTTGGCAGCATTATAATACATATATGCATGATTGAATCACTATGTAATTTTTTTGACAGCCTTAGAACACATATATGCATGATTGAATCAATATGAAAATTTTTTTACAGTCTTAGAATAATTATATTGATGATTGAATCACTACAAAAATTGTTTGACAGACTTAGAATACATATATTCATGATTGAATCACTTTAAGTCTTTTCTCAGCCTTAGAACACATATATGATTGATTGAATCACTATGAAATTTTTTTTACGGCCTTAGAACACCTATATACAAGATTGAATCACTATAATTTTTTTTTTATTGCCTTAGAACACAAATATGCAAGATTGAATCACTATAAAAAAATTTTGACTGCCATAGAAAACATATATGCATGATTGAATCACTATGAATTTTTTTTGACAATCCTAGAACAGATCTATGCTTGATTGAATCACTATGAACTTTTTTTGACAACCATAGAATGCGTATATGCATGATTCAATCACTATGAAGTTTTTTTCACTACCTTGGAACACATATGTGCATGATTGAATCACTATGAATTTTTTTGACAGCCTTAGAACACATACATGCATGATTGAATCACTATGAATTTTTTTTTACTGCTTTAAAAAAAATATATGCATGATTTAATCACTATAATTTTTTTTGACAACCTAATTACACATATTTGCATGATCGAATCACTATGAATTTTTTTTGACAGCCTTAGAACACATATATACATGATTGAATTACTATAATTTTTTTTTATAGCATTAGAACACAAATAGTCAAGATTGAATCTCTGTAAAAACTTTTTGATAACCTTAGAACACATATCTGCATGATTGAATCATTATAAAAAAAATTTTGACAGTCTTAGAACACATATCTGCATGATTGAATCTCTATGAGATTTTTTTGACAGCAATAGAACACACATATGCATGATTGAATCACTATAAAAAAAAATTGACAACCTTAGAGCACATATATGCATGATTGATTCCCTATGAAAATTTTTTGACAGCCTTATAACACATATATGCATAATTGAATTTTTATAAAAAAATTTAACAGCATTAGAACACATATATTCCAGATTGAATCACTATCAATTTTTTTTGAGAGCCTTAGAGCAAATATTTGCATAATTAAATCACATATATTCATGATTGAAACACTATGAAATTTTTTGAGACCCTTTGAGCCATAGTGGTAGAACACATATATTCATGATTGAAACACTATGATTTTTTTTTTACAGCCTTAGAACACATATATGCATGATTGAATCACTATGATTTTTTTTTACAACATTAGAACACATATATGCATGATTGAATCACTATAATTTTTTTGACAGCATTCTTAGAACACATCTCTGCATGATTGAATCACTTTGAAAGTATTTTGATTGCCTTAGAAAACATATATGCACGATTGAAGCATTATAGAAATTTTTTTAAAGCCTTAGAACACATATATACAAGATTGAATGACTATGCTTTTTTTTTTGTAGCCTTAGAACAAAAATTGCATGATTGAATCACTATGAAATTTTTTTGACAGCCTTAGAACACATATATGCATGATTGAATCACAATAAATTTTTTTTGACAGCCCTAGAACACATATATTTATGATTGAATCATGCATGAATTTTTTTCGAAAAACATAGAATGTGTATATGCATGATTGAATCGCTATAAAAAAATTTTTATAACGGTAGAACACAAATATGCATGATTGAATCACTACAAAATTTTTTTGACAGCCTTAGAACACATATATGCATGATTGAATCACTATGAAAATTTTTTACAGCATTCAAACACATATATGCATGATTGAATCACTATAAAATTTTTTTGACAGACTTAGAACACATATATGCATGATTGAATCACTTTAAATTTTTTTTCAGCCTTAGAACACATATATGCATGATTGATCACGATGAAATTTTTTTGTCAGCCTTAGAACACAAATATGCATGATTGAATCACTATGAATTTTTTTTTTGACAAACCTAGAACACATATATGCATGATTGAATCACTATGAACTCTTTTTGACAACCATAGAATGCGTATATGCATGATTCAATCACAATGAAATTTTTTTGACAATGTTAGAACACATATATGCATGATTCAATCACTATGAAATTTTTTTGACAGCCTTAGAACACATATATGCTTGATTGAATCAGTATAAATTTGTTTGACAGCATTAGAACACATTTATGCATGATTGAATCACTATGAATTTTTTTTGACAGCCTTAGAACACATATATGCATGATTGAATTACTACAAGTTTTTTTTTACCGCATTAGAACACATATATCCAAGATTGAATCATTGTAAATTTTTTTAATAACCTTAGTACCCATATCTGCAAGATTCAATCGCTATAAAAAAAATTTGACAGCCTTAGAACACATATATGCATGATCTCTATGACATTTTTTTTACAGCGTTAGAACATATATATGCATGATTGAATCACTATAAATTTTTTTGACAACCTTAGAGCACATATATGCATGATTGAATCACTATGAAATTTTGTTGACAGCCTTAGAACACATATATGCATGGTTGAATCTTTATAAAAAAATTTAACAGCATCAGAACACATATATGCAAGAATGAATCACTATGGAATTTTTTTGACAGCCTTAGAACAAATATATGCATGATTGAATCACTATAATTTTTTTTTTATAGTGGTAGAACACATATATTTGTGATTGAAACACTATGAATTTTTTTTGACAGCCTTAGAACACATAAATGCATGATTGAATCACTAGGAATTATTTTTTGACAGCACTTGAACACAAATATGCATGATTGAATCACTATAATTTTTTTGACAGCATTCTTAGAACACATCACTGCATGATTGAATCACTTTGAAATTTTTTGATAGCCTTAGAACACATATATTCATGATTGAATCACTATGAATTTTTTTTTGACAGCCATAGAACACATATATGCATGATTGAATCACTATGGATTTTTTTTGACAGCCTTAGAACATATATACATGATTGAATTACTATGAATTTTTTTTGAGAGCCTTAGAACACATATATGCAAGATTGAATCACCATGAAATTTTTTTGACAACCTTAGAACACATATATGCATGATTGAATAACTATAAATTTTTTTTTAGAACCTTAGAACACATATATTCATGTTTGAATCACTTTGAATTTTTTTTAAATACCTTAGGACACATATATGCGTGATTGAATCGCTATGAAATTTTTTGACAGCCTTAGAACACATATATTCATAATTGAATCACTATAACATTTTTTTGACTGTCTTAGAGCACATATATGCATGATTGAATCACTAAGAAATTTTTTTGACTGCCTTAGAACACACATATGCATGATTGAATAACTATGAAATTTTTTTGATAGCCTTAGAACACATATATACATGATTGATGCACTATAAATTTTTTTTGACAACTGTATAACACATATATACATTATTAAATCACTATGAATTTTTTTAACAACCTTAGGACAAATATATGCATTATTGAATCCCTATGAAGTATGTTTGGCAGCCTTAGAACACAAATATGGATGATTGAATCACTATAAATTTTTTTTTACCACCTTAGAAAAAATATATGCATGATTGAATCAGTATAAAATTTTTTTGACAACCTTAGAAAACACGTCTATATGATTGGATCACTATGAACTTTTTGAACAACTTTAGAACACATATATGCATGATTGAATCACAATGAAATTTTTTTGACACCTTTAGAACACATATTTGCATGATTGAATCACTTTGTAATTTTTTTGACAGCCTTAGAACACATATATGCATGATTAAGTTACTACAAATTATTTGTGGCAGCCTTAGAATACATATATCCAAGTTTAAATCACCATAAAATTTTTTGACAACCTAAGCACACATATCTTTATGATTGAATCACTATAAAAAAATTTTGACTGCCTTAGAACACATATACGCATGATTGAATCACAATGAAAATTTCTTAACAACCTTAGAACACATATATGCAAGATTGAATCACCATGAATTTTTTTTTACATTCTTAGAACACATATATGCATGATTGAATCACTATGAATTTTTTTTGACAATGTTAGAACACATATATACATGATTGAATCACTATAAAGTTTTTTTGACAACCTTAAAACACATATATGATTGATTAAATCATAATGAATTTTTTTTTACAACTTTAGAGCACATATATGCCTGATTGAATCACTATGAATTTTTTTTTACAGCTTTAGAACACATATATACATGATTGAATCATTACGATTTTTTTTATGGCATTAGAACATATATATGGATGATTGAATCTCTATTAAATTTTATTAACAGCCTTAGAACATATATATGCATGATTGAATCATAAAGAAATTTTTTTGACAGCCTTAGAACACAGGTATGCATGATTGAATAATAATAAAACTTTTTTAACAGCCTTAGAACACAGATATGCATGATTGAATAATAATAAAACTTTTTTAACAGCCTTAGAACACATATATGCATTATTGAATCACTAAATTTTTTTTTGACATTAGAACACATATATGCTTGATTGAATCACTATAAACATTTTTTGACTAACTTCGAACACTTATCTCCATCACTGAATCACTATAACATTTTTTTGACAACCTTAGAACACGCCAATACATGATTGAATCACAATAAAAAAAATTTTACAGCCTTAGAACACATATATGGATGATTGAATCACTATGATTTTTTTTTGACAACCTAAAAACACATATATGCATGATTGAATCACTATAATTTTTTTTTTGAGTAACTTAGAACACATACCTACATGATAGAATCACTATAAAAAAAATTTGACAGCCTTAAAACACATATATGCCTGATTGAATCAGTATGAAATATTCTTGACCACCTTAAAACACATATATGTATGATCGAAATTTTTTTGACAGCCTTAGAACACATATATGCATGATTCAATCACTATGAAATTTTTTGGACAACCTTAGAGCACATATAAGGATGACTGAATCACTACAAAATTTTTTTGACAGAATTAGAACACATATATGCATGATTGAATCTCTATTAAATTTTTTTGACAGCCTTAGAACACATTGTCAACCTTAGAAATCATTGCAAGATTGAATCACTACAAAAAAAAATTGACAGCCCTAGAACACATATATGCATGATTGAATCACTATGAATTTTTTTTAACAAACTTAAAACACATAAATGCAAGATTGAATCACTATGATTTTTTTTTAACAACCTTAGAACACAAATATGCAGATTGAATCACTATGATTTTTTTTTTACAACGTTAGAGCACATATATGCATGATTGTGTCACTTTGATTTTTTTTTTTTACAGCCTTCGAACACATATATGAATTATTGAATCACTATGAAAATTTTTTGGCAGCCTTAGCACACATATATGTATAATTGAATGACTATGAATTTTTTTTATAGCCATAGAACACATATATGCATGATTGAGTCACTATGAAATTTTTTTGACAGCCTTAGAACACATATATATATTTGTGAATCACTATGAATATTTTTTTGACAGCCTTACAACACATATATGCATTATTGAATCACTGTGAAATTTTTTCCACTGCCTTAACACACATATATGAGTGATTGAATCACTATATAATTTTTTTGACAACCTTAAGACACATAAATGCATGATTGAATCACTATAAATTTTTTTTAATAGCCTTAGAGCATATATATGCATGATTGAATCACAATAAATTTTTTTTGACAGCCTTATACACATATATGCATGATTGAATCACTATGAATTTTTTTTGACAGCTATAAAACACATATATGCATGATTGAATCACTATGAAATTTTTTTGACAGCCTTAGAACACATATATGCATGATTAAGTGAATATAAATGTTTTTTGAGAGCCTTATACACATATATGCATGATTGAATCACTATAATTTTTTTTAACAAACTTAAAACACATAGATACAAGATTGAATCACTATGATTTTTTTTTTAACAACCTTAGAACATATATATGCAGATTGAATCACTATGATTTTTTTTTACAACGTTAGAACACATATATGCATGATTGTGTCACTTTGATTTTTTTTTACAGCCTTAGAACACATATATGAATTATTGAATCACTATGAAAATTTTTTGGCAGCCTTAGCACACATATATGTATAATTGAATGACTGTGACTTTTTTTTTATAGCCATAGAACACATATATGCATGATTGAGTCACTATGAAATTTTTTTGACAGCCTTAGAACACATATATACATTTGTGAATCGCTATGAATATTTTTTTGACAGCCTTAGAACACATATATGCATTATTGAATCACTGTGAAATTTTTTTCCCTGCCTTAACACACATATATGAGTAATTGAATCACTATAAAAAAAATTTGACAACCTTAAGACACATATATGCATGATTGAATCACTATAATTTTTTTTTAATAGCCTTAGAGCACATATATGCTTGATTGAATCACAATAAATTTTTTTTGACAGCCATATACACATATATTCATGATTGAATCACTATGAATTTTTTTTGACAGCTATAAAACACATATATGCATGATTGAATCACTATGAAATATTTTTGACAGCTATAGAACACATATATGCATGATTCAGTGGATATAAATGTTTTTTGAGAGCCTTAGAACACATATATGCATGAGTGAATCACTTTGAATTTTTTTTGACAGCTATAAAACACATATATGCATGAGTGAATCACTTTGAAATTTTTTCGACAGCCTTAGAACACATATAATCATTATTGAATCACTATGAACTTTTTTTCACAGCCTTAGAACACATATATGCATGGTTGAATCACTATGAATTTTTTTTGACAAACTTGGAATATATATATGCATGATTGAAAAACTATAAAAAATTTTTGACAACCTTTGAACACATATATGCATGATTGATTCACTACAAATTTTTTTTGACAGCCTTAGAACACATATATGCTTTATTGAATCACAATGAATTTTTTTTTACAGCCTTAGAACACATATATGCATTATTGAATGACTATGAACTTTTTCTCACCGCCTTAGAACACATATGCATTATTGAATCAGTTTGAAATTTTTTTGACAGCCTGAGAACACATATATGCATGATTGAGTCACTATGAAATTTTTTCGAACTATGAAATTTTTTTGACAGCCTTAGAACACATATATGTATTACTGAATCACTATAAATTTTTTTGACAAACTTAGAACATATATATGCATGATAGAATCACTATGATTTTTTTTGACTGCCTTGCAACACATATATGCATTATTGAATAACTATAAAAATTTTTTGACAGTTTAGAACACATATATGCATGATTGAATCACTATGAATTTTTTTTGGAAACGTTAGAACACATATATGCAAGAGTGAAATTCTTATGACAATCTTAGAGCACATATGCATGATTGAATCACAATAATTTTTTTTTGACAGACTTAGAACACATATATGCAAGTTTGAATCACTATAAAAAAATTTTGACAAGCTTAGAACACATATATGCATGATTGAATCACTACAAAATTTTTTTGACTGCATTAGAATACATATATGCCTGATTGAGTCACTATAATTTTTTTTTAGTAACTTAGAACACTTATCTGCATGATTGAATAGCTATGAAATTTTTTGACACCATTAGAACACATGTATGCTTGATTGAATCACTATGAACTTTTTTTGACAGCCTTAAAACACATATATGCATGATTGAATCACTATGCAATTTTTTTGATAGCCTTAGAATACATCTATGCATGATTAAATCACAATAAATTTTTTTTGACAGCCTTAGAACATATATATGCATGATTGAATCACTATGAATTTTTTTTCACAAGCTTAGAACACATGAATTTAGGATTGAATCACTACCAAATTTTTTTGACAGCATTAGATCACATATATTCATGATTGAATCACTATAATTTTTTTTTAGTAACCTAGAACACATATTTTCAAGATTAATTCACTATAAAAAAAATTGATAGCCTTGAAACACATACACGCATGATTGAATCACTATTATTTTTTTTGGAGTAACTTAGAACACTTATCTACATGACTGAATAATTATGAATTTTTTTTGACAGCCTTAGTACACACATATGCACGATTGAATCACTATAAAAAAAAATTGACAGCCTTAGCACACACATATGCATGATTGAATCACTATAAACAAATTTGACAGCCTTAGAACACATATATGCATAATTAAAAGGCTATGATTTTTTTTTAACAACCTTAGAACACATATATGCAAGATTGAATCACCATGAAATTTTTTTGACATTCCTAGAACACATATATGCATGATTGAATCACTATGAAATTTTTTTGATAACCTTAGAACACATATATGCATGATTGAGTCAGTATGAAATTTTTGTGACAGCCTTAGAACACATATATGCATGATTGAATTACTATGAATTTTTTTTGACAGCATTAGATCACAGATATGCATGATTGAATCACTATGAAATTTTTTTGACAGCCTTTGAACACATGTATGCATGATTGAATCATTATAAAAAAAAATTGGCAGCCATAGAACACATATATGCAGGATTGAATCACTATGAAATTGTTTTCACAGCATTAGAACACATTAAAGGATGATGGAATCTCTATGAAATTTTGTTGACAGCTTGAGAACATATATATGCATGATTGAATAATAATGAATTTTTTTTAACAGCCTCAGAATACATATAGGCATGACTGAATCATACTAAAACTTTTTTGACAGCCTTAGAACACATATATGCATGATTGAATCACTATGAAGTTTTTTTGACAACCTTAGAACACATATATGCATGATTGAATCACTATAAAATTTTCTTGACATTGGAACAAATATATGCATGATCGAATCACTATAAAATTTTTTGAGTAACTTAGAACACTTATCTGCATGACTGAATCACTATGATTTTTTTTTTGACAGCCTTAGAACACATATATGCATGATTAAATCACTATGAAATTTGTTTGACAGCCTTAGAACACATATACGCAAGATTGAAATTTTTTTGACAGACTTAAAACACTAATATGCATGATTGAATCACTATGAAATTTTTTTGAGAGCCTTAAAATACATATATGCGTCATTGAATCACTATGAAAAATTTTAGACAAGCTTATAACACATATACGCATGACTGAATCACAATGGCATTTTTTTGACAACCTTAGAACACCTCTATACATGATTGAATCACAATAAACATGTTTTTGACAACCTTAGAACACATGTCTGCAAGATTGAATCACTAGAAATTTTTTGATAGCCTTAAAACACATATGTGCATGACTGAATCACTATGAATTTTTTTTATAGCCTTAGAACACATATGTGCATGATTGAATCACTATGAAATTTTTTTGGCAGCTATATATAACATATATGCATGATTGAATCACTACAAAAATTTTTTGATAGCGCTAGAACACTTCAATGCATTATTGAATCACAATGAAATTTCTTTGACAACCATAGAACAAATATATGCATTATTGAATCACTATGAAATTTTTTTGACAGCCTTAGAACTCATATATGCATGATTGAATCACTAAGATTTTTTTTTTAAAGCCTTAGAATACATATATGCATGAATGAATTACTATAAAAAAAAATTGACGGCATTAGAACACATATATCAAGATCGAATCACTATAAAAAAAAATTTACAACCTTAGAACACATATCTGCATGATTGAATCACTATGATTTTTTTTTGAAAGCCTTAGAATACATATATGCATGAATGAATTACTATAAAAAAAAATTGACGGCATTAGAACACATATATCAAGATTGAATCACTACAAAATTTTTTTGATAGCCCTAGAACACTTCAATGCATTATTGAATCACAATGAAATTTCTTTGACAACCATAGAACAGATATATGCATTATTGAATCACTATGAAATTTTTTTAATAACCTTAGGACACATATATGCACGATTGAATCACTATGAAAATTTTTTGACAGCCTTAGAACATATATATGGCAGATTGAATCACTATGAATTTTTTTTACAGCCTTAGAACATATATATTTATGATTGAATCACTTTGAAATTTTTTTCAAAGCCTTAGAACATTATGAATTTTTTTTGACAGCCATAGAACACATATATGCATGATTGAATCACAATGAAATTTTTTTGACAGCCCTAGAACACATATATTTATGATTGAATCATGCATGAAATTTTTTAGAAAAACATAGAACATGTATATGCATGATTGAATCACTATAAAAAAAATTTGATAACCGTAGAACACAAATATGCATGATTGAATCACTACGAAATTTTTTTGACAGCCTTAGAACACATATATGCATGATTGAATCACTATGAAAATTTTTTACAGCCTTCAAACACATATATGCATGATTGAATCACTATAATAATTTTTTGACAGACTTAGAACACATATATGCATGATTGAATCACTTTAAATTTTTTTTCAGCCTTAGAACACATATATGCATGATTTAATCACGATGAAATTTTTTTGTCAGCCTTAGAACACAAATATGCATGATTGAATCACTATGAATTTTTTTTGACAAACCAAGAACACATATATGCATGATTTAATCACTATCAACTTTTTTTGACAACCATAGAATGCGTATATGCTTGATTCAATCACAATGAATTTTTTTTGACAATGTTAGAACACATATATGCATGATTCAATCACTATGAAATTTTTTTGACAGCCTTAGAACACATATATGCTTGATTGAATCACTATAAATTTGTTTGACAGCATTAGAACACATATATGCATGATTGAATCACTATGAATTTTTTTTGACAGCCTTAGAACACATATATGCATGATTGAATTACTACAAGTTTTTTTTTACCGCATTAGAACACATATATCCAAGATTGAATCATTGTAAATTTTTTTTAATAACCTTAGAACCCATATCTGAAAGATTCAATCGCTATAAAAAAAATTTGACAACCTTAGAACGCATATATGCATGATTGAATCTCTATGACATTTTTTTGACAGCGTTAGAACATATATATGCATGATTGAATCACTATAAATTTTTTTGACAACCTTAGAGCACATATATGCATGATTGAATCACTATGAAATTTTGTTGACAGCCTTACAACACATATATGCATGGTTGAATCTTTATAAAAAAATTTAACAGCATCAAAACACATATATGCAAGATTGAATCACTATGGAATTTTTTTGACAGCCTTAGAACAAATATATGCATGATTGAATCACTATAAATTTTTTTATAGTGGTAGAACACATATATTTGTGATTGAAACACTATGAAATTTTTTTGACAGCCTTAGAACACATAATTGCATGATTGAATCACTAGGAATTATTTTTTGACAGCATTAGAACACAAATATTCATGATTGAATCACTATAATTTTTTTGACAGCATTCTTAGAACACATCTCTGCATTATTGAATCACTTTGAAATTTTTTTGATAGCCTTAGAACACATATATTCATGATTGAATCACTATGAATTTTTTTTTGACAGCCATAGAACACATATACGCATGTATGAATCACTATGGATTTTTTTTGACAGCCTTAGAACATTTATACATGATTGAATTACTATGAATTTTTTTTGAGAGCCTTAGAACACATATATGCAAGATTGAATCACCATGAAATTTTTTTGACAACCTTAGAACACATATATGCATGATTGAATAACTATAAATTTTTTTTTAGAACCTTAGAACACATATATTCATGTTTGAATCACTTTGAATTTTTTTCAAATACCTTAGGACACATATATGTGTGATTGAATTGCTATGAAAATTTTTGACAGCCTTAGAACACATATATTCATAATTGAATCACTATAACATTTTTTTGACTGTCTTAGAGCACATATATGCATGATTGAATCAATAAGAATTTTTTTTGACTGCCTTAGAACACACATATGCGTGATTGAATAACTATAAAATTTTTTTGATAGCCTTAGAACACATATATACATGATTGAAGCACTATAAATTTTTTTTGACAACTGTATAACACATATATACATTATTAAATCACTATGAATTTTTTTGACAACCTTAGGACAAATATATGCATTATTGAATCCCTATGAAATATGTTTGACAGCCTTAGAACACAAATATGGATGATTGAATCAATATAATTTTTTTTTATCACCTTAGAAAAAATATATGCATGATAGAATCACTATAAAAAAATTTTGACAACCTTAGAAAACACGTCTATATGATTGGATCGCTATGAACTTTTTTGACAACTTTAGAACACATATATGCATGATTGAATCACTATGAAATTTTTTTGACAGCCTTAGAACACATATTTGCATGATTGAATCACTATGAAATTTTTTTGACAACCTTAGAACACATATATGCATGATTAAGTTACTACAAAATATTTGTGGCAGCCTTAGAATACATATATCCAAGTTTAAATCACCATAAAATTTTTTGACAACCTAAGCACACATATCTTCATGATTGAATCACTATAAAAAAATTTTGACTGCCTTAGAACACATATACGCATGATTGAATCACAATGAAAATTTCTTAACAACCTTAGAACACATATATGCTAGATTGAATCACCATGAATTTTTTTTGACATTCTTAGAACACATATATGCATGATTGAATCACTATGAAATTTTTTTTACATTGTTAGAACACATATCTACATGATTGAATCACTATAAAGTTTTTTTGACAACCTTAAAACACATATATGATTGATTAAATCACAATGAATTTTTTTTTACAACTTTAGAACACATATATGCCTGATTGAATCACTATGAAATTTTTTTGACAGCCTTAGAACACATATATACATGATTGAATCATTATGATTTTTTTTATGGCATTAGAACATATATATGGATGATTGAATCTCTATTAAATTTTATTAACAGCCTTAGAACATATATATGCATGATTGAATCATAATGAATTTTTTTGACAGCCTTTGAACACAGATATGCAAGATTGAATAATAATAAAACTTTTTTAACAGCCTTAGAACACATATATGCATTATTGAATCACTATAAATTTTTTTGACATTAGAACACATATATCCTTGATTGAATCACTATAAACCTTTTTTGACTAACTTTGAACACTTATCTCCATCACTGAATCACTATAACATTTTTTTGACAACTTAGAACATGCCTATACATGATTGAATCACAATAAAAAAAAAATTACAGCCTTAGAACACATATATGGATGATTGAATCACTATGATTTTTTTTTTACAACCTAAAAACACATATATGCATGATTGAATCACTATAAAATTTTTTTTGAGTAACTTAGAACACATACCTGCATGATTGAATCACTATAAAAAAAATTTGACAGCCCTAAAACACATATATGCCTGATTGAATCAGTATGAAATATTTTTGACCGCCTTAAAACACATATATGTATGATCGAATTTTTTTGACAGCCTTAGAACACATATATGCATGATTCAATCACTATGAAATTTTTTGGACAACCTTAAAGCACATATAAGGACGATTGAATCACTACAAATTTTTTTTGACAGAATTAGAACACATATATGCATGATTGAATCTCTATTAAATTTTTTTGACAGCCTTAGAACACATTGACAACCTTAGAAATCATATATGCAAGATTGAATCACTACAAAAAAAAAATGATAGCCCTAGAACACATATATGCATGATTGAGTCACTATGAATTTTTTTTAACAAACTTAAAACACATAAATGCAAGATTGAATCACTATGATTTTTTTTAACAACCTTAGAACACATATATGCAGATTGAATCACTGTGATTTTTTTTTTACAACATTACAACACATATATGCATAATTGTGTCACTTTGATTTTTTTTTTTACAACCTTAGAACACATATATGAATTATTGAATCACTATGAAAAATTTTTGGCAGCCTTAGCACACATATATGTATAATTGAATGACTATGAATTTTTTTTTATAGCCATAGAACACATATATGCATGATTGAGTCACTATAATTTTTTTTTGACAGCCTTAGAACACATATATACATTTGTGAATCGCTATGAATATTTTTTTGACAGCCTTAGAACACATATATGCATTATTGAATCACTGTGAAATTTTTTTCACTGCGTTAACACACATATATGAGTAATTGAATCACTATAAAAAATGTTTGACAACCTTAAGACACATATATGCATGATTGAATCACTATAATTTTTTTTAATAGCCTTAGAGCACATATATGCTTGATTGAATCACAATAATTTTTTTTTGATAGCCATATACACATATATTCATGATTGAATCACTATGAATTTTTTTTTACAGCTATAAAACACATATATGCATGATTGAATCACTATGAAATATTTTTGACAGCTATAGAACACATATATGCATGATTCAATGAATATAAATGTTTTTTGAGAGCCTTAGAACACATATATGCATGAGTGAATCACTTTGAAATTTTTTTGACAGCCTTAGAACATATATATTCATTATTGAATCACTATGAACTTTTTTTGACAGCCTTAGAACACATATATGCATGGTTGAATCACTATGATTTTTTTTTTACAAACTTGGAATATAATTATGCATGATTGAAAAACTATAAAATTTTTTGGACAACCTTTGAACACATATATGCATGATTGATTCACTACAATTTTTTTTTGATAGTCTTAGAACACATATATGCTTTATTGAATCACAATGAATTTTTTTTTACAGCCTTAGAACAAATATATGCATTATTGAATGACTATGAAGTTTTTCTCACCACCTTAGAACACATATGCATTATTGAATCAATTTGATTTTTTTTTCACAGCCTGAGAACACATATATGCATGATTGAGTCACTATGAAATTTTTTTGACAACCTTAAAATACATATTTGCATAATTGGATCACTATGAAATTTTTTTGACAGCCTTAGAACACATATATGTATTACTGAATCACTATAAATTTTTTTGACAAACTTAGAACATATATATCCATGATTGAATCACTATGATTTTTTTTTGACAGCCGTGCAACACATATATGCATGATTGAATCACTATGAATTTTTTTTGACAGCCTTAGAACACATATATGCATGATTGAATCACTATGAATTTTTTTTGGAAACGTTAGAACACATATATGCAAGAGTGAAATTTTTATGACAACCTTGGAGCACATATGCATGATTGAATCACAATAAATTTTTTTGACAGACTTAGAACGCATATATGCAAGTTTGAATCACTATAAATTTTTTTTGACAGCCTTAGAACACATATATGCATGATTGAATCACTATGAATTTTTTTTGGAAACGTTAGAACACATATATGCAAGAGTGAAATTTTTATGACAACCTTGGAGCACATATGCATGATTGAATCACAATAAATTTTTTTGACAGACTTAGAACGCATATATGCAAGTTTGAATCACTATAAAAAATTTTTGACAAGCTTAGAACACATATATGCATGATTGAATCACTACAAAAAGTTTTTGACTGCATTAGAATACATATATGTCTGATTGAGTCATTAAATTTTTTTTTTTAGTAACTTAGAACACTTATCTGCATGATTGAATAGCTATGAAAATTTTTTGACACCCTTAGAAGACATGTATTCTTGATTGAATCACTATGAACTTTTTTTGACAGCCTTAAAACACATATATGCATGATTGAATCACTATGCAATTTTTTTGATAGCCTTAGAATACATCTATGCATGATTAAATCACAATAAAAATTTTTTGACAGCCTTAGAACATATATATGCATGATTGAATCACTATGATTTTTTTTTCACAAGCTTAGAACACATGAATGCAGGATTGCTTCACTACCAAAGTTTTTTGACAGCATTAGATCACATATATTCATGATTGAATCACTATAATTTTTTTTGAGTAACTTAGAACACATATTTGCAAGATTAATTCACTATAAAAAAAATTGATAGCCTTGAAACACATACACGCATGATTGAATCACTATGATTTTTTTTTGAGTAAATTAGAACACTTATCTACATGACTGAATAATTACAAATTTTTTGACAGCCTTAGCACACACATATGCATGATTGAATCAGTATAAAAAAAATTTGACAGCCTTAGAACACATATATGCATAATCAAAAGTCTATGAAACTTTTTTAACAACCTTAGAACACATATATGCAAGATTGAATCACCATGAAATGTTTTTGACATTCTTAGAACACATATATGCATTATTGAATCACTATGATTTTTTTTTTATAACCATAGAACACATATATGCATGATTGAGTCACTATGAAATTTTTGTGACAGCCTTAGAACACATATATGCATGATTGAATTACTATGAATTTTTTTTGATAGCATTAGATCACAGATATGCATGATTGAATCACTATGAATTTTTTTTGACAGCCTTTGAACACATGTATACATGATTGAATCATTATAAAAAAAAATTAGCAGCCATAGAACACATATATGCAGGATTGAATCGCTATGAAATTGTTTTGACAACATTAGAACACATATAAGGATGATGGAATCTCTATGAAATTTTGTTGACAGCTTGAGAACATATATATGCATGATTGAATAATAATGAAATTTTTACAACAGCCTCAGAATACATATAGGCATGACTGAATCATACTAAAACTTTTTTGATAGCCTTAGAACACATATATGCATGATTGAATCACTATGAAGTTTTATTGACAACCTTAGAATACATATATGCATGATTGAATCACTATAAAATTTTCTTGACATTGGAACAAATATATGCATGATCAAATCACTATAAATTTTTTTGAGTAACTTAGAACACTTATCTGCATGACTGAATCACTATGATTTTTTTTTGACAGCCTTAAAACACATATATGCATGATTGAATCACTATGAAATTTGTTTGACAGCCTTAGAACACATATACGCAAGATTGAAATTTTTTTGACAGACTTAGAACACTAATATGCATGATTGAATCACTAAGAAATTTTTTTGAGAGCCTTAAAACACATATATGCGTCATTGAATCACTATGAAAATTTTTAGACTAGCTTATAACACATATACGCATGACTGAATCACAATGACATTTTTTTGACAACCTTAGAACACAGATACATGATTGAATCACAATAAACATATTTTTGACAACCTTAGAACACATGTCTGCAAGATTGAATCACTATGAAATTTATTTGATAGCCTTAGAACACATGTGCATGACTGAATCACTATGAATTTTTTTTTTATAGCCTTAGAACACATATGTGCATGATTGAATCACAATGAATTTTTTTTGACAGCTTTAGAACACATATATACATGATTGAATCACTACAAATTTTTTTTGATAGCCCTAGAACACTTTAATGCATTATTGAATCACAATGAAATTTCTTTGACAACCATAGAACAGACATATGCATTATTGAATCACTATGAAATTTTTTTAATAACCTTAAGACACATATATGCATGATTGAATCACTATGAAAATTTTTTGACAGCCTTAGAACATATATATGGCAGATTGAATCACTATGATTTTTTTTTACAGCCTTAGAACATATATATGCATGATTGAATCACTTTGAAATTTTTTTCACAGCCTTAGAACATTATGAAATTTTTTGACAGCCATAGAACACATATATGCACGATTAAGTCACAATGAAATTTTTTTGATAGCCTTAGAACACATATCTGCATGAGTGAATCACTATGAATTTTTTTTGAAAGCCTTAGAACACATATATGCATGATTGAATCACTATGAATTATTTTTGACCACCTTAGAACACATATATGCATGATTAAATCACTATGATTTTTATTTTATAACATTAGAACACATATACACATGATTGAATCACTATGATTTTTTTTTTATAACCTTAGAACACATATATGCATGATTGAATCACTATAAAAAAAATTGACAGCCTTACAACACATATATGCATGATTGAATCACTATGAATTTTTTTTAACCTTGGAACATATATATGCAAGATTGAATCACCATGAAATTTTTTTGACAATCTTAGAACACATATATTCAAGATTGAATCACTATAAATTTTTTTTTAAAATGTTTGGACACATATATGCATGATTAAATTACCATGAAATTTTTTTGACAGCATTATGACACATATATGCCTCATTGAATCACTATGAAATTTTTTTGACAGCCTTAGAACACATATATGCATGATTGAATCATTATGAAATTTTTTTTACAGCATTAGAACACATATATGCATGATTGAATCACTATGAAAGTTTTTGAACAACATTAGAACACATATATGCATGATTAAATCTCTATGAAATTTTGTTGACAGCCTTAGAAAAAATATATACATGATTGAATCACTATGAAATTTTTTTGACAGCCTTAGAACACATATATGCATGATTGAATAATTATATATTTTTTTGACAGCATTAGAACACATATATCTATGACTGGATCACTATGAATTTTTTTTGACAACTTTAGAAAAAATATGTGCATGATTGAATCACTATAAAAATTTTTTGCCAGCATTAGAACACATATATGCATGAATGAATCATTATAAATTTTTTTTGACAACGTTAGAAAACATGTCTGTATGATTGAATCACTATGAACATTTTTTGACAGCCTTGAAAAACATATATGCATTATTGAATCACTATGAATTGTTTTTGACAGCCTTAGAACACATATATGCATGATTGAACCACTATGATTTTTTTTACAGCATTAGAAAACATATATACGTGATTGAATCACTATGAAGTTTTTTTTATAGCATTAGAACACATGTATGCATGACCGAATCACTATGAAATTTTTTTGACAGCCTTAGAACATATATATGCATGAATAAATTACTACAAATTTTTTTGGCAGCATTAGAACACATATATCCAAGATTGAATGACCATAAAATTTTTTGACAACCTTAGAACACATATATGCATGATTGAATCACTATGAATTTTTTTTGACAGCCTTAGAACACATATATGCATGATTGAATCACTATGAATTTTTTTTGAAAGCCTTAGAATACATATATGCATGAATGAATTACTATAAAAAGAATTTGACGGCATTAGAACACATATATCGAGATTGAATCACTATAAAAAAAATTTACAACCTTAGAACACATATCTGCATGATTGAATCACTATGAATTTTTTTTTAAAGCCTTAGAATACATATATGCATGAATGAATTACTATAAAAAAATTTGACGGCATTAGAACACATATATCAAGATTGAATCACTATAAAAAAAAATTTACAACCTTAAAACACATATCTGCATGATTGAATCACTATGAAAAATTTTTGACAGCCTTATACCACATATATACATCATTGAATCACTATAAAAAAAATTTGACAGCGTTAGAACGCATATATGCATGATTGAATCACTGTAAAAAAAATTTGACAACGATAGAGCGCATGTATGCATGATTGAATCACAATGGAATATTTTTGCCATCCTTAGAACACATATATGCATGATTGAATCACTATGATTTTTTTTAAGAGCATCATAACATATATATGCAAGATTGAATCACTATGGAATTTTTTTATAGCCTTAGAACAAATATATTCATGGTTTAATCACTATGAAATTTTTTTTATAGATGTAGAACACACGTATTCATGATTGAAGCACTATAAAAAAAATTTGACAGCCTTAAAACACATTTATGCTTGATTAAAACACTATGATTTTTTTTTTACAGCATTAAAACACATATATACATGTTTGAATCACTATGATTTTTTTTAACAACATTAGAACACATATATGCATTATTAAATCACTATGAAACTTTTTTGACAACATTAGAACACATATAAGAATGATTGAATCACTATGAACTTTTTTTTACCGCATTAGAATACATATATGCATGATTGAATCACAATGATTTTTTTTGACAACCACAGAATGTGTATATGCATGATTGAATCCCTATGAATTTTTTTGGACAACATTAGAACACATACATGCATAATTGAATCACTATAAAAAAGTTTTGAGAGCCTTAGAGCACATATATGCAAGATTGAATCGCTATAAACTTTTTTAACAGGCTTAGAACATATATATGCATGATTGAATCACCTTGATATTTTTTTGACAGCCTTAGAACATATATATGCATGATTGAATCACTATGAATTTTTTTTGACAGCCTTAGAACACATATATGCATGATTGAATTACTTAAAAAAAAATTTAACCACATTAGAACACATATATCCGAGATTGAATTAGTATAAAAATTTTTTTACAACCTTAGAACACATATCTGCATGATTGAATTGCAATAAAAAAAATTTGACAGCCTTATAACACATATATTAAAACATGTCTATTTGATTGAATCACTATAAACTTTTTTAACGGGCTTAGAACACATATATGCTTGATTGAATCACTATGAATTTTTTTTGACAACCTTAGAACACATATATGCATGTTTGAATTACAATAGATTTTTTTTTATAGCATTAGAACACATATCTGTATGATTGAATCACTATAAAAAAATTTTGATAGCCTTATAACACATATATGCATCATTGAATCACTATGAATTTTTTTTTACAGCATTAGAACACATATATGCATGATTGAATCACTATAAAAAAAAATTGACAACCTTAGAGCACATATATGCACGATTGAATCACAATGAAATTTTTTTGACAGCCTTAGAACACAAATATGCATAAATGAATCTCTATAAAAAAATTTAAGAGCAACAGAACAATATATGCAAGAGTGAATCACTATGGAATTTTTTTGATAGCCTTAAAACAAATATATGCATGATTAAATCATTATGATTTTTTTTTATAGCTGTAGAACACATATATTCATGATTCAAGCACTATGAATTTTTTTTTACAGCATTAGAACACATATATGCTTGATTAAATCACTATGAAACTTTTTTGACAACCTTAGAACACATGTAAGCATGATTGAATCACTATGAATTTTTTTTTACAGCATTAGAACACATATACACATGATTGAATCACTTTGAATTTTTTTTAACAACCTTAGAACACATATATGAATGATTGAATCACTATGAATTTTTTTTTAGAGCCATAAAGCACATATATGCATGATTAAAAAACTATGAATTTTTTTTTACAGCCTTAGAACACATATATGCAAGATTGAATCACTATAAAAAAAATTTGTCAGGATTAGAATAGATATATGCATGATTGAATCACTATGAATTTTTTTTTACAGTCTTAGAACACATGTATGCATGATTGAGTCACTATGAATTTTTTTTTACAGCCTTAGAACACATATATGCATGATTGAATTACTATAAAATTTGTTTGACAGACTTAGAACACATATATGCATGATTGAATCAGTTTCAAATTTTTTTCAGCCTTAGAATACATATTTGCATGATTGAATCACTATGAAATTTTTTTGACAGCCTTAGAACACATATATGCATGATTGAATCACTATGAATTTTTTTTTGACAGCCTTAGAACACATGTATGCATGATTGAGTCACTATGAAATTTTTTTTACAGCCTTAGAGCACATATATGCATGATTGAATTACTAAAAAATTTGTTTGACAGACTTAGAATACATATATGCATGATTGAATCAGTTTCAAATTTTTTTCAGCCTTAGAATAAATATATGCATGATTGAATCACTATGAAATTTTTTGGACAGCCTTAGAACACATGTATGCATGATTGAGTCACTATGAATTTTTTTTTACAGCCTTAGAACACATATATGCATGATTGAATTACTATAAAATTTGTTTGACAGACTTAGAACACATATATGCATGATTGAATCAGTTTCAAATTTTTTTCAGCCTTAGAATACATATATGCATGATTGAATCACTATGAATTTTTTTTGACTGCCTTAGAACACATATATACATGGCTGATTCACTATAATTTTTTTTTATAGCCTTAGAACACACTTATGCATGATTGGATCACAATGAAAGTTTATTGACTGCCTTAGAACACATATATGCATGATTGAATCACTATGATTTTTTTTTGACAATCCGAGAACACATATATGCATGATTGAATCACTATGAACTTTTTTTGACAAGCATAGAATGCGTAAATGCGTGATTCAATCACTATGAATTTTTTTTGACAACCTTAGAACACATATATGCATGATTGAATCACTATGAATTGTTTTTTAACAGCCTTAGAACACATATATGCATGATTTAATCACCATAAAATTTGTTTAACAGCATTAGAACACATATATGCATGATTGAATCACTATGAAATTTTTTTACAGCCTTAAAACACATATATGCATGATTGAATCACTATGAATTTTTTTTTACTGCTTTAGAACACATATATGCTTGATTTAATCACTATAAATTTTTTTTGACAACCTTATTACACATATTTGCATGATTGAATCACTATGAAATTTTTTTGACAGCCTTAGAACACATATATGCATGATTTAATCACTATACATTTTTTTAGAGTGGTAGAGCACATATATTCATGATTGAAGAACTATGAAACTTTTTTGACAGCCTTAGAACACATATATGCATGATTAAATCACTATGAAACAGTTTTGACAACCTTAGAACACATGTAAGCATGATTGAATCACTGTGAATTTTTTTTGACAGCATTAGAACACATATACACAATATTGAATCACTATGAAATTTTTTTGAGAGCCATAGAGCACATTTATGCATGATTAAAAAACTATGAATTTTTTTTTACAGCCTTAGAACACATATATGCATGATTGAATCACTATAAAAAAATTTTGTCAGGATTAGAATAGATATATGCATGATTGAATCACTATGATTTTTTTTTACAGCCTTAGAACACATGTATGCATGATTGAGTCACTATGAAACTTTTTTTACAGCCTTAGAACATATATATGCATGATTTAATCACTATAAAATTTTTTTGACAGCCTTAGAACACATATATGCATGATTGAACCTCTTAAATTTTTTTTGAAAGCCTTAGAATACATATGTGCATGATTGAATCACTATGAATTTTTTTTAGAGCCCTAGAACTCATATATGCATGATTGAATCACTTTGAAACTTTTTTGAAAGCCTTAGAACACATATATGCTTGGTGGAATCACTACAAATTTTTTTTGGCAGCATTAGAACACATATATGCATGATTGAATCACTTCAAAAAAAAAATTATAACCTTAGAACACATATATGCATGATTGAATCACTATGAAATATTTTTTACAACTTTAGAACACATATATGCATGATTTAATCACTAGAAGTTTTTTTTGACAAGCTTATTACACATATCTGCATGATTGAATCACTATGAAATTTTTTTGACAGCCTTAAAACACATATGTGCATGATTGAATCACTATGAATTGTTTTTTAACAGCCTTAGAACACATATATGCATGATTTAATCACCATAAAATTTTTTTAACAGCATTAGAACACATATATGCATGATTGAATCGCTATAAATTTTTTTTGACAGCCTTAGAACACATATCTGCATGACTGAATTGCTATGAAATCTTTTTGAGAGCCTTAGAACACATATATGCATGATTGAATCACTATGAAATTTTTTTACAGCCTTAAAATACATATATGCATGATTGATTCACTATGAAATTTTTTTGACTGCTTTAGAACACGTATATGCTAGATTTAATCACTATAATTTTTTTTGACAACCTTATTACACATATTTGCTTGATTGAATCACTATGAAATTTTTTTGACAGCATTAGAACACATATATGCATGATTTAATCACTATACATTTTTTAGAGTGGTTAATGTGAACACCCCAAATTTTTCAAAATCTTTTAAATATTCCCTTTTTGCCCCTGATATCATTTTCTGAGCAATTGAGCCACTTTTGAATCTAAATTCTAGTTCATTTCTCAAGTTTTACTGAAATTAAATTCGTTTTATATGTTTGACTCGATTTTGGATCCAGATCCATTGTCCAGATCCAAATCTGAGTCTCGTTGTCCAACTTTTTTAAAATTACAGAAATACCAAAAATAGTTTTTAAATAGCTCGGACAGTCCCTCCGACCTCCGCTTGGACCCATCGTGTTATATTCCTCGATTCGAGGTTTAAAACTCGAATATTTTCTCAAAAGTCGGGTTCGAACCCATTTTCTGAAGAAATTTCTCAAAAATAGACTTGGAAACCCTCTTTTGTAAATATTTTTCAAAAATATAAAAAAATTAGTTTAAATCCTTGTTTTTCTGTAAATTTTAGGATTTTATTCCAAAAATATCAGAAAAAAAAAATAGCTTTTAAAACATCCCTTTTTTTTTTGAAAAAGAGGGCGAGAGAACCCCTCTTTTGAAATTTTGAAAAACGTGAAGGGCCAGCTTTTCGAAAAAAATCAAATTTAAGGGTTGGGCCATGTAAAGCTTCCTTTTAGGGTTTTTGAAGAGCAAACTTCGTAAGGAAGAAAAAGGGGAAAGATCGCCCTTCGGCCTCAGCCATTACGAACCCCCTGACTCTCGCCTCTCTCTCCCTCCATGGCCGACTCCCCCCATGTGCGACCCCCATTCTCATCCTCCATCCACCCTTCATCTTCAACCGTTTCCCTCCTTCGCAAACCTCCTTCTCCCCTATAAAGGAACCATGCAACGAAAACCTTAGGCATCGCTTTTTCACCCCTCCATCGCCTCTTTCTTCCTTCCCTTTTTCTCTTACTCGCATTATTCTTTTCTCCTTTTGCATATTTTCAGTTTTTTTTCCCATCGCCTGGGAGAAGTCGACCCTATGTTTCTCCATGCTTCTTCTCTGATTCTCCTCAAGTAGCAAGTGGAAGACCAGTTACCGTAGCCACCGCAGGTAAGTAACTGTTCTTTCCCCTTTTTGTTTTTCCCTGCAAAGAGCCTCCCCCAGGTGGGCTACGGTAAGTGGCCATTCTTGCTTTATTTTTCTGAATTTTCTTTTGTTTTCCTATCTTAACATCCTATTTACGCACTAATGATGGTGCCCGATTGCTTGTGCGATCTCGGCCCATCCTCGTGCCACAGCAACGGGATTTTTGATCCCAACAACTTTCATTTCCCTTTTTTTTTTTATATATTTTGATCTAACTCGATTTTAGTTTCCTCTCTGATTTTGCCTTATTCGATTCCTGTTCTTGCTTTTTAGCTTGATTCCTATTTTCCTCTTAGTTACTTTGATTTTGGTTTTCGATTTTTGTTGATTTATGTTTTTGTCTCGATTCTTGTTTTCTTTTCATCTCTTGAGCTGTTTCTAATTTCAATTCGTGTTTATCGTTCTCATTATTTTGACTCCATTATGACATTCCCCATTTCATCGTGACTTCTTCATCAGCACCTCACGGTTTACACACCCTGCCGTACTTTGCTTTCAATATTTCTGCAAGACTACTGTAATCATTCCCTCTACCGTGTGCATCTATGGGTGTGTTACAGAGGAGTTTCCCCTTTTTTTCTTTTTCTTTTTATCATTGACGTGTGTTCTTCAGAAGTTGGCTAAGGTTATGGTCAAAGTAATTACTGCCAAAAGCAACTTCGATGTTCATCCAATGGAGCAATCCCCATGTTTCTTTCATATATCTTCTCTTGGATATTCAGTTTATCAATAAACCAGATCGGAAAATGGCTCATATCTGATATGCAGTGAAGACATTGAGGCTTAATATACAGTAAGCCTTGGGCAGTCTTACAAACATGGAAGTGGTCGGAGATCTGATCAATTTTGAACCTGTTGATATTCTCGGGATTGGAAGATGGTCAACGTCTGATGAAGAAGAATCCTGCTACAATATTATTTGCAGCAACATCACTGTAGTCTCACTGCCTGTTTATGTCTTCTCTGACATGTTCCTGCTCATTTGTTATGTATCGGCATTGCATCAAGTGTTATGATTTCTAGATATATCTAGTTTACTGTATGAGCCCATTGATTCTCTGTATTTATGTTTCATTATATTTTCTGCACACTTTGTTCCGCAGTCAAAGAAGAAGTTTGAGATGGCTTAATATACCTGAAAGTAGGTATAAAGCGAAGTTATGTCCATGAGCAACAAGGGTAAAAGTGAAGATAAGAGCTTTAAGCTAATCAAAGGTGTGTTGTTTCGCATTGTCCAAATAGCTACAAGTTTAAACAATCTTCAACCATATTTTCGGGCCTTGCTTAAACAAATAAAAATACATATATATATATATATATATATATATATATATATATATATATATATATATATATATATATATAGCAAAAGTTGGTCATTTCCATTTTTTTCATTATCCTTCATCCTATTTCCTGTATTAGCATCTTTGCACCTTCAATCAGATAATCATCTCCCTTTTATTCTGAATGGCAAAAGTCGACCAGAGCTTAAAACACAGAGGTAAGCCTACATTCAATTTTAACATTGGCATTTGTATTCCATGGTTATGCAATATTTATTTTCGTATGGTTTGATGCTTCAGTTGTCTCATAGAAATTATCTAACAAACATGGTTGCTTTATACGCAGATAAGCCTGGCTGAGGTGTTACTTTGGGACACTCGGAATCTTCATTGTTGCACATCATCATAACCCTTGCATATTAAAGAGTTGATCTGCTAGGCTTGCCGAGGGGTCTGATATTCGATTTCACCATGAAACTCTGCATCCTCTTTAGGGATGATTTATGATCATCATGAATTGTTCAGCTTTGTTGTGAAGCCACCATGTGTTCGAGCCAAGAGGGTGAAGCTCGATTTAAGCTTTGATATGTTTGTTGACAATTTCCTGTTAAATATGAAGGTCAAGTACGAACAGATCCATTCCACTCGTCTGGTCTTAAACAAGGTATGTTAAAGAGACAATGTAGCACGGAATTCCATGATAGATGGTTAAATTTTGGTTGATCATTTATGAAAAATCCTGTGGCCTCTCTATGAGTTAACATGATGAAGCCATTTCGTTGGGTTGCCTATAACTAAGTCAAGTCTGGAATGTATTTGAGCAATCGATCGAAGTTGGCATGACCAAATCCACTTTCAAGTGGGTCGGATTCCTTGATTGTTCCTGACTTTGGAATAACTCTTCCAATTTTGGTTTTGTCAAAATGTCCAGTTATGTCTCTCTTAAGCAATATGAACATTTCGAGACGAGATCTCGACGTATTTGGTGATCCAGAGTCTTAGCTGCTGCCCAGCGCAAGGTGGACAATCAAGCATTGCTCAATTTGCTTTTAATCTAATTAATTTCTATGCTTACCAGGTATTTTCTCAATTTGTTTTTAAAGCTAACCCTTACAGTATAGCGTATCCATCTATGCTTGTATCTTTTCCTGTTATTGCATACCCTGTTCACCACCATGTATGTCCTTAATTCTAGCAATTGATATTGTGTTTCCATAAGATTTAGTTGAGATGACACAGTCTAAGCTTCATTCGTTACATTTACATTAGATCCATCTCAATATACAGGTGGGATAATTTCTGGGGTCCTGTATGTCTGCTATCAGGACAATACTAATTTATCTAGAAGTTTCCCATCTAGACATTATTTGTAAGAACTTTTCATTTTCTGGATTGAATGGATAATCTGTTCACTGAGGTGACGATCTCAGTTTCCTGTGGTGACAAGCTGAAATTGTTGAAACCGAGCCCTACAATTTGGGAAGATTTGTTACTAACATGAAGCAAATTTGCCAGGATTTGGTTAGTCTGGATCTTAGCTTTGAAAGCATCCCATTAGAGGAGTATCGGCAGGGGGCCGCCCTACAATGATGATGGGAGTTGCTGGATGGTGGTCTCAACACTGATGGAGTTTGTGGATATGGCCTCTCTGGCATAAAAGCTGAGAACAGAGAGATTTCTCCTGGATATATGAATGCCAATCCGAAGTTCAGTCAGACAGGGAAGTTGTCAGTCGCCCGGTCCGATCCTGTGAATGTTTTGGATCCTGGGAGGGTAAAGGATATCCTTTCAAAACAAGTTTTTGTCACCTTCAGAAGCCACCAGCAGGCCTTGTTGAAAAGCTCTTGGCTTTGAGAATTTTTAGCTTGGAAAGAGAACAGTGGGCAAGGCACAGAAGAATGATCAATCCTGCATTTCACCCAGGCAAGTTTTAATCGGGGATGACACCTGCATTTGTTACCAGTTGACATGAATTGATCAAGAGATGGGAGAAGTGAATTGATCAAGGATCAAGTGAATGGGATGTGTGGGTTGAACTCCAGAATCTTACAGCAGACGTGATCTCAAGAACAACCATTGGTAACGGCTATGAAAAAGGAAAACATGCATCTTGTTGTAGCTTTTGTATATCTCCTTAAGCACAAACAGCCACCACACTTTACTTCCTGCATTATCCATTTCATATGAAACTCGATTTGTTGAAGGTCTGTACCCATTACAGGTTGCCAAGTTTGTAAGCTATATATCTATCCATCATCCACTCCAGTTCCCAACCACTTATCACCTCGTTGGCTATGTCTCTGTAGTCTCTACTTACAGCATCCACCTCACAGCATCCTATATCCAGAGACGGATGGCAATACAAGTTGGATCACTCTTCTACAGAATTCTTTTGATAGATCAGTTTTGTTTTACTACTTTGAGTTGAACATTGGTACCGTGGTAAGTAAAAGTTAAATATCTACTGATTTATGCCACTCACAATCTGAAGTAATTGCTGCAGCTCCCCATCATAGCAACAAAAGGGCAGCTACCAACCTTCCACTGCCAGTGGAAACATTGCATTCTCAATCAGGGAGTTATTATATTGTAGTATGCATCATTTTAATTTTCGTCACTGAAAAGATGTCCATCTTATTCCCTGCGTGTTGAGTAGCTTACTTTACTGTATATGTCATATTGTTCTCACTAAAAGATAATATATTTTCTTCATTTGATCTAGGGAGGGACTTGTCTTGGCACTTTAAGTAGATGTCAGCTTGATTGATTTGTGTGTGTTAACTGCAAGTCTGCAATTGTTGCAGCCAGTAGCATTACTGGTGATTACTGGAGCTGGCCTATTGGTTCATTATAATGATGAACGGAGAGCAATTATGAAAGGTTCTACTGTATCAATATCTGTTCTTTTGCTTCTGTCTTGCCATTTTCTTTCTGTAAAATCTCATTGATATCAATTTCGTGTTCAACAATTGATTTAGCTAACCACCTCTCTCTATTCTCTCTACATACACTTCCACATGAACATTGGGTCCTGATTTCCATGTGTATTTAAGTAAATACACTATCATATACATCTAGATAAAGGTATCTTCTTTTCCATTTAAATGAGATACATTTCCTTATAAATAAATGCATTCCTTCATATGTATTTAGATGCACACATTCGTTTATACATTCTCCACCTAACTTAAGTATGGTATTAGGATTTTACTTGATATTTTCCATCATCCTTAATAGTTTGCCATTTTGCTCTGTATTAACTCTGTTTTACATGAAATATATGGAAGATATCATCATTGGGGAGTTGTAAATTCAATATCATGTATTGTAATAGTTAGATCTTAAATGAGAATTTACATCTCCTACTTTAGATAGAATGAATGAGCATCGTAAATATCCTAAACTGCTTATTTTCATGCTTTTTACCTTTATTTTCCAAAATCTCACAATGATGAAACACGAATGGCACGTGCACCATTTCGTAAGAGGTAATAAATACTAAGTTGATGATTTACATCAATGGCCATAGTCAGGATGTAAACAAAACTTAGTATTTTTATCTTTTATAAAATAATACTGGATCCACACTGGATCCTCTTCAAAAATCATCATGTTTTCAAATATTTCCTTCTTTTATTTAGAGTTTAATTTAAAATTGGCTCAAAATATATACCAATGGCCATAGTCAGGGTATATTGAGAGTTAATTTCATTTTAAACTCTATAAAAGCACAAAAATATGTTTTATTCTTCACCTGAATTTAAATATAGATTATTATATAATACATTCAATGGCCATAGTCAGGAATGTATTATATTTTCAATCTTATTTCAATTCATGTAAAGGATGAAATATGGGTTTTAAAATCCAATTTCAAAAGTTTAAATTCATTCATCATTTAGGATAGAACTACATCATATTTTTGAAATTCTTTTCAAAATCCAAGTGATCTCAAAATATCCTTCTTCAAATCTCTATTTCAATTCATTCTTCTATCTTATTTCAAAGATTTAGATTTCAATTTCAATGTCCAATTTGACTTTGAGACTTCAAAAAATCATTTTATATTTAAAAATTCCAATTCAAATCAGATTTCAAAGTTCAATTTGACTTTTAAATTCCAAATTCAATTTATATTCGAAACTCCAATCAAATCTAAAGTTCAATTGAACTTTGAGATTCTTTTCATCGTCTGATTCCAAATTCAAACTTCAAATTCAAAGTCTAAATTGACTTTGAAATTCATTTGTATATTCAAGATTCAAATTCTAAATTTCATTTTTCAAGTTCAATTCAAACTTGGAAGTTCTTGATTCATCTTCTGAATTTAACAAATCCAATTTAGGATCCAGGATTCAACATTCATATCGGATCTCAGACTTCAGATCCAATTTCATTTTAGGATCCAAAATCCAATTCTACCTTGGATCTCAGACCCCAAATCCAATTCCATTTTAGGATCCAGAATCCAATTTCTACCTTGGATCTCAGACTCCAGATCCAATTCCTTTTAGGATCTAGAATACAATTCTACTTTGGATCTTAGACTTCAGATCCAAGTCCCTTTTAGGATCCAGAATCCAACTCTAATTTGGATCTCAGACTTCAGATCCAAAATCCATCTTAGGGTCCAGAGTCTAACTCTATTTTTGGATCTTAGATTTTAGATCCTAAATCCATTTTAAGATCCAGAACCTATTTCAGGATCCAGAATCCAAACCCATTTCCCAATTCCAACTCTCAAATCCAGTTCCATTTTATTTCCAGATTTCAAATCTAAAGTCCATTTACAAATTACATCTGGATTTCTTAAATTCATTTTCTATTTTGGATTTCTCAGATCCATCCTGATTTCAAATTTGAAATTCAAATTCCATTTCATTTTCCTTTCCTAAATCCAAGTTTAAAGCTCAAATTGAACTTCAAAATCCATTTCTGACTTTGAAACCTCATTTCTTATCTTTCATCTTCAAATCTTTCTCTTCAAAATCAAGATTTATTTTCCCAACTCTGAAGACTTAGAACTCCTCTGATCTATCTCAAGTTCTAAGTTAGATTCAATTATTTCTTCACTCCCTTACCAAGTTCATCTCAGAATACTTGGAAATTTTCAAAACATCTTTCAAAAAAAGCATACATCCTTGCATTGCACAAGCATGAATCCTTGTGCATTTAGATCTTTAGGATAAATTCTTAGATGATATTTAGGCAAAGCAAAAGGCATAGATTCGATCCTTGGTTCGATTACCCCTGGTAAAGGCGCCAGGAACGGTCGAACCTCGTACCGACGAGCGAATCCCATCTCTCCATTTTTCCCGCAATATATTTCAAAACGGAGGCGAGTTAAATTTCTAAATATTCTTCAAATTAAGGTCAAGTGAAACCCCACAAAAGAGTTCCTCTTCTCTCTTTCTTTCTTTCTTTTCTCCTCTCTCTTTATTTTCTTTCTTTTATTTCTCACCCTTCAAAATGGAGAAAACAGAGGTTAGAAAAGGAAAAGAAAAGGAAGAGAGAGAAACCACAAGAGAGGAAAAATTTTGCGATGATCACAGTTTTGGTGACCGAGATGGGACACGTCTTCGTCCGGTTGAATCTATGCCTTTGCTTTGCTTTATATTATCTAAGTCTTTATTCTTCTATGTCAGCTTCATTTTTCATGCAAACCTTAGGAGCCTAGACTCTGTCCTAATGCTGACATTATTGCATATAGGATCTAAGTATGGTTTGGTAGGACCATATTAAGGAGATTATTCCATGTTCACATTAGACTTAGGTCTTAAATACAACTCTCCTCAATTCTAGGGATTGAATGCAAAACAATATATGCAAGTGTATGCTTCTTTTCATTTAAATCTATCTCTTTAGGACTTGCATTAGAGCCTTCTGGTTTTTATCTGCATGTTGATCATATTTTCGAAAACATCCCTACCTATATTTGTCCCGGTCTTCACGTTGCTGGGCTGTCTCACTGAACCATAGTTCGGGAGAGAGCCTCACAACTGGACCACTTATTTGGGTTTGCGCCCCCCTACCACGTACCTAAGGGCCATAGTCCGAGGTATATCGGTAGGTGCTCAAGGATGTTGGGAAACCTTTACCTTAGAACCGGAGAAATATCTTATATGCCACTTACTTCGAGCTTCGGCTCGAGTATATCGGCGTACCTTGATTGGAATCAGATGATCTAAATCTTAGAGTTAGGATTAAGATCCTATTTGCCATTTCAAATATTGCATATAGAGTCAGCTTTAGGGAGTGCTATTTGTGCATCCTTGCTTGTATGTCTGTGATTGAATAATATTATATATCTTCCTTATATTTTCCAAAACCCTGGGTATACTATTCAAAATTTCCTCTTTAAAACCCAGGTGTATTGTCTTTTTCTTCTGCTTTCTTCAAATTCTTTTTGATCCTGCCTGCTATTTTTCAAAATTTTAAATCCTTGTCATCTATTTTCAAAATTTGTTTTCCTCCATCATGAGAGAAATGATATTGCCTATGAGGATTTTCAAAATCATAAAATTTCTGCAAAAGTCTTCAAAAGATTCAAATATTTTGATCTAAATCCCTTTTAAATAAACTAACATGTTGATTTTTCCTTTTCCAAATTAGGTTTTAAAAACCATTTGTCTTCAAAATCATCACCTCGTTTTTTGTTTTCTCTTTCAAAATTGGTTTTTAAACCACTATCCTCGAAATCAAACCTCATGATGATCTCTCATGATGATTCTCCTTTTTAAAGGATCAGATCTCGCGTTGATCGTTCTTCTTACAGTGAATTTTCTTCTCAAAAATGATTTCTCACTTATCTTTTAAATAAATATTTTTTCCTTTCAGGATCCCATATGCTGCGGATCAGAAAAAACTCCTTTTTTCTTAAATCTTATAAATTTTCAGTTAAATTTGATATTTTTTATCAGTTTCATTCATTTTATTCATATTTTTATCAAGTTTATCAATATTTCCTTAATTCTATTAAATTATATCAATTGTTTGCCCTTTCAGGTTAAGGGATAAACCTGACCCTTGTTGTCCGAGGTGTTCCCCCTCAGGTTAAGGGATAAACCTGACCCTCATTGTCCGAGGTGTTCCCGCTCAGGTTAAGGGAAAAACCTGACCCTCGTTGTTCGAGGTGTTCCCATTCAGGATAAGGGATAATCCTGAAACCCCTCGTAGGAGCAATAACACTACCTATGAGGATTCTTTTGTAAATACAAGTTTTGTCAATCTTTGTTGATTTTCTAGATCTATATCAATTTCCCTTCATTAAATCTCTTTAAATTCTATTCTTTTTCCCATTCAGGATAAGGGATAATCCTGAAACCCCTCGTAGGAGCAATAACGCTACTTATGAGGATTCTTTTGTAAATACAAGTTTCGTCAACCTTCATTGATTTTCTAAATTTATATCAATTTCTCTTTATTAAAATTCCTTAAATTCTTTTTCCCATTCAGGATAAGGGATAATCCTGAGACCCCTCGTAGGAGCAATAACGCTACCTATAAGGATTCTTTTGTAAATACAAGTTTCGTAAACCTTCATTTGATTTTCTAAATTTATATCAATTTTTCTTCATTCCTTAAATTCTTTTTCCATTTAGGATAAGGGATAATCCTGAGACCTCTCGTAGGGGAAACAATGCTACCTATGAGAATTCTTTTTGCAAATACAAGTTTTTATCGATCTTTATTGATTTCTAAATTTATATCAATTTCTCTCTAAATTCTATTCTTTTTCCCATTCAGGATAAGGGATAATCCTTAGATCACCCATAGGGGCAACCATGCTACCTGTGAGAATTCTTTTTACAAAAATATCAATTTCCTCAAATGTTCTACATTTTTTTCAAAGTTCTATATCCTTCTGTCTTCTCAAAGTTTATTCTTTCTATATTCTCCGTTCAGGATAAGGGTTTAATCCTAAAAATGGGACCGCATACAACTAACTGTGCTGGTCCATCTAAATCATAGATCATAAATTCTAAATCTTGTCATATCCCTTCTAAATTCAAGTCTTAGGTTATCTCTTTATAAAATATTCTATTTCCCCTTCAGGATAACGGATAATCCTGAAACCCCGGCAATCATTACTGCTTCAATCTCTAAATATCTTAAGAATGTCGGTCTCCTTCACGACTCTCAGTTAGAAAAACTCGGTGCTCGCACTAGTTATTTTGCTAAAGTTTTTAAATCTAAAGATCAAGTTCAGTCCTCGTACTGGTTGTCTTTCAAAAGTTTCGAACTTAAATCAGGTCATTAAATGAAAAGTCCCAGCTACTTCGCTGGTCGTTAAATGATTAAATGAAAAGTCCCAGCTACTTCGCTGGTCGTTAAATGATTAAATGAAAAGTCCCAGCTACTTCGTTGGTCGTTAAATGATTAAATGAAAAGTCCCTGCTACTTCGCTGGTCGTTAAATAAAATGTCCCAGCTACTTCGCTGGTCGTTAAATGAAATGTCCCAGCTACTTCGCTGGTCGTTAAATGAAATGTCCCGGCTACTTCGCTGGTCGTTAAATGGTTAAATGAAATGTCTCAGCTACTTTGCTGGTCGTTAAATGAAATGTTTCAACTCCTTCGTTGGTCGTTAAATGAAATGTCCCAGCTACTTCGCTGGTCGTTAAATGAAAGGTTCCAGCTACTTCGCTGGTCGTTAAATGAAAGGTTCCAGTTTTACTGGTCAGAATGTCCAAAATCATAAATTACAACTAAAGGTTATATCAAAGTCTATATTGAGTGATTATTTCACAAAGAATTCATGAAAAATTTGCCAATTTGCTAAAAGTATTTGTTGATTCCAATATTTCTACTGCACAAAAAAATTACCTCAGATTACCTCTAGTATTTTTTTCAAAAAGGTGAAACTTTTTGCGAAAAAGAGGTAAAATTCAAATCTTTTCCTGTTGATCAACCAAAAGGATGTAAGAAATATCCTCGGTATGATTAGCGAAAGAAACATTCGATGACATTGAAAAGACGGAAGCGAATTGATATTGATCATAGTTATGACGCATGTTTTAAAATGATTTTCTGGCAATTAGGCAGTGGAAATATCCTGAGCGATAAAAAGAATCCACTCAATCCATATCTCCTTATCCATTTTAAAGCTGCAATCAAATATCTGCAAAAGGGATCTCTCAATTGTCGTCAAGATGAAGGCGAATAGGCGAGCAGATCCCCGGGGCCAAAGAAGATTTGGATCATCTACCGAGATGAAGGAGTTTGTGAAGGATCATTTAAAGGAAAGTTCAGATCACCGTCGAGATGAAGGCGAGTGTGATGAACCTACCGACAAACCCTAAATGATATTTGATTTCCGCTATCATCAATAGACCTTTTGAGCCAATAACATCAATATAATTCCTGAGAGAAATGAAGGATCGGAACATCTCCAAGATGAAGGAGTTTGTGACATACCCTTCCCTTGAAAAAGAGAGAAAAGTCAGGACATCTCCAAATGAAGGATGATGTAAAAAGCCCGAAAAAGTTCAATGACTCAAAAAGAGTGCAAAAAGATCATCATGAGAAAACACAAAAATATCAAACTGCCAAAATTGGCAGAAGTCATCTTTTCTTATGCAAAATATCTGTTATCAATATCTTTTCTTTACTTGCTTTTATGAAATTGAGAATATTTCTTCTCTTCTCATATCAAGGAAATAGATAGCTTCCTTAAAGAAAATCATCAGCGCTAAAATTTTGAATTTGACTCTTAAAACCGAGGAGTTAACCTCGTTGGAGGAAATACTCTAGGTAAAAGAGGGAATGTCTTTTGCACACATGTGCACATTTTCAAGTATTGAAGTGAACTATAAATTTATCTTATTGGCAAAATTTTCTAGATATTCTAAAGAATGAAATAAATATTCAATATCCATTTTGATACAACCTAGAGTTGTTTACATTCTCCGTCTTTCGCTTTGTCGAGAGACTCGCCTTCTCCTTGATAAAAGGGTTACCTTCTCCGTCTTTCGCTTTGTCGAGAGACTCACCTTCTCCTTGATAAAAGGATTGCCTTCTCCGTCTTTCGCTTTGTCGAGAGACTCGCCTTCTCCTTGATAAAAGGATTACCTTCTCCGTCTTTCGCTTTGTCGAGAGACTCGCCTTCTCCTTGATAAAAGGATTGCCTTCTCCGTCTTTCGCTTTGTCGAGAGACTCGCCTTCTCCTTGATAAAAGGATTGCCTTCCTCGTCTTTCGCTTTGTCGAGAGACTCGCCTTCTCCTTGATTAAATGATTGCCTTCCTCGTCTTTCGCTTTGTCGAGAGACTCGCATTCTCCTTGATAAAAGGATTGCCTTCTCCGTCTTTCGCTTTGTCGAGAGACTCGCCTTCTCCTTGATAAAAGGATCACCTTCATCGTCTTTCGCTTTGTCGAGAGACTCGCCTTCTTTTTGATAAAAGGATCGCCTTCCCCGTCTTTCGCTTTGTCGAGGGACTCGCCTTCTCTTTGATAAAAGGATCGCCTTCCTCGTCTTTCGCTTTGTCGAGAGACTCGCCTTCTCTTTGATTAAATGATCGCCTTCTTCATCTTTCACTTTGTCGAGAGACTCGCCTTCTCCTTGATAAAAGGATTGCCTTATTCATCTCTTGCCTTGATCGAAAGATTTGCCTTCTCCCTGTTTAAAGAATTGCCTTCTTCATATTTCACATCTTGCCTTCTCCTTGCTAAAAGGATTGCCTTCTTCATATTTCACATTTTGCCTTCTCCTTGCTAAAAGGATTGCCTTCTTCATATTTCACATCTTGCCTTCTCCTTGCTAAAAGGATTGCCTTCTTCATATTTCACATTTTGCCTTCTCCTTGCTAAAATGATTGTCATCTTCATATCTTCATATTTTACCTTCTCCTTGCTAAAAGGATTGCCATCTTCATCACCATCTTCATATTTCTCTTTCACCTTCTCCTGTCCAAAGGATTTGCCCTCTTCCATCTTTTGCCTTGTCAAGAGATTCGTCTCCTTGATAAGAGGTTCGCCTTATTCATCTTTTACCCCATCAAAAGATTTGCCTCCTGTTACCTTATTCATCGTTCATTTTGTCTCACATCTCCTCATTTTTTCATCTCTCACATTCCCAGAAGAGTTGCCTCATTCAGTTGAAGTATCTCTCCTGTCCCATCACGGTTTTGAGAAATCCGTATGGTTGTTCCCACTCAGGTTAAGGGTCAAACCTGTATTTTCCGCGAGAGGTCATTAAATTAAAAAAGCTGATTCAGTCTCAGCAATGAGACTCTCAAGTTCACCCCTTTTTCAAAGCTTTAGGGAACCCCATTTCCTTCCTCCTTTCGCAAACCCCTTTTGGATTTGTTCGTCCAAACTCTGAAGGTCCCATCATGGTCTATTCACTCGAGGATTCCGTATGGTCGTCCCCTTTAGGTTAAGGGTTTAAGCCTGAACCTCGCCCCTCGAGGTATCTTCCTTTTCAGGTTTTGGTTAAACCTGAGTCTCATTCCGACAAGATTCCTCGTTTTAACGAGGTGTTTCCTTCCAAGTCCCACCATGGTTTTTCCCATCGAGGAATTCATGCTCTGTATATCCATCCAGAATAAAATCCTACTTGAGCTTCATCTCATGAGGCGTTTTCTCAAAAATGTCCCATCACTGTCATCATATATTCCCTTCCCCATTCAGATTATTTTGAGATATATTCGCCCCATCCAGGTTAAGGGCTAAACCTGAGTCATTCTGAAAAGCTGATCTTGTCTCACCCGTGAGACTTGATCAAAATTCTTATCTTTCAGCATTTCGGGATCTTCACCCAAAGTCCCATCACGATTTCCTCATCTCTATTATTCAGTCATATCATTTTCGAGGATTTCGTCTCCCCCAAGCCATTCAAGGATAAAGTTTTAAACCTGAAAAACCATGTCTTTCAAATAAATTCTTCCACACCCAGTTCAGATCTGCTGACTGGGGCATTTTCAAAATTTGGAGTGTTATCTTTGCCACTAAGCTCGGCTTTCAACCAGCTTAGTAGCAAAGAGGGGCATCTGTGAACACCCCAAATTTTTCAAAATCTTTTAAATATTCCCTTTTTGCCCCTGATATCATTTTTTGAGCAATTGAGCCACTTTTGAATCTAAATTCTAGTTCATTTCTCAAGTTTTACTGAAATTAAATTCGTTTTATATGTTTGACTCGATTTCGGATCCAGATCCATTGTCCAGATCCAAATCTGAGTCTCGTTGTCCAACTTTTTTAAAATTACAGAAATACCAAAAATAGTTTTTAAATAGCTCGGACAGTCCCTCCGACCTCCGCTTGGACCCATCGTGTTATATTCCTCGATTCGAGGTTTAAAACTCGAATATTTTCTCAAAACTCAGGTCCGAACCCATTTTCTAAAGAAATTTTCTCAAAAATAGACTTGGAAACCCTCTTTTGTAAATATTTCTCAAAAATATAAAAAAATTAGTTTAAATCCTTGTTTTTCTGTAAATTTTAGGATTTTATTCCAAAAATAAAAAAATAAAAAAAAAAGCTTTTAAAACATCCCTTTTTTTTTGAAAAAGAGGGCGAGAGAACCCCTGTTTTGAAATTTTGAAAAACGTGAAGGGCCAGCTTTTCGAAAAAAATCAAATTTAAGGGGAGGGCCCTGTAAAGCTTCCTTTTAGGGTTTTGAAGAGGAAACTTCGTAAGGAAGAAAAAGGGGAAAGATCGCCCTTCGGCCTCAGCCGTTATGAACCCCCTGACTCTCGCCTCTCTCTCCCTCCATGGCCGACTCCCCCCATGTGCGACCCCCATTCTCATCCTCCATCCACCCTTCATCTTCAACCGTTTCCCTCCTTCGCGAACCTCCTTCTCCCCTATAAAGGAACCATGCAACGAAAACCTTAGGCACCACTTTTTCACCCCTCCATCGCCTCTTTCTTCCATCCCTTTTTCTCTTACTCGCATTATTCTTTTCTCCTTTTGCATATTTTCAGTTTTTTTTTTCCATTGCCTGGGAGAAGTCGACCCTATGTTTCTCCATGCTTCTTCTCTGATTCTCCTCAAGTAGCAAGTGGAAGACCAGTTACCGTAGCCACCGCAGGTAAGTAACCGTTCTTTCCCTTTTTTGTTTTTCCCTGCAAAGAGCCTCCCCCCCAGGTGGGCTACGGTAAGTGGCCATTCTTGCTTTATTTTCTGAATTTTCTTTTGTTTTCCTATCTTAACATCCCATTTACGCACTAATGATGGTGCCCGATTGCTTGTGCGATCTCGGCCCATCCTCGTGCCACAGCAACAGGATTTCTGATCCCAACAACTTTCATTTCCCTTTTTTTTTATATATTTTGATCTAACTCGATTTTAGTTTCCTCTCTGATTTTGCCTTATTCGATTCCTGTTCTTGCTTTTTAGCTTGATTCCTATTTTCCTCTTAGTTACTTTGATTTTGGTTTTCGATTTTTGTTGATTTATGTTTTTGTCTCGATTCTTGTTTTCTTTTCATCTCTTGAGCTGTTTCTAATTTCAATTCGTGTTTATCGTTCTCATTATTTTGACTCCATTATGACATTCCTCATTTCATCATGACTTCTTCATCAGCACCTCACGGTTTACACCCTGCCTTACTTTGCTTTCAATATTTTTGCAAGACTACTGTAATCATTCCCTCTACCGTGTGCATCTATGGGTGTGTTACAGAGGAGTTTCCCCTTTTTTTCTTTTTCTTTTTATCATTGATGTGTGTTCTTTAGAAGTTGGCTAAGGTTATGGTCAACGTAATTACAACCAAAAGCAACTTCGATGTTCATCCAATGGAGCAATCCCCATGTGTAACGCCCCGGATTTCCAAAACAAAGCTAAGTTAAAATTTTCATGAATTTCTTTCTTTTTTTTCTTTGCAGCAGAACTTAGAAAAGCTTTTAGCAGCGGAATCAGACGATAATGAGTCGTCAGTTTTAGAAAACTCCGAGCACGTTGCAGGTATGTGGCCAAGCAACTCATTGACCACCAAAGTGTTCCATTTTATCGAAAACATATGTTTATTACAACACTACTGCTTAGGAGAGCAGTGTAGGTTCAATAAAAAGGAAGCAGTACAACTTTGTCTAGAGAAACCCTGGAACTCGATGCCGCCTTGCTCCGCATATCGCCACGCAGGTCCAACACCTGAAATCCCCATAAAACGGGGTCAGAACCACTGATGGTCTGGTAAGCATGCAATCATGTAACCATTCAACTCAAGTACGATAATGACCACTCAGGGTCGCAATGCGCAATAACGACGCTCAAGCCTCCAAGACTTAGCGTATATCGCAGGAGCCTCCTCAGGGCTATGAGTTGAACATCCGCTCGAGTCTTCATGACTTAGAGCAAGCCTTTTCAGGGCTGTAATTTGAATAGCCGCATAAGTCTCCACGACTTAGCCATGACCTCTTCCGGGTCTCAAAGTGATGTCTAGCTCAAGTCTTCATACTGGGCACATCCGTATCCCACGCATCTAAGGACAACTCCTCGAGCTTCGCTTAGTCGTGCGGATACAACACGGGTCTTTGCCCAGTCGGTCCAGTAGTATACCGAACATGACACCTTCACAAAGGTTATGCAGGACTGACTCAACACGTCATCCACTCATACATTCAAAGCATCGCTGTACCTAGAACTAATGCATTGTTTGATAATTAACCGCTCCCGCCTTTGGTACGCAGGTAGAGCTATTGTCCGAGCATCAACGCGACGTTCTGGGGGTTGATTATTCTATGTATTTTAGATACCCAGAGGCCTGTTGACCCTATCCATAGTAGGGCAGTGTGTTTCAACTGGGAGAATCCTACTAGGCCCATATTCGGATGCATCCTCTACTTGCAGTAGTTGGGTTCAATCCTTAGATCTTAAGGATAACCACGACCCCAAAACCCATGAGTGACTGAGGCCATCGTGGACTCTATCAGGTCCAAAGTAAAATACATGTCACTCAAGGCTGTACCATCACTGTCATTCCACAGTGAGCATAATTCCTCAAGGGGTCTGCCAGTCTTACAATTACTTGGACAGAATCTGCATGCCATTTAGGCAGCCCGTGCTTTCAGCACTACGGGAGTATGTACCCGACCCCATTCAGTCTTCCCCAACACAGTCATTACTGAGGGGGTACCCCTAACACGATCTTCAACCGCGGGGTATGTGCGACCTTAAGTCTTATTCATATGCATGCAGAACACCGCTCTTTGGCACTTCGGCCACCACGAGCATCACACCTCTTTGGGTGGAAACAACACACTCTGGCTCTTCGGCCCTTACGAGTCTGGTTGTGTAACCGTTCTCAATGAGCATGCATATGACTCGATCTAAATAGATCGGCTACTCGACGTATTTTTACGCAACGAGTCCAAACCTAGCCAAGGCACAACCTCTACTCCGGCTCAGCGGCCCTTACGAGCAAGGTGCCCTTGCAGGCACAAGGATACGAGCCGATCTGGCATCGTTCCATCAACGGACATCATTATGCCGTTCCATTGGTTTCGGCAGCTCTTCTGCCAACCATTTCGTCAGCACCTCCCCTGCTCTACCGGCAGTGGTGCGACGAACCCTTCTACGTTGTAGAGGCAAACCATGAACTGGGTAGCACTCTGCTATATGTCAGAGTATCCTGCTACATTCTTTCTGAGCTATTCTTAGCTTCTTCAGAAATTTCAGCAGCACTTCCTCTCTTTTACGGAGAAAGCGTGCGTTTCTTTTATCCATTTCAGCGGCATCTCCCCTCTTTGGTAGGAAATCGCCACGCTTAATTCGGGAAATGGATGCGCACCGTTGTGCGTACTTTGCATCCATCAAGGTTGCAGGAACCCTTGGCCATAGCCAGGCCATACGAAATTGACTTAGTCATTACGTAAAGAGCATTTTGCCAAAAACCGAAGCCTTTCCAATAGGGGCTTCATTCGTCAAGCAGAATCTTGAACGAGGAGCGGTCAAGGAATCGCATGGGCGATTTGGAGTTTGATCTCCATTTGAACGCTCATTTATGCGCTATATATGTAGTATAAGCAGAAGCCTGTGCTTTATACAGCGGCGGCGTAAAGAAATGCATATACTATTGTTCAGGGTGTGTAACTGAACGAAATATTCTACATATATAACAAAGCAGAAGCCTTGGCATCGTTCGACGCGACGGCATAAGTAAATACATTGCAGAAAGCAGGAGCCTTGGCATCATACGACGCGACGGCAAAGGTAAATTACATAGCCTGTGTGATATAAGACGCGTCGGCAGAATCAGCAGATATACACCTAGATCCGCATCCAACGATAGTTACGAGGCGAGCGGGTGAACACCGAAGTGTCCTAAAGGGCTCAACCAAGAACTAAAGCGAGATACCATTTTGAAGAACGCAAATACTGCGTGTTTGAACATAGATATATTCGACGATAGTTACGAGACGAGCGGGTGAACACCGAAGTGTCCAAAAAGGGCTCAATCAAGAACTAAAGCAAGATACTACTTCAGAAAGTATATTCTATATACAAACAGTCAAATACTTGAGAGAGATGGATCAACGAAGCGAACTTACTTCAAATCGTGGAAGAAACGGCTCCGGGTTGCTTCTTTGGCTTCGAGCCTTCCTTCGAGAGGTCAGACTAAGTCAGATGAAGCTGACTTAGTTGAGAAAGAGGGAGAGTAGGTCAAGCTACTCAACCTAAGTGGTTTGAACCAAACAGGGTTCGATCCAAGTCAACTGGGTTCAGCAGGTTCGAACTCAGCTCAAGTAGGCTAAGTCTGGGTTCAGAAATCCAAACCGGAATCTGGACCAAAACGGACTTTGACTTTGACTTTAAACCCAACTAGGTTCAAGTCAAGTCAACTAGGTTTGGACTAGGTCAAGTGGGTTCAGACCCAGGTCAGGTGAGCTAGGACCAGGTCAGGCAGGCTCAGACCAGGTCAGGTGGGTTCAGGCCAGGTCAGGTGGGCTCAGACTCACTTGGGCTCACTAGGGGAGGTTTAGGAGAGAGAGAGGAGGCAAGAGAGAGAGGGGGGGTCGAAATTATGAGAAGAGAGAGAGTGGGGAGGGCTATTTATAGCCCAAGCCCACCTCCTCTTGGGAATTTTTATCCCCCTTTTGCCCCTGAGCTTTATTTTAATTCCAGGAGGTTCCTTTTGAGGTGGGGCCCACTAGATATTTCCATAGGATATTTTGTGGGTCCCACAAGATATTTTCTGAGGAATATTTCTGTGGGTCCCACCAATATTTCCGTGGGTCCCGCAAGAATTTCGGGTTTCCGGCGATTTTTTTCCGAAAAATTCTGAGTACGTCATTCTCTTCGTATTGACGTAACTAAGAAAGTTGGCTTGAGGAAATCCTTTGTTTTTGTTTAGTTAAGAGGTTATGGCTTCCAGAGTGTTTGAGCATATATTCGCAAAGCGACGAATATCTCAAGTATAACTGGTTCGTACAAATCGATCTGATTTGTATTTCGGGTTCAGATGTTATTTTTACTTGAAAATGCCTCGTGAATTTCTTCAGAAAGATACTGAAAAATTGCGGGTCTTACACCATGTTTCTTTCATATATCTTCTCTTGGATAATCAGTTTATCAATAAACCAGATCGGAAAATGGCTCATATCTGATATGTGGTGAAGACATTGAGGCTTAATATACAGTAAGCCTTGGGCAGTCTTACAAACATGGAAGTGGTCGGAGATCTGATCAATTTTGAACCTGTTGATATTCTCAGGATTGGAAGATGGTCAGCGTCTGATGAAGAAGAATCCTGCTACAATATTATTTGCAGCAACATCACTGTAGTCTCACTGCCTGTTTATGTCTTCTCTGACATGTTCCTGCTCATTTGTTATGTATCGGCATTGCATCAAGTGTTATGATTTCTAGATATATCTAGTTTACTGTATGAGTGATGTCTTTTTGCAATCGTTGTAAATTTTGAAAAGATTTTTATATGAAAAACATGTGAAAACCAGACATCAAATAATAAAAAACGGTTCTCACTAGTGGATGAGACCGGGTCGAACTCAGGGAACGGGAATATGTTGTATTCAAGTACACAAATCTAAACTACTCTTTATTGCCGAATTATTCGAAATGTAAAATGTTCAGAAAAGTAAAAACAACTAACTATTACAACAAATGAATACCCTTCGCAGAGGGCGTAAAGTGCAATATTTACAAACCCAATTAAAATTCCTAATTCTAAAAATAAGAGAAAAAGAATCTTCTATCTTCTTGTACTTCGTGTTATATATGCACTTCAGCTCCACTCCTGAGCAATCCTGCACAAGTCAAATGAACACGAGCAGTACAAAATAAAAGAATAAAACTATACAAAAAAATTATAAAGTCTAATTGACACTTCTAATTAACAATGATTACTAACTACTAATTGACATGAAATAAAATGCTAATTATTACAAAGATGCTAATCAAGTCTAACTACTAACTAATTGATTAATCTAATTACTAACTATTAATGAACTAACAACTAACTATTGGTAGATTAAACTAAACAACTACAAGCTAATGAACTAATACTCTTTAAAATGAAGCATCAACAATTAAAACTCAACAATTCTCAGTGAAACTCAAATTTGCTCTAGTTAACACTTAATGAAAACATGCAATGAAGCTCATTGAAAATCAACAGTGGAATTCGGTAAAAATCAGTAGTTAACAATCAGTGACTCACATTAATCCAATCAGCTGGAAATCATGTACATGCATTGCCAAAACTCAACATTCACTGGAATAAGTTGTGATTCTGATTCACATTAATCAGATTCAAACACAAATTGTGACATAAGATTCTCAAAACAAAATCACACTTATACTCAAATAATAGACCCTAGCTGGAGACACTTCTGCAGAGGAGCTGATCTATCCTCACGGTAAAGATAGAAAGATTTTAGCAGTTCAAATACATCTCAGAGTTTAAACAGATACTCTGAAGTTAGATCCTCATCCATTTAATTTCCAGAACTCAGACAAATGCTCAAGCATCAGACGATTGAGCAATATCACGACACTGCTCAAATGCTTCCAGACATAGCAGCAATGTTGATCAAAGGTGAATCGTTACAGAGATCAAAGGTAATCCGGCTTATGCAGGTGATTCTGGCCAGTTAAAACTATTCAGGGCTGGAATAAATCCAGTTCTCCGATCACTGTTGGAATTCAATCACCATTTACCTCTCAACATTACAAAGATCAATGACAGTAACTTCAATGGATGGCTATCAGAAATCAGTGACAGCCAACCGAGATCTGTCAAGCACAATCTTCAATCTAATTTCAAACAGTCGATCACTAAAAAAAAACAATTAAAAAAAAAATCAGTCACCGAAAAAACATTCCAGTAATCAAATTGATTCAAAATCAATATCCTTCACATCATATTGAATCCAATCATCCGATCAAAAATTGTTTTTCAATACTCATTTGAATTGTACACAACACTCTCATTTACCAGAAACAGTAATAGAATCATTCGGATATAACATTCATGGAATTAATTTCACGGTGGCTAAATTTTTTTTTAAATCACCGGATTCATATCTTCACGATAAACGTGAAATTATTCATTTAGAGCAGGGGATTTTTGCAGGAGGATGCCAGATATCGATTCCAATCTTTGAATGACAACAGCCATATTGATTTCCAACGAGATCAAATCTTCACCGGAAATCCACACCTCAACATCGTAAAAAAAATATTCCGGCGACGATTCAGCCGATTTTTGGAATTATTTTGATTAGCAATCTAATATCATCAATTTAAGGTTCAAACAGTTTAAATCAGGAATCAATTGAAAAAATAATTCCAGACATCTAATCGATCCACTCAGCTAGTCGATCGATTAAATTTGAATTATTCTGCTACCAGAATTCCATTAGTAATTGATCATATGATCGATTATCCCTTCTTGTTTCTGAACTAGCTCTCAATAAGATGATCTAGATGATAATTGATCATCTACAGTATTAAGCAATCCGATGCAACTGAGTTTCATTTGAAAAACACACAGACAAACATTATCCTCTGCCAATGCTGATGATTTTTTTTTTTCTTTTAAATGCTATTTGCGATGCAGGAAAAAAATATTATTGTTGAAACTAAACTATGCGATACAGAATGAACATTAAACTGAATTAAAAATAATACCTATGATTTAAGATTGAAATTTTGAACTGAACCGATGCACATTTAACTACAGTTTACAGTACTACGATTTCATTTTATTTTGATTTGATTGATTTTTTCAGCTAATCTAATGAAAAATACTATGAGGAATTAATAAAAGAAGAAGAAGAAGATAAGAACTCACCGAACTGGAAGGGTTAGAAGAGAGGTTGGAATCCTCTCTCTTGCTTTAGCTGTTGTAGGAATTCTCCACCGGAAAGAAGATGAGAAAAAGAGGGGAAAATAGGAAGAAGAAGAAGAAGAGGTAAGAAGAGGTGGAGAGGAAGGGGAAGAAGAGAGGGCTTAGGCAAAAGAGAGAAGACAAGCCTCTCTTCCCCCTACGTATCATATTTATAATTTTGAACTTTTCTCCATAAGTCCCTCTTCTTTGTAAATTTTCATTTCAAAAACCTCTCTTCAAAAAGATATTTACAAAATACCTCAAAATGACTATGTTTTAGAAAATACAAAACTAAGTCTATTTTAACTCTAATTTTTTTATGATTTTCAAAAACTAAACTACTACAATTATGTCAAACACTAAAATAGGCATTAAAATGTAAAATAAAACTATTTTTCATGCATTTTCTATTTTTAAATTATTTTAGCACATTTACTCGAAACTAACATAAAATTGGGTTTTTAAATCATTTTCTCATGAAATCATGCATATTTTTATATGAAAAATCCCTAAAATATATGCATGATCAAATACCCCCATGCTTATGTTTTGCTAGTCCTCGAGCAAATTAGAAAAATGCAAGAAATCAAACTATCACCTAACTCACTTTCGTAGGAATCACGGTTGCATTTAGCTCATGCAACAAGCCCTTTCAACCCCTGGGTTACGCCAGTGGACGAGTAAGGTCTCGTGAGGGTTTGCAGTGATGCTACCCACAAACATCTCTGTCATGTATGCATAATATTACACATCCTCATAAGCAGTAGGTAATTAAAGACTTTGTTTTCACAAATATTTCCTGTTATTTCAAAATCACAATATAATTAGAATCTTTTATGTACCACCACAGAAAAAGAATTTCTTTCACTTTTCTAAACATCACAATTATTTATATTTTATTCTTAGAAAATCCAATAAAAACATATTATTATTTACTTATCCTCACTCATATGTTTTCTGCATAGGTTTTCTCAATCACACTTCTAAGCACTGAACTTTTCTTTCTTTTTAAGCTCTTTTCTCTATTTTTTTCATTTTTTCACGCTTTTTCTTTTTGCGCACTTATTTTTCTCATATAGCTTGCGTGTGGTATGCTTTTATGCCTTGTGCAATGTCAATATCTTCTATATTTTTTTCAATGCATACCAAAAGATATCAACTAAGACATAAAAGTGACTTCCTTCATTCACCCTTATAACATGAGAGTCAAACATTTCAACTTGTATCTGTTCTCAGTTACTTAGGATCACGAAGTTTTCTACTCTCCTTTTCGAAAATGGAATTAAAAGTTTCAACTTACATCTAATTTCCATCTACTAAGGATTGTGAAATTATCCAAACAACCTAACGCATGCTATTTTTTCTTTTGAGCTCATTTTTATGCTTTTGTTCATTTGCTTAGTTTTTCAAAAATAGCACTGTGCATATTCATATTTATGATTCAAAATAAATTCTAACATGTATTTATCATCATTTCTTTGAAATCCGCATAAACAACCATAATTTTTTTAGATTTATGTCAGAAAAATTTTTCGTGGGGCTTAAAAATCCTCTAAAAACATCAGATTTGAAATAACATTCATATAAGTTTAAACTCTTTCTTTAAAAATCTACTTTTCATGAGAGATGTGTAAACATGTGCAAGAACGTAAACAGAAATATCAAGGTGTGCATTCTACACCCTCCCCCATGCTTGAATGACACTATCCCAGTGGCACTCCCCCATGCTTGAATGAAACTAAGTGAATGCACATGAGAGAAATAAATGAGGGAAAAGAGTAGAATGACATGACATGAATTAAAAATGCACATTCTATGAATGTAAACATGACAAAACCTGAACTCATGAAAATAAAACCAAATAAAATCTACTAATCCTAACAAATGTAAAACTGTACACAATATGGGTTGCCTCCCATAAAGCGCTAAGTTTCACGTCCCCAGCCAGACGGATCCCTGGAAAAATCCTTCATCGTCCATGAGATCAATGGACATGAAGTCAGACTCAATCGGGCTCTCTATGAAAAATAATGTCATCAGTGACATTGCGCACTATGTTCCCGTCCTGTTTACCTCTAAATGGCTCAAAGTGCCTGATCCAACTCAACTCACCTATCTGATTTTCACGTAATTCTAGGTGATACTCTTCTAGTGATTCTTTATCCTCCTCATGAGGTGGATCACTCAATAACCAAGCATATTCTGCTTCTACGAGGTCTTGAATAACATCAACCTCGAAAGAAGCCTCCTCAACAGTAGGCCCCATAGCAGCACGAAAAATGTTTAGCCGTATCTTCCTATTTCCGAATGACACATCCATCGCACCAGTGCGGCAATTGATGCACGCATTGGCGGTAGCTAGGAAGGGGCGACCGAGAATAAAAGGAGTCTGCTGTGGACTATCAACTCCCTCCATATCTAATATCACGAAGTCGACAGGGAAATAACAATCTTCTACCTTGACCAAAACATCTTCAAGTATCCCTCTTGGGATCTTGATAGATCTATCTGCGAGCTGAAGAGTCATAGGTGTAGGTTTCATCTCTTTCAATCCAAATTGGTCATAAAAGAAACCCGGCAAGATGTTAACACTTGCCCCAAGGTCAAGCAATGCACGCCCAACAGTGATGTTTCCTATGACGCAAGAGATGATAGGAGTCCCTGGGTCCTTGAGCTTAGGTGGGGTTTGATGTTGCAATACTGCGCTCACCTGCCCGGTTAAATAAATCTTTTTCTGCACATGGGACTTCGACTTCCTTTTCTGCGTACAAAGTTCTTTGAAGAACTTTGCATATGCAGGGACCTGTTGAATAGCATCTAGTAATGGGAGGTTTATCTGAACGTGCTTGAATATCTCAAGCATCTCTTGCATGTTCACTCCGGACTTACCTAATGCTCTCGGCCTTTCTAACGCCTCAGGAAAGGGGGCTTTGGGAATGTAGGATGGTGAAGGCTCAGATGGAAGAACCTTCTCGCTTTCCTGAGGTAATTTATTAGGGACAGACTGATTCTCACTTATCTTCTCTCTTTCTTCTGCAGCCTCCCTCGCTTGGTACTGCTTCCCACTCCTAAGGGTTACTACTTGAGCTTGCTCTTTATGTGCATCAGTCATATGCAAGCTACGCATGGGTTCCTTTCCCTTAGGGTTGACAATAGGCTGGCTAGGCAACGTCCCCTCACTTCGCCTGCTAAGTGCTTCGGCAAGCTGCCCCATTTGAATCTCTAATTTTGCAATAGACTGGGTATGTGAGCTCAGAGCTTGCAAAATCTTATCCTCAAAAGATTGACTATGTAAAGGCTCATGAGACTGGGGTTGAGTATAAACAGGTTGGACTGGGGGATAACTGGATCTTTGAAATCCAGGCGCATAACCGCCTTGACTTGGTTGACTATGGGAAGGGTTGGGGTGTTGGATCTGTGAGTTGCGCCATGAGAAATTGGGATGATTTTGCCAGCCCGGGTTATAAGTGTTGGAAAATGGATTAGGTACGGGCCTAGCAAAGTTTTGAGCCATCTGAGTTTGCTCTTGGACAAACTCAGGATATTGTGGCGCAACTGGGCACTCGAAGACATGGTGTGCAGGACTTGCACACAACGCGCACACCTGCATGGCAGGGGAGGGACCCAACAAAAACTGATCTAATTTCTGGGATAGTTGGTCTACCTTGTTGCTCAACTCAAGGTTCATCCCTAACTCAAAAATACCTGCCTTCTTAGTGCTATCCTGTGCAGGTGCAGCCCTATCAAATCATGAGGCTGTCGCATGGTGCATCGAATTCTCACTCAATGTCTCAAAAAGTGACCATGCTTCATCCTCACTTTTGAGCATAAATGTGCCCCCACACGCGGCCTCCACCATTTGACGGTTCTTCTCAGTAAGACCGTCATAAAAATATTGCACCAGTTGCCAGCGAGGCACCTGGTGGTGGGGACACTTGCGGAGAAGATCTTTCAATCTCTCCCATGACTCATGAAACTGTTCTCCCTCAATTTGGGAAAAACTGGTTATCGCTTTACGAAACTGGTTCGTTTTACCAATTGGGAAATATTTCTTTAAAAATTCTCTTTGCATATGTTCCCAAGTGGTAATTCGAACAGTATCTAATGATTTTAACCAACTCTTCGCTTTGTCCTTCAGAGAGAAGGGGAACAGGGTCAACCTCATCGCATCATCTCCAAAGTTGTTGATTCGCACTGTCGAGCAAATCTCTAAAAATTCATCGAGGTGACGATATGGGTCTTCATTGCTAAGGCCATAAAACGAGGGTAACATTTGGATCACACTGGCCTTTATCTCAAAATGGTTTGCTCCTACATCAGGTCTTGTGATGCAGGAGGCGGGAGTGTAAGTGTTGGGCATGAAATACTCCCTCAGAGGACGGGTAATCTGCTGATTCTCAGCCATGGTTGCAGATATCTGGGCTCTTCTAATAAGGGACTCGGGGTTCTCAATCGGCTCTACCAGCTCAGGGTCAAGTGAGCGTCGCCCTTGCATACACCTTGGAGTAGACCGGTGTAGCTCACGTCCTAACTTTGGGTTTTCTACCTAACTAACGCACTAAGCGGCCAAACCACGCAAACCACAAAGCGAGTAACTCAAAAACAACAAAAACTAAACAAACACCACGCAGTTACACATAACAGATATTATGCAAAGAAATATAAAATCTATGTGTACGGTACCAATCGTACACAGTCACCTCTAAGGGAATCCTAATAGGTGGGCTGTGCAGAAAAGTAAGCTCTTCTCTAAGATATGCACATACGTGGTTCTAAACCTAAATGCAAAGCAAACACTAGGCAATAAAGTGAATACTAATATTACGCCGTTCCCCGGCAACGGCGCCAAAAATTTGATGTCTTTTTGCAATCGTTGTAAATTTTGAAAAGATTTTTATATGAAAAACATGTGAAAACCAGACATCAAATAATAAAAACCGGTTCTCACTAGTGGATGAGACCGGGTCGAACTCAGGGAACGGGAATATGTTGTACTCAAGTACACAAATCTAAACTACTCTTTATTGCCGAATTATTTGAAATGTAAAATGTTCAGAAAAGTAAAAACAACTAACTATTACAACAAATGAATACCCTTCGCAGAGGGCGTAAAGTGCAATATTTACAAACCCAATTAAAATTCCTAATTCTAAAAATAAGAGAAAAAGAATCTTCTATCTTCTTGTACTTCGTGTTATATATGCACTTCAGCTCCACTCCTGAGCAATCCTGCACAAGTCAAATGAACACGAGCAGTACAAAATAAAAGAATAAAACTATACAAAAAAATTATAAAGTCTAATTGACACTTCTAATTAACAATGATTACTAACTACTAATTGACATGAAATAAAATGCTAATTATTACAAAGATGCTAATCAAGTCTAACTACTAACTAATTGATTAATCTAATTACTAACTATTAATGAACTAACGACTAACTATTGGTAGATTAAACTAAACAACTACAAGCTAATGAACTAGTACTCTTTAAAACGAAGCATCAACAATTAAAACTCAACAATTCTCAGTGAAACTCAAATTTGCTCTAGTTAACACTTAATGAAAACATGCAATGAAGCTCATTGAAAATCAACAGTGGAATTCGGTAAAAATCAGTAGTTAACAATCAGTGACTCACATTAATCCAATCAGCTGGAAATCATGTACATGCATTGCCAAAACTCAACATTCACTGGAATAAGTTGTGATTCTGATTCACATTAATCAGATTCAAACACAAATTGTGACATAAGATTCTCAAAACAAAATCACACTTATACTCAAATAATAGACCCTAGTTGGAGACACTTCTGCAGAGGAGCTGATCTATCCTCACGGTAAAGATAGAAAGATTTTAGCAGTTCAAATACATCTCAGAGTTTAAACAGATACTCTGAAGTTAGATCCTCATCCAATTAATTTCCAGAACTCAGACAAATGCTAAGGCATCAGACGATTGAGCAATATCACGACACTGCTCAAATGCTTCCAGACATAGCAGCAATGTTGATCAAAGGTGAATCGTTACAGAGATCAAAGGTAATCCGGCTTATGCAGGTGATTCTGGCCAGTTAAAACTATTCACGGCTGGAATAAATCCAGTTCTCCGATCACTGTTGGAATTCAATCACCATTTACCTCTCAACATTACAAAGATCAATGACAGTAACTTCAATGGATGGCTATCAGAAATCAGTGACAGCCAACCGAGATCTGTCAAGCACAATCTTCAATCTAATTTCAAACAGTCGATCACTAAAAAAAAACAATTAAAAAAAAAATCAGTCACCGGAAAAACATTCCAGTAATCAAATTGATTCAAAATCAATATCCTTCACATCATATTGAATCCAATCATCCGATCAAAAATTGTTTTTCAATACTCATTTGAATTGTACACAACACTCTCATTTACCAGAAACAGTAATAGAATCATTCGGATATAACATTCATGGAATTAATTTCACGGTGGCTAAATTTTTTTTTTAAATCACCGGATTCATATCTTCACGATAAACGTGAAATTATTCATTTAGAGCAGGGGATTTTTGCAGGAGGATGCCAGATATCGATTCCAATCTTTGAATGACAACAGCCATATTGATTTCCAACGAGATCAAATCTTCACCGGAAATCCACACCTCAACATCGTAAAAAAAATATTCCGGCGACGATTCAGCCGATTTCTGGAATTATTTTGATTAGCAATCTAATATCATCAATTTAAGGTTCAAACAGTTTAAATCAGGAATCAATTGAAAAAATAATTCCAGACATCTAATCGATCCACTCAGCTAGTCGATCGATTAAATTTGAATTATTCTGCTACCAGAATTCCATTAGTAATTGATCATATGATCGATTATCCCTTCTTCTTGTTTCTGAACTAGCTCTCAATAAGATGATCTAGATGATAATTGATCATCTACAGTATTAAGCAATCCGATGCAACTGAGTTTCATTTGAAAAACACACAGACAAACATTATCCTCTGCCAATGCTGATGATTTTTTTTTTCTTTTAAATGCTATTTGCGATGCAGGAAAAAAATATTACTGTTGAAACTAAACTATGCGATACAGAATGAACATTAAACTGAATTAAAAATAATACCTATGATTTAAGATTGAAATTTTGAACTGAACCGATGCACATTTAACTACAGTTTACAGTACTACGATTTCATTTTATTTTGATTTGATTGATTTTTTCAGCTAATCTAATGAAAAATACTATGAGGAATTAATAAAAGAAGAAGAAGAGGAAGAAGAAGAAGAAGATAAGAACTCACCGAACTGGAAGGGTTAGAAGAGAGGTTGGAATCCTCTCTCTTGCTTCAGCTGTTGTAGGAATTCTCCACCGGAAAGAAGATGAGAAAAAGAGGGGAAAATAGGAAGAAGAAGAAGAAGAGGTAAGAAGAGGTGGAGAGGAAGGGGAAGAAGAGAGGGCTTAGGCAAAAGAGAGAAGACAAGCCTCTCTTCCCCCTACGTATCATATTTATAATTTTGAACTTTTCTCCATAAGTCCCTCTTCTTTGTAAAATTTCATTTCAAAAACCTCTCTTCAAAAAGTTATTTACAAAATACCTCAAAATGACTATGTTTTAGAAAATACAAAACTAAGTCTATTTTAACTCTAATTTTTTTATGATTTTCAAAAACTAAACTACTACAATTATGTCAAACACTAAAATAGGCATTAAAATGTAAAATAAAACTATTTTTCATGCATTTTCTATTTTTAAATCATTTTAGCACATTTACTCGAAACTAACATAAAATTGGGTTTTTAAATCATTTTCTCATGAAATCATGCATATTTTTATATGAAAAATCCCTAAAATATATGCATGATCAATGAGCCCATTGATTCTCTGTATTTATGTTTCATTATATTTTCTGCACACTTTGTTCCGCAGTCAAAGAAGAAATTTGAGATGGCTTAATATACCTGAAAGTAGGTATAAAGCGAAGTTATGTCCATGAGCAACAAGGGTAAAAGTGAAGATAAGAGCTTTAAGCTAATCAATGGTGTGTTGTTTCGCATTGTCCAAATAGCTACAAGTTTAAACAATCTTCAACCATATTTTCGGGCCTTGCTTAAACAAATAAAAATACATATATATATATATATATATATAGCAAAAGTTGGTCATTTCCATTTTTTTCATTATCCTTCATCCTATTTCCTGTATTAGCATCTTTGCACCTTCAATCAGATAATCATCTCCCTTTTATTCTGAATGGCAAAAGTCGACCAGAGCTTAAAACACAGAGGTAAGCCTACATTCAATTTTAACACTGGCATTTGTATTCCATGGTTATGCAATATTTATTTTCGTATGGTTTGATGCTTCAGTTGTCTCATAGAAATTATCTAACAAACATGGTTGCTTTATACGCAGATAAGCCTGGCTGAGGTGTTACTTTGGGACACTCGAAATCTTCATTGTTGCACATCATCATAACCCTTGCATATTAAAGAGTTGATCTGCTAGGCTTGCCGAGGGGTCTGATATTCGATTTCACCATGAAACTCTGCATCCTCTTTAGGGATGATTTATGATCATCATGAATTGTTCAGCTTTGTTGTGAAGCCACCATGTGTTTGAGCCAAGAGGGTGAAGCTCGATTTAAGCTTTGATATGTTTGTTGACAATTTCCTGTTAAATATGAAGGTCAAGTACGAACAGATCCATTCCGCTCGTCTGGTCTTAAACAAGGTATGTTAAAGAGACAATGTAGCACGGAATTCCATGATAGATGGTTAAATTTTGGTTGATCATTTATGAAAAATCCTGTGGCCTCTCTATGAGTTAACATGATGAAGCCATTTTTTTGGGTTGCCTATAACTAAGTCAAGTCTGGAATGTATTTGAGCAATCGATCGAAGTTGGCGTGACCAAATCCACTTTCAAGTGGGTCGGATTCTTTGATTGCTCCTGACTTTGGAATAACTCTTCCAATTTTGGTTTTGTCAAAATGTCCAGTTCTGTCTCTCTTAAGCAATATGAACATTTTGAGACGAGATCTCGACGTATTTGGTGATCCGGAGTCTTAGCTGCTGCCCAGCGCAAGGTGGACAATCAATCATTGCTCAATTCGCTTTTAATCTATATAATTTCTATGCTTACCAGGTATTTTCTCAATTTGTTCTTAATGCTAACCCCTAGAGTATAGCGTATCCATCTATGCTTGTATCTTTTCTTGTTATAGCATACCCTGTTCACCACCATGTATGTACTTAATTCTAGTAATTGATGTTGTGTTTCCATAAGATTTAGTTGAGATGACACAGTCTAAGCTTCATTCGTTACATTTACATTAGATCCATCTCAATATACAGGTGGGATAATTTGTGGGGTCCTGTATGTCTGCTATCAGGACAATACTAATTTATCTAGAAGTTTCCCATCTAGACTTTATTTTTAAGAACTTTTCATTTTCTGGATTGAATGGATAATCTGTTCACTGGGGTGACGATCTCAGTTTCCTGTGGTGACAAGCTGAAATTGTTGAAACCGAGCCCTACAATTTGGGAAGATCTGTTACTAACATGAAGCAAATTTGCCAGGATTTGGTTAGTCTGGATCTTAGCTTTGAAAGCATCCCATTAGAGGAGTATCGACAGAGGGACGCCCTACAATGATGATGGGAGTTGCTGGATGGTGGTCTCAACACTGATGGAGTTTGTGGATATGGCCTCTCTGGCATAAAAGCTGAGAACAAAGAGATTTCTCCTGGATATATGAATGCCAATCCGAAGTTCAGTCTGACAGGGAAGTTGTCAGTCGCCCGGTCCGATCCTGTGAATGTTTTGGCTCCTGGGAGGGTAAAGGATATCCTTTCAAAACAAGTTTTTGTCACCTTCAGAAGCCACCAGCAGGCCCTGTTGAAAAGCTCTTGGCTTTGAGAATTTTTAGCTTGGAAAGAGAACAGTGGGCAAGGCACAGAAGGATGATCAATCTTGCATTTCACCCAGGCAAGTTTTAAGGAGATGACACCTGCATTTGTTACCAGTTGCCATGAATTGATCAAGAGATGGGAGAAGTGAATTGATCAAGGATCAAGTGAATGGGATGTGTGGGTTGACCTCCAGAATCTTACAACAGACATGATCTCAATAACAACCATTGGTAACGGCTATGAAAAAGGAAAACATGTATCTTGCTGTAGCTTTTGTATATCTCCATAAGCACAAACAGCCACCACACTTTACCTCCTGCATTATCCATTTCATATGAAACTCGATTTGTTGAAGGTTTGTACCCATTATAGGTTGCCAAGTTTGTAAGGTATATATCTATCCATCATCCACTCCAGTTCCCAACCACTTATCACCTCGTTGGCTATGTCTCTGTAGTCTCTACTTACAGCATCCACCTCACAACATCCTATATCCAGAGACGGATGGCAATACAAGTTGGATCACTCTTCTACAGAATCCTTTTGATAGATCAGTTTTGTTTTACTACTTTGAGTTGAACATTGGTACCGTGGTAAGTAAAAGTTAAATATCTATTGATTTATGCCACTCACAATCTGAAGTAATTGCTGCAGCTCCCCATCATAGCAACAAAAGGGCAGCTACCAACCTTCCACTGCCAGTGGAAACATTGCATTCTCAATCAAGGAGTTATTATATTGTAGTATGCATCATTTTAATTTTCGTCACTGAAAAGATGTCCATCTTATTCCCTGCGTGTTGAGTAGCTTACTTTACTGTATATGTCATATTGTTCTCACTAAAAGATAATATATTTTCTTCATTTGATCTAGGGAAGGACTTGTCTTGGCACTTTAAGTAGATGTCAGCTTGATTGATTTGTGTGTGTTAACTGCAAGTCTGCAATTGTTGCAGCCAGCAGCATTACTGGTGATTACTGGAGCTAGCCTATTGGTTCATTATAATGATGAACGGAGAGCAATTATGAAAGGTTCTACTGTATCAATATCTATTCTTTTGCTTCTGTCTTGCCATTTTCTTTCTGTAAAATCTCATTGATATCAATTTGGTGTTCAACAATTGATTTAGCTAACCACCTCTCTCTATTCTCTCTACATACACTTCCACATGAACATTGGGTCCTGATTTCTATGTGTATTTAAGTAAATATACTATCATATATGTAACGCCCCGGGGTTTTAAAACCTTTAAAAATGCAGATTTTTTTTTTTTTTTTTTTTTTTTTTTTAAACAGCGGAAATAATTTTTGATTTTCGGTTTCCTAAACCTCAGGCACGTCACATTCCAATTAACAACAAAAACAACAATAATTTATATCAACATTATATACATAGTCTTTTCACAAGGTTCAAAAATGAAAACATTTAGGATTAAATTTAAAATAAATCCTAAATTAATCTCAGGATCTTGGGAATCTGGATTCTTCGATGCCACACTTGTCCAACATCCATTGTAAGATTTCCTATTCCATATTTGAACCTGAAATCCCCATAAAACAGGGTTAGACTTATGATAGCCAAGTAAGTCATTAATCAAAACCATACAATTCAAATATTAAGCATGATTTCAATAATTTACAAATCAAAATGCATTTATTCAAGAACAATTATGCAAAATAAGGCAATTAAAAACAATTTAAAATAATGCATAATCTCAGATCAAATTCTGTGAAAGAAAGAGGTCATTGTTTCGATATTAACGCCCTCCTGGTACGGTGGAGAGTACTCCGATCTCAAACTAAGTATTCCGGGGGTATATTATTCTATTGTGGATTACCCGGATACCTGAGTGAAACGGGCTCCCATGCGAGCGGTCAACGACCGGGAAGATTCTCAGCAATGGCGAGCAAACAAGGAGAGTTGGATGCATCCACTGGCATGCGGCAGCCTTGAGACCCGATGTCTCGACCTCCTCAACCCGAGTGACAGGAGGTCCAGGGAATCTATCGCTCCCAACAATCATCATCTTCACAATGTCACTCCTGGTTGTACCACTACCCCTTCCAGGGTAGGCTAAACCTAGATGGGCTTGAAGGATTCTTTTATAGGACTTTTCATCTTTTCAAAAACTATGCTCAATAGCCAAATCATTCCTTTCAAATAAACACAGTTCATATGTATCCAGCCCATCCAGAATTTTGCTCTATCACAACGAGCATTCGCCTATGAAGGCGAGAATTAAGTTTGTATAGACATGACTCCTGTAACAATAAAATCTTTCGAAAATCAACATGCTATACAAATTCTTTTATCGAAATCAAAGTTTTGATCATAGTATCCATCAAAATCTTATTCAAATCATAAAATTGAAAATCTTGTCATTCAAAACAAATATTTATTCATGCGGATATTAAAATATGCATTTGATCAAGAATCAAATTTAGATAATCATGCATGAATTAAAAACATGAATCAAAAGCATGTCTAATATAAAATTATAAGATTTTGATAGAATAACTTACTTGGATTTCGATAGGATAAAGCGCTCGTGCTTTGATTTAATCTGATAGAATTCATTATATTAGTTAATATTTTTATATCAAATTTTGAGTAGTATTTGCCCTATGATTTAAAGAAGTATCTTTTGAAGAAATTATTAAAAATCTAAAAAATTTATTTGTAATTGACTTTAAAACTTTTATAAGAATTTTCACAGAGTTTCCTCTGTAATAACTCAAATTGTTCGAAAAAAAGTTTGAACTTGAATTCGAGTTGTAAGAATTTGAACATGACTTTGCGTCACAAATATTTTTATAAAGGTTTTTCAAAAATTTTGATTTAAATATTTAAAAGGATTTTTTGAAAAATTTTAACAAAATTTCTTTTATAAAAATCAATTTTTTTCTGAAATAATTATAAAAATTTTGATATATCTTCTACTAAAAATTTCTAAACTATCTGAAAAGCTTTTGCTAAAATTCTGATTAAAATAATTAATCTTTAGAAATTATTTAAAAATTTGGTCAGAATTACTGCTATACTAATTCTACTTTTTTTTCAAAAATCTTTAAATCATTTTGACAGAACTCCTGCTATAAAAACTTAATTTTTCAAAAGTCTTTTATAAAATTTTGCCAGAACTACTGCTAAAGTAGTTTGGAATACTTAAAAATATTTAGAAAAATTTGAACAGAACTTCCCTTGCGTAGAGGCTGGGTTGGATTAAATTTTGACAAAATTTTCAAAATTTAAATCCACACAAAGTAGAATTGGGGTTTAGAAGGAGAATTTGAATTCAGAAGATGGTTCTTGAATACTAACCTTGTTTAGTTGATTTGAGCAGCGCTTCCGCTATCCAAATCTGACTTTTCTGCTAAGTTTAGCAGAACTCCTGCAGGTAGTGCTTCTGAGGCTGTTTCTGATCTGACGGAGCTTCTTGCAGAAGAACGGACTTTGCTAAAAGAAAGAGGAAAAGGGCTAGAAGAGGTTTCTCAGAAAAAATCTGAGATTCTACGGAGGTTTTGGTTTAAAAGTTAGAGAGAGAAAATCAAAGGTAGAGAGAGAAAGTAGGAGAGAGAGAGCTTAGAGAGAGAAGGGAGGGTTTTAAACTTGAGTAGAGAGAGAGGGGGTGAGGGGTATTTATAGGAGAGAGAAGGGAGGTCGCCCCCCCCTTGTGGGGCCCACTTTGGTGACATTTGTCACCAAAGTAATTAAAAAATTAATTTTTGAATGACACTTGTCATTCTTCTGACAAGTGTCAAAGAGAGAGAGAGGCTTAGTGTCACCTCCTCACTGAGGAGTGACACTTGTCCTCCCATGGTTTTGGAAAACCATGGCCTGTCCATGGTTTTGGGCCAGTGGTTTTTCTAAAACCATGGTCTGAGATTAAAATATTATAAATTAATATATTTTATTCAATTTGCTACTTTTTAATACCCAAGTTAACCTTGGCTCAATTCCATCTTTCAGAAATGCCATAGGAGATTTAGAATTACTTGAGTGTCCTTCTGTAGTTCAATAAATTACATAGCCTGCCATTGAAAATGGTAAATTACCATTTTCGTCCCTAACAATTTTATTAATTCCCTGAAAATATCCTAAAAGAAAGATTACTATTTTGACCTTATATAGTTGGGTATTTTACCGAAAAATGCCACTGAATTGGCAAATTACTAAGCTACCCTTTGACAATTTGATTAATGACTAGAATGTCCCTGAATTCTGATTTTTGAACAAGCCTCAACAAAATTTTATCAGGATTTTAAATATATATTCAGATCTTTACTTTGAACAATACTAACCATAAAAATAAGGGTTTTAACACTATAATTCACATTCAGAATAAATAAAAATTAAAACTTGAATTTTCTTCAGAATTTATAAATCATTAAAAATTTTGGGTATTACATTCTACCCCCCTAAAAGAAAAAATTTCATCCTCGAAATTTATGTACAATTTAAACAAACAATTTTGGATACTTCTCTCTGATGCTGTTTTCAGGTTCCCAAGTACATTCTTCAATTCCGTGATGCTGCCATCTGACTTTAACCAGAGGAATAATCTTTGTTCTCAAAATTTGATCTCTTCTATCCATAATTTCTATAGGCTTTTCCTCAACAGTCATGTCTTCTCGAATTGCTATATCTTGATGCTGGATAATATGAGATGGATCATAAACATATTTTCGCAGCATTGAAACATGAAATACATTATGAATCTGTGCATACTGAGGAGGCAATTCGATTCTATAAGCAGTTTCACCGATTCGTTCTAGAATCTTAAAAGGTCCTACAAATCTAGGACTTAACTTTCCCTTCTTTCCAAATCTGAACACACTTTTGGTTGGAGATACTTTGACGAAGACCATATCATCAACTTTAAAAGCGAGTTCTTTCCGTCTTTGATCAGCATATCCTTTTTGTCGGCTTTGGGCAGCGCGTAGTCTGTCTCGGATCAAATTTACTTGCTGAGTATAATGTTGTAGTATCATTGGTGACTCTAACTTTCGTTCACCAATTTCATTCCAATAGAGTGGCGATCGACAAGGTCTTCCATATAAAGCTTCGTATGGCGCCATTCCAATACTGGTATGATAACTATTATTATAAGCGAATTTAGCTAGCATAATATGAATATCCCAATCTCCTTTCCATTCTAGCATACAGGCGCGTAACATATCTTCCAGAGTTTGAATAGTACGCTCTGATTGTCCATCAGTTTGGGGATGAAATGCAGAACTGAACTTTAACTTTGTTCCCAAGGCCTGCTGAAGTTGGTTCCAGAATCGAGAAGTAAACCTGGGATCACGATCAGAGATAATTGAAAATGGTATTCCATGTAGTCTTACAATCTCTTGAATGTATAAATCTGCCAAACTTTCCAAAGATTGACTTATACGAATAGGTAGAAAGTGAGCTGATTTAGTTAATCGGTCAATAATAACCCAAATTGCATCGTGCTGTTTTCGAGTTTTTGGTAAACCCACTATGAAATCCATAGTAATTTCTTCCCATTTCCATTGTGGAATTTCAATTTGTTGCATCATTCCACCTGGCTTCTGATGTTCTGCCTTAACTTGTTGGCAAATCAAACACTTTGAAACATAATTTGCCACATCTCTCTTCATACCAGTCCACCAGTACTTTCTTTGCAAATCTTTGAACATCTTTGTACTTCCTGGGTGGATAGTATACTTGCTTTTATGGGCTTCTTCAAGGATTTCATTTCTCAATTCAGGGTTATTTGGTACCCAAATTCGATCATTCATCAAAATACTCCCATCTTCTTTAAGTCGAAAAGAAACATCATCTTCCTGTTGGGCTCGAGCTAAAAATTCTTCATGTTGAGAATCCTTACTTTGTTCAGAAATAATTCGGATGAGGATTTCTGGTCGAACAATTAAGTTTGATAATAAAATCCTTCCTGTATTAGTTGCAAAGGGTTTCCAATTAATGAAATCTTCAATAAGTTTCCATTCTTTGTCTATGAGACTTGCCAAAGTGTCTCTAGTTTTGCGACTAAGAGCATCAGCTACAATATTCGCCTTTCCAGGATGATAAGAAAGTGTGAACTCATAGTCTTTAATAAATTCTAGCCAACGTCGCTGTCTCATATTCAATTCTTTCTGCGAGAACAAATATTTGAGGCTCTTGTGATCACTGAATACTTCAAATTGTTCTCCATATAAATAATGTCTCCAGATCTTTAGTGCAAAAACAACTGCCGCAAGTTCTAAGTCATGGGTTGGATAATTCTTCTCATGATTTTTCAACTGTCTTGATGCATAAGCAATAACTTTTCCGTGTTGCATCAATACACAACCTAGACCAGTACCAGAAGCATCTGCATATACCTCAAATCCACCATGTCCTGAGGGTAAAGTAAGCACTGGAGATGTAGTGAGCTTTTCTTTCAAAATTTGGAAACTTTCTTCACATTTAATGTCCCAATCAAATTTAACACCCTTCTTCAGAAGTCTAGTCATTGGTGATGCTATACGGGAAAAATCTTGAATAAATCTTCGGTAGTATCCAGCAAGTCCAAGAAAACTTCGAATATCTGTAATATTCTTAGGTTGTTTCCATTCTAATACTGCTTCCACTTTAGCAGGATCTACTGAGATTCCATCTTTTGAAATTACATGACCCAAAAACATAACTTTTTCCAGCCAAAATTCGCACTTAGAAAATTTGGCATATAACTGCTTTTTCCTCAAAGTATCCAAAATAATCCTTAAATGTTCCTGGTGTTGTTCCTTATTTTCAGAATAAATTAAAATATCATCAATAAAAATAATCACAAATGTATCTACAAACGGTCTGAACACACGGTTCATAAGATCCATAAAGGCTGCTGGTGCATTTGTAAGTCCAAAAGGCATGACAGTGAATTCATAATGTCCATACCTTGTCCGAAAGGCTGTCTTAGAAATGTCTTCTTCCTTGATTCTAAGTTGATGATATCCAGATCTAAGATCAATCTTTGAAAATACCTTAGCCTTCTGTAATTGATCAAATAAATCTTCAATTCGTGGCAACGGATATTTATTCTTTATGGTAACTTGATTAAGAAGTCTGTAATCTATACATAATCTTAATGACCCATCTTTCTTCTTTACAAATAATACTGGTGCACCCCAGGGAGACATACTTGGTCTAATAAATCCCAGCTCCATTAATTCCAATAATTGCTTTTTTAATTCTGTGAGTTCTGCTGGAGCCATCCTATAAGGAGCTTTAGAAATTGGTGCAGTTCCTGGCATTAACTCAATACCAAATTCTATCTCTCTATGTGGAGGAAGTCCTGGTAATTCATCAGGAAAAACATCTGAAAATTCATGAACAATATCCAAACTTTCAAGATAAATTTCTGCTGGTCTGGCAAGAGTAATGCTGACTAGAAAGGCTGTACATCCATTCCTCAAATATTTCTGGGCCTTTAAAGAAGAAATAACTCGATTTTTAGGAGTAGAATTGGATAATCTAAATTCTACCTTAGGAATACCTGGTTGAGAAAAAGTAACTTTTCCTTCCTGACAAAATATTCTTGCATGATGTTGATGTAGCCAATCCATACCCAATATAATATCAAAATCTGACATGTCTAATAGAATTGGGTCAGCAGGTAAATTCTGTCCTTCAATATATACTTCTAGATTCGGTAAGTATAACCCACAAAAAGATTTACATCCTACTGGGTTGACCACTTCCAGAGCACAGTTCAAAGACTTGATAGGCATATTAAGTAAAGTAGTAAACTTCTTGGAAATAAAAGAATGAGTTGAACCGCAATCAAATAGAGTAAAAGCAGCATGTCCAGCTATAGATAAAGTACCTTGAATCAGGTCACCCTTAGGTAGTTGATCAACATTGGCGGTATAAACGCGACCTGGTACTTTTTTATTCTGCGGTCGTTGTTGTTGTTGTTGTTGCTGTTGTTGTTGTTGCTGGTACGGATACTGGGGTTGTTGCTGAGGGCGAGGTCTAATAAGGCCTCGAGCATGTTCATCCATTTCCTTTTTATAGCAGTCTTTAATGAAATGGCCAGACTTACCACAATATAAACAACCACCAGTTGTTCGGGGGCAGGGTTGTCCTGGATGGGATCGATAGCAATTCTGACACGATCTAGCTGGTAGTTGTGTAGCTGGTAATTGTGGTTGATTGACTTGAAACTGCTGACGTGGCCTCTTTGCTGGAGGGATGAACCTTCTTCCTTCAAAATTTCTTTTAGGCCAACTCCTTTGGCCTCTGAATTGAGAAACCGTTCTGCCAGATTGATTCTTCTGTATTTCTTCCCAATCTTCTTGTATCAATGTAGCTATTTCCACCGCCTTGTCTAAAGTTTCTGGCCTACTAGTGAGGACTTTGGTTCGTAGAACTGGTTTCAATCCTCTAGTAAATTTCATTGCCCTCTCGTCTTCCGTATTATAGACATTTGGGCAATACTTCTCTAAATTTCTGAATTTAGTAATGTATTCAGATAAAGAGAGTCCTCCTTGTAGTAATTCAAGGAATTCCCTCATTTTACGGCTTCTTTCATGCTTGGGGAAATATGCAGCATAGAAAACTTCAACAAATTGCTCCCAAGTAACGGATCCATTGCTAAATTTAATTTCTAAGGTGGATGCCCACCATCTTTCTGCATCTCCTTTTAATCTGTATGCTGCATAGTTCACCTTACGATCTTCAGGTACGGTCAGAACACGAAAAATCTTTTCTATTTCTCGGATCCAAACCTCAGCAGCTTCTGGATCCATCTTTCCTGAAAATGTAGGTGGATCTAATTTGAGAAACTTCTCATAAGATACTTCATTATGGTTTTGATAGGATTTTGAAGATGTAGCTGAGTCTTGCCTATTCTGATTCTGATCTCTTATAACAGCTGCCAAATTATTTAATGTTTCCATAATGAATTCTTGTTGACCATTCTGCTCCTTGGGTTGCTTCTTTGATGTTTGACGAGGCATCCTTGATAAATAATGATCAGACTTAGATTAAAGTAGAAAGAACATTTATTCATATGAACATATATATACATCAAAACCCATATTTACAAGAATTTACATATTTAACAAAAGTAAACAAAAGATATCCTATGGAAGCTTGAGGAATTTTCCCAAATAATTCCTCTTGTTTCAAATCCGCTCTGGTGGATGAGAAGGCCCTGCAATATTTGGATCTATATTATAAACTTGTTTATCTGGATTTCCTAAATATAAGCTAAGGTCATCCGTAGGTTCCCTTGGGGTATATATAGGATCAGGAGGTTGGAGTGAAAATACAAAGTCCAAAGGAGTTAAAGTGGGTGCAGGAGCATGTATTATGGTTGAGTCGGATGAAATGACAATAGGTTCCATTGGAGGAGGAGGAGCAAGAATATCCACACGGGATTGTTGATCTGGTAGGTTTTCAGCGGCTTGCTGTCTTTTAATGCAACCCGTCTTCACTTGGCATTCTTTTTCTATATGCCCAGCTTCTCCACAAAATAAACATTCTTCCAATTCCAGTGGGCAAGGTTGTGATAAATGGGTCTGTAAACACCTATGACATTTTTCTAAGTTTTCTTTTTCTTTTGTAAGACTTAGAACTTGATTTTCTAAATTATCCACCAGCCGTTTTTGTACTGTCTGTGATTCTTCTAGCTTTTGAACATCCTTGACAAGTTCTTTAATGATATTGACCAGATCTTGAGGAGTCATCTATAAGAAGAATAATGATTTAACAATAATAATAAAATAAAAATCTAAAGTACATACTTACAGTGTAATGTATGAACAAGGTGGATCTCGAACCAGATTTCCCAAAACTCTGCTCTGATACCAACTGTAACGCCCCGGGGTTTTAAAACCTTTAAAAATGCAGATTTTTTTTTTTTTTTTTTAAACAGCGGAAATAATTTTTGATTTTCGGTTTCCTAAACCTCAGGCACGTCACATTCCAATTAACAACAAAAACAACAATAATTTATATCAACATTATATACATAGTCTTTTCACAAGGTTCAAAAATGAAAACATTTAGGATTAAATTTAAAATAAATCCTAAATTAATCTCAGGATCTTGGGAATCTGGATTCTTCGATGCCACACTTGTCCAACATCCATTGTAAGATTTCCTATTCCATATTTGAACCTGAAATCCCCATAAAACAGGGTTAGACTTATGATAGCCAAGTAAGTCATTAATCAAAACCATACAATTCAAATATTAAGCATGATTTCAATAATTTACAAATCAAAATGCATTTATTCAAGAACAATTATGCAAAATAAGGCAATTAAAAACAATTTAAAATAATGCATAATCTCAGATCAAATTCTGTGAAAGAAAGAGGTCATTGTTTCGATATTAACGCCCTCCTGGTACGGTGGAGAGTACTCCGATCTCAAACTAAGTATTCCGGGGGTATATTATTCTATTGTGGATTACCCGGATACCTGAGTGAAACGGGCTCCCATGCGAGCGGTCAACGACCGGGAAGATTCTCAGCAATGGCGAGCAAACAAGGAGAGTTGGATGCATCCACTGGCATGCGGCAGCCTTGAGACCCGATGTCTCGACCTCCTCAACCCGAGTGACAGGAGGTCCAGGGAATCTATCGCTCCCAACAATCATCATCTTCACAATGTCACTCCTGGTTGTACCACTACCCCTTCCAGGGTAGGCTAAACCTAGATGGGCTTGAAGGATTCTTTTATAGGACTTTTCATCTTTTCAAAAACTAGGCTCAATAGCCAAATCATTCCTTTCAAATAAACACAGTTCATATGTATCCAGCCCATCCAGAATTTTGCTCTATCACAACGAGCATTCGCCTATGAAGGCGAGAATTAAGTTTGTATAGACATGACTCCTGTAACAATAAAATCTTTCGAAAATCAACATGCTATACAAATTCTTTTATCGAAATCAAAGTTTTGATCATAGTATCCATCAAAATCTTATTCAAATCATAAAATTGAAAATCTTGTCATTCAAAACAAATATTTATTCATGCGGATATTAAAATATGCATTTGATCAAGAATCAAATTTAGATAATCATGCATGAATTAAAAACATGAATCAAAAGCATGTCTAATATAAAATTATAAGATTTTGATAGAATAACTTACTTGGATTTCGATAGGATAAAGCGCTCGTGCTTTGATTTAATCTGATAGAATTCATTATATTAGTTAATATTTTTATATCAAATTTTGAGTAGTATTTGCCCTATGATTTAAAGAAGTATCTTTTGAAGAAATTATTAAAAATCTAAAAAATTTATTTGTAATTGACTTTAAAACTTTTATAAGAATTTTCACAGAGTTTCCTCTGTAATAACTCAAATGTTCGAAAAAAAGTTTGAACTTGAATTCGAGTTGTAAGAATTTGAACATGACTTTGCGTCACAAATATTTTTATAAAGGTTTTTCAAAAATTTTGATTTAAATATTTAAAAGGATTTTTTGAAAAATTTTAACAAAATTTCTTTTATAAAAATCAATTTTTTTCTGAAATAATTATAAAAATTTTGATATATCTTCTACTAAAAATTTCTAAACTATCTGAAAAGCTTTTGCTAAAATTCTGATTAAAATAATTAATCTTTAGAAATTATTTAAAAATTTGGTCAGAATTACTGCTATACTAATTCTACTTTTTTTTCAAAAATCTTTAAATCATTTTGACAGAACTCCTGCTATAAAAACTTAATTTTTCAAAAGTCTTTTATAAAATTTTGCCAGAACTACTGCTAAAGTAGTTTGGAATACTTAAAAATATTTAGAAAAATTTGAACAGAACTTCCCTTGCGTAGAGGCTGGGTTGGATTAAATTTTGACAAAATTTTCAAAATTTAAATCCACACAAAGTAGAATTGGGGTTTAGAAGGAGAATTTGAATTCAGAAGATGGTTCTTGAATACTAACCTTGTTTAGTTGATTTGAGCAGCGCTTCCGCTATCCAAATCTGACTTTTCTGCTAAGTTTAGCAGAACTCCTGCAGGTAGTGCTTCTGAGGCTGTTTCTGATCTGACGGAGCTTCTTGCAGAAGAACGGACTTTGCTAAAAGAAAGAGGAAAAGGGCTAGAAGAGGTTTCTCAGAAAAAATCTGAGATTCTACGGAGGTTTTGGTTTAAAAGTTAGAGAGAGAAAATCAAAGGTAGAGAGAGAAAGTAGGAGAGAGAGAGCTTAGAGAGAGAAGGGAGGGTTTTAAACTTGAGTAGAGAGAGAGGGGGTGAGGGGTATTTATAGGAGAGAGAAGGGAGGTCGCCCCCCCCTTGTGGGGCCCACTTTGGTGACATTTGTCACCAAAGTAATTAAAAAATTAATTTTTGAATGACACTTGTCATTCTTCTGACAAGTGTCAAAGAGAGAGAGAGGCTTAGTGTCACCTCCTCACTGAGGAGTGACACTTGTCCTCCCATGGTTTTGGAAAACCATGGCCTGTCCATGGTTTTGGGCCAGTGGTTTTTCTAAAACCATGGTCTGAGATTAAAATATTATAAATTAATATATTTTATTCAATTTGCTACTTTTTAATACCCAAGTTAACCTTGGCTCAATTCCATCTTTCAGAAATGCCATAGGAGATTTAGAATTACTTGAGTGTCCTTCTGTAGTTCAATAAATTACATAGCCTGCCATTGAAAATGGTAAATTACCATTTTCGTCCCTAACAATTTTATTAATTCCCTGAAAATATCCTAAAAGAAAGATTACTATTTTGACCTTATATAGTTGGGTATTTTACCGAAAAATGCCACTGAATTGGCAAATTACTAAGCTACCCTTTGACAATTTGATTAATGACTAGAATGTCCCTGAATTCTGATTTTTGAACAAGCCTCAACAAAATTTTATCAGGATTTTAAATATATATTCAGATCTTTACTTTGAACAATACTAACCATAAAAATAAGGGTTTTAACACTATAATTCACATTCAGAATAAATAAAAATTAAAACTTGAATTTTCTTCAGAATTTATAAATCATTAAAAATTTTGGGTATTACAATATACATCTAGATAAAGGTATCTTCTTTTCCATTTAAATGAGATACATTTCCTTATAAATAAATGCATTCCTCCATATGTATTTAGATGCACACATTCTTTTATACATTCTCCACCTAACTTAAGTATGGTATTAGGATTTTACTTGATATTTTCCATCATCCTTCATAGTTTGCCATTTTGCTCTGTATCAACTCTGTTTTACAGGAAATATATGGAAGATATCATCATTGGGGAGTTGTAAATTCAATATCATGTATTGTAATAGTTAGATCTTAAATGAGAATTTACATCTCCTGCTTTAGATAGAATGAATGAGCATCGTAAATATCCTAAATTGCTTATTTTCATGCTTTTTACCTTTATTTTCCAAAATCTCACAATGATAAAATAATATTGGATCCACACTGGATCCTCTTTATAAATCATCATGTTTTCAAATATTTCCTTCTTTTATTTAGAGTTTAATTTAAAATTGGCTCAAAATATATACCAATGGCCATAGTCAGGGTATATTGAGAGTAAATTTCATTTTAAACTCTATAAAAGCACAAAAATATGTTTTATTCTTCACCTGAATTTAAATATAGATTATTATATAGTATATTCAATGGCCATAGTCAGGAATGTATTATATTTTTAATCTTATTTCAATTCATGTAAAGGATGAAATATGGTTTTTAAAATCCAATTTCAAAAGTTTAAATTCATTCATCATTTAGGATAGAACTGCATCATATTTTCGAAATTCTTTACAAAATCCAAGTGATCTCAAAATATCCTTCTTCAAATCTCTATTTCAATTCATTCTTCTATCTTATTTCAAAGATTTAGATTTCAATTTCAAAGTCCAATTTGACTTTGAGACTTCAAAAATTCATTTTATATTTAAAAATTCCAATTCAAATCAGATTTCAAAGTTCAATTTGACTTTTAAATTCCAAATTCAATTTATATTCAAAACTCCAATCAAATCCAAAGTTCAATTGAACTTTGAGATTCTTTTCATCTTCTGATTCCAAATTCAAACTTCAAATTCAAAGTCTAAATTGACTTTGAAATTCATTTGTATATTCAAGATTCAAATTCTAAATTTCATTTTTCAAGTTCAATTCAAACTTGGAAGTTCTTGATTCATCTTTTGAATTTAACAAATCCATTTTAGGATCCAGGATTCAACATTCATATCGGATCTCAGACTTCAGATCCAATTTCATTTTAGGATCCAAAATCCAATTCTACCTTGGATCTCAGACTCCAGATCCAATTCCATTTTAGGATCCAGAATCCAATTTCTACCTTGGATCTCAGACTTCAGATCCAATTCCATTTTAGGATCTAGAATCCAATTCTACTTTGGATCTTAGACTTCAGATTCAAGTCCCTTTTAGGATCCAAAATCCAACTCTAATTTGGATCTCAGACTTCAGATCCAAAATCCATCTTAGGGTCCAGAGTCTAACTCTATTTTTGGATCTTAGATTTTAGATCCTAAATCCATTTTAAGATCCAGAACCTATTTCAGGATCCAGAATCCAAACCCATTTCCCAATTCCAACTCTCAAATCCAGTTCCATTTCATTTCTAGATTTCAAATCTAAAGTCCATTTACAGATTATATCTGGATTTCTTAAATTCATTTTCTATTTTGGATTTCTCAGATCCATCCTGATTTCAAATTTGAAATTCAAATTCCATTTCATTTTCCTTTCCTAAATCCAAGTTTAAAACTCAAATTCAACTTCAAAATCCATTTCTGACTTTGAAGCCTCATTTCTTATCTTTAATCTTCAAATCTTTCTCTTCAAAATCAAGATTTATTTTCCCAACTTTGAAGACTTAGAACTCCTCTGATCTATCTCAAGTTCTAAGTTAGATTCAATTATTTCTTCACTCCCTTACCAAGTTCATCTCAGAATACTTGGAAAATTTCAAAACATTTTTCAAAAAGAGCATACATCCTTGCATTGCACAAGCATGATTCCTTGTGCATTTAGATCTTTAGGATAAATTCTTAGATGATATTTAGGCAAAACAAAAGGCATAGATTTGATCCTTGGTTCGATGACCCCTGGTAAAGGCGCCAGGAACGGTCGAACCTCATACCGATGAGCGAATTCCGTCTCTCCATTTTTCCCGCAATATATTTCAAAACGGAGGCGAGTAAAATTTCTAAATATTCTTCAAATTAAGGTCAAGTGAAACCCCGCAAAAGAGTTCCTCTTCTCTCTTTCTTTCTTTCTTTTCTCCTCTCTCTTTATTTTCTTTCTTTTATTTCTCTCCCTTCAAAAAGGAGAAAATAGAGGTTAGAAAAGGAAAAGAAAAGGAAGAGAGAGAAACCATAAGAGAGGAAAAATTTTGCGATGATCACAGTAGAGCACATATATTCATGATTGAAGCACTATGAAATTTTTTTGACAGCCTTAGAACACATATATGCATGATTAAATCACTATGAAACTTTTTTGACAACCCAAAGATGTAAGACCCGCAATTTTTCAGAAAATATCTGAATAAAATTCATGAGGCATTTACCGGTAAAAATAGCATTTCTTCTCAGAATGCGAAACGAATCAATTCCTGCGAGCCAGTTATACTTAGGATATTCGTCGAATTGCGAATATATGCTCAAACACTCTGGAAGCCATAACTTCCTAACTAAACGAAATCAATAGATTCGTACGAGCCAACTTTCTTAGTTACGTCAATACGAAGAAAATGGCGTACTTAGAATTTTTCGGAAAAAATCGCCGGAAACCCGAAATTCTTGCGGGACCCACAGAAATATTCCTCAGAAAATATCTTGTGGAACCCACAAAATATCCTATGGAAATATCTTGTGGGCCCCACCTCAAAAGGAACCTCCAGGAATTTAAAAGAAGCCAAGGGGTAAAAGGGGCATGGGAAAACCCAAGAGGAGGTGGGCTTGGGCTATAAATAGCCCTCCCCACTCTCTCTCTTCTCATAATTTCGACCCCCCCTCTCTCTCTTGCCTTCTCTCTCTCTCCTAAACCTCCCCTACCTAGCCTAGCCCACCTGAGCCCACCTGACCTGGTCTGAGCCTGCTTGACTTAGCCTGAGCCTGCCTGACCTGGTCTGAGCCTGCTTGACTTAGCCTGAGCCTGCCTGACCTGGTCCTAACCCACCTGACCTGGGTCTGAACCCACTTGACCTGGTCCAAACCCAGTTGACTTGACTTGAACCTAGTTGGGTTTAAAATCAAAGTCAAAGTCCTTTTTGGTCCAGATTCCGGTTTGGATTTCTGAACCCAGACCTAGCCTACTTGAGCTGAGTTCGAACCTGCTGAACCCAGTTGACTTGGATCGAACCCTGTTTAGTTCAAACCACTTAGGTTGAGTAGCTTGACCTACTCTACCTCTTTCTCAACTAAGTCAGCTTCATCTGACTTAGTCTGACCTCTCGAAGGAAGGCTAGAAGCTAAAGAAGCAACCCGGAGCCGTTTCTTCCACGATTTGAAGTAAGTTCGCTTCGTTGATCCATCTCTCTCAAGTATTTGATTGTTTGTATATAGAATATACTTTCTGAAGTAGTATCTTGCTTTAGTTCTTGATTGAGCCCTTTTTGGACACTTCGGTGTTCACCCGCTCGTCTCGTAACTATCGTCGGATATATCTATGTTCAAACACGCAGTATATGCGTTTTTAAAATGGTATCTCGCCCTAGTTCTTGGTTGAGCCCTTCAGAACACTTCGGTGTTCACCCGCTCGCCTCGTAACTATCGTTGGATACGAATCTAGGTGTATATCTGATGATTCTGCCGACGCGTCTTATATCGCACAGGCTATGTAATTTACCTTTGCCGTCGCGTTGTATGATGCCAACGCTCCCTGTTTTCTGCACTTCCGATTATGCATTTACTTACGCCGTCGCGTCGAACGATGCCAAGGCTCCTGCTTTCTGCAATGTATTTACTTACGCCGTCGCGTCGAACGATGCCAAGGCTTCTGCTTTGTTATATATGTAGAATATTTCATTCAGTTACACACCCTGAACAATAGTATATACATTTCTTTACGCCGCCGCTGTATAAAGCACAGGCTTCTGCTTATACTACATATATAGCGCGTAAATGAGCGTTCAAACGGAGATCAAACTCCAAATCGCCCATGCGATTCCTTGACCGCTCCTCGTTCAAGATTTTGCTTGACGAATGAAGCCCCTATTGGAAAGGCTTCGCTTTTTGGCAAAATGCTCTTTACGTAAAGACTAAGTCAATTACGTATGGCCTGGCTATGGCCAAGGGTTCCTGCAACCTTGATGGAGGCAAAGTACGCACAACGGTGCGCATCCATTTCCCGAATTAAGCGTGGCGATTTCCTACCAAAGAGGGGAGATGCCGCTGAAATGGATAAAAGAAACGCACGCTTTGTTCGTAAAAGAGAGGAAGTGCTGCTGAAATTTCTGAAGAAGCTAAGAATAGCTCAGAAAGAACGTAGCAGGATACTCTGACATATAGCAGAGTGCTACCCAGTTCATGGTTTGCCCTCTACAACGTAGAAGGGTTCGTCGCACCACTGTCGGTAGAGCAGGGGAGGTGCTGACGAAATGGTCGGCAGAAGAGCTGCCGGAACCAATGGAACGGCATAATGATGTCCGTTGATGGAACGATGCCAGATCGGCTCGTATCCTTGTGCCTGCAAGGGCACCTTGCTCGTAAGGGCCGCTGAGCCGGAGTAGAGGTTGCGCCTTGGCTAGGTTTGGACTCGTTGCGTAAAAATACGTCGAGTAGCCGATCTATTTAGATCGAGTCATATGCATGCTCATTGAGAACGGTTACACAACCAGACTCGTAAGGGCCGAAGAGCCAGAGTGTGTTGTTTCCACCCAAAGAGGTGTGATGCTCGTGGTGGCCGAAGTGCCAAAGAGCGGTGTTCTGCATGCATATGAATAAGACTTAAGGTCGCACATACCCCGCGGTTGAAGATCGTGTTAGGGGTACCCCCTCAGTAATGACTGTGTTGGGGAAGACTGAATGTGGTCGGGTACATACTCCCGTAGTGCTGAAAGCACGGGCTGCCTAAATGGCATGCAGATTCTGTCCAAGTAATTGTAAGACTAGCAGACCCCTTCAGGAATTATGCTCACTGTGGAATGACAGTGATGGTACAGCCTTGAGTGACATGTATTTTACTTTGGACCTGATAGAGTCCACGATGGCCTCAGTCACTCATGGGTTTTGGGGTCATGGTTATCCTTAAGATCTAAGGATTGAACCCAACTACTGCAAGTAGAGGATGCATCCGAATATGGGCCTAGTAGGGTTCTCCCAGTTGAAACACACTGCCCTACTATGGATAGGGTCAACAGGCCTCTGGGGTATCTAAAATACATAGAATAATCAACCCCCAGAACGTCGCGTTGATGCCCGGACAATAGCTCTACCTGCGTACCAAAGGCGGGAGCGGTTAATTATCGAAACAATGCATTAGCCTAGGTACAACGATGCTTTGAATGTATGAGTGGATGACGTGCTGAGTCAGTCCTGCATAACCTTTGTGAAGGTGTCATGTTCGGTATACTACTGGACCGACTGGGCAAAGACCCGTGTTGTATCCGCACGACTAAGCGAAGCTCGAGGAGTTGTCCTTAGATGCGTGGGATACGGATGTGCCAAGTATGAAGACTTGAGCTAGACATCACTTTGAGACCCGGAAGAGGTCATGGCTAAGTCGTGGAGACTTAAGCGGCTATTCAAATCACAGCCCTGAAAAGGCTTGCTCTAAGTCATGAGGACTCGAGCGGATGTTCAACTCATAGCCCTACGGAGGCTCTTGCGATATACGCTAAGTCTTGGAGGCTTGAGCGTCGTTATTGCGCATTGCGACCCTGAGTGGTCATTATCGTACTTGAGTTGAATGGATGTATGACTGCATGCTTACCAGACCATCAGTGGTTGTGACCCCGTTTCATGGGGATTTCAGGTGTTGGACCTGCGTGACGATATGCGGAGCAAGGCGGCATCGAGTTCCAGGGTTTCTCTAGACAGAGTTGTACTGCTTCCTTTTTATTTGAACCTACACTGCTTTTCTAAGCAGTAGTGTTGTAATAAACTTGTGGTTTTCGATAAAATGGAACACTTTGGTGGTCAATGAGTTGCTTGGCCACATACCTGCAACGTGCTCGGAGTTTTCTAAAACTGACGACTCATTATCGTCTGATTCCGCTGCTAAAAGCTTTTCTAAATTCCGCTGCAAAGAAAAAAAAAAAGAAATTCATGAAAATTTTAACTTAGCTTTGTTTTGGAAATCCGGGGCGTTACAGAATTGGTATCAAAGCATGAGTCTGAGAAACCTGGTTCAAGATCCGTCATGGTTCCGATATCGCACTGTAAGTATATATTTTTATACTTTTGTTCTGATCTGGGTGCATCTTTGTATAGATGGCAACTCATGACTCACGTGGATACTGCTATCGCTGCAAGGTCATGCACGATGAGTGGATATGCCCGTATGAAGTCCAAGACTGCCAATACTGTGGCGAAGATGGGCATTCCGCCAACGAATGCCAAAGGAAATATACCGCCGATATGGGTCGGTGGGCTTCAAAGGGTCTCAGGGATGAGACTTCGCGTGTCAGTGGACCGCATCACTCTAGTGTTGGGAGCAACCATACCCCAACATCTTTTGATGAATTACCAAGGCTGAGGGATTTTGATTTGAACTTCCCTGCGGAGGTCTATCACTCGCCAAGCTACCATCCGGCATCACATATGCCGAGCTTAAATGGTAGGAACAAAAGAGGGGATTCTTTCTGTTCGCCGATCATTATTCCAGACTCCCAGAGTCTTGATCTTGCTGACTGGGAAAGTGGACTAGAGTCCCTCATATATCCCCAATATTCGCTTGCTAGTGCGGAAGTACCGCCTAAGCCAAAGCTAGTAGTGCCTGCTTCAAGGCCATGTGGCAATAGATGGACCTTTTTGAGTTCGTCTTCATCAAAGAAATCTAAGTCTTAAAGAGACTGGTGATGCTTTGGAGTCAGTAGACTCATGTATATAGTTTCTCAACGCCTAAAGTCTGCCAGTGCGGCACGACGTTTTGTTTAAGGCGATGCTTGTGTAAATGTGATGTATATTAAGTAAATAAAGTTTTTACTTCTTCATATACATTGAGAAACTAAAAACAAGTGCTTGTGTGTGCATAGATAAATGGCTCCTACGACGAGGAGAACCATACCAAGCGAGGAGTCCCATACGCAGGGATTCCTGTTGGAGACACTCAACAACCTGGTTACAGCCATCCGTGAAACGAGGCCAGAACCAGTCGCACCACGAAACGAGCACCTGGGAGGAGTGACTTATGAGAAGTTCCTCAAGCTTGACCCGCCAGTTTTCATTGGCAGAGCCGATCCTAAGCTCGCGGAGAGTTGGATCGAAGAGACAGAACGTGCCTTCTTAGTACTGGGAGTACCAGAGGAAAAGAAGACCAATTTTGGCACGTATCGGTTGAAAGACAATGCACGGAAGTGGTGGGATACCACTAAACTTATCCAGTTCTCACAAGTCAAAGTCATTCCTTGGACTGACTTTCGGAGGACTTTTATGGATAACTACTTCCCATTGCATTACAGAAACAAGAAAAAGATGGAGTTTCTGGAGTTGGAACAGGGCGGTATGAGTCTAATGGACTATACCACCAAATTTCAGAATCTAGAGCGCTACTGCTCTCGATTGTTCAAAACAGACCAAGAAAGGGCCGACAAATATGTGAATGGTCTGCGCGAAGGGTGCGATCTCGAGTGATAACAAGCATGCCTTCGACTTTTCAGGCTGCGGTAGCAGCAGCTTCAAAAATCCAAGAGGACTGGGCACGATCTAAAGTGATCGTAGCAAAGAAGCCCATAGTGAATGGTGGGAATCGTAAAAGGACATTCCCAAGTGGCCAGGGTTCACGACAACCCTTTCAAAAGAAGAAGTTCCAAGGAGGGAACAACACTCAGCAAGTCATGAGGCCAAGACAAAACCCAACTCCGAATGGTCAGCAGTCCAACTTCAGTTGCCCAAGGTGTCGTATGAACCACCCTGGAAAGCCATGTCCTCGTGACATTGGTGGGTGCTTGTATTGTGGCAAGATGGGCCACTTTATAAGGGATTGCGCCAAGAAGGCTGCAGATGAACAGAGGAGTAATGCCGGATCTGCCGGACCCTCTCGACCTGCACCACAACGTTCTCAGTTTCAACGACCTCCACCTAGAATAGAACAAAGGCCTGCTGCAGGTCGTGTATATGCTGTAACGACTGAACAAGTCGAAAATGGTGACCTGATTGAAGGCACCGTACCTGTTAATGGACATGCAGCTTACGTCTTGTTTGATTGTGGTGCTACTCATACGTTTATCTCTGACGATTTCACCGAACAACTCCACGCTTCGGTGCAACCGATTGATAAAATGATCGAAGTGTATAACCCATTGGGTTCACGCACCAAATGTATCTGGTGTGTGAAAATTTTGGATATTGAGATAGCAGGGCAGGGCAACACTTGCCTACTGATGCCATCCTGATGGATATGATACAATACGATGTCATTTTGGGAATGAATTGGTTGGCTCAGAATAATGCCAAGATTCTGTGCCGCGAGGGCAGAGTAATTCTATCTCGACCCAGATTGCCTAAGATGGAATACCGGTTATCCAAACCTGTTCCACAGAAAAGGCTCATATCAGCACTTAAGGTACAAAAATACCTTAGGAAGGGTTGTGTGGCCTTCCTGTTGAGTCTCTTAGTGGAAAAATTCAACGACCAACCCCTTGAGAGTTTGGAAGTGGTACGGGAGTTTCCCAATGTATTTCCTGAGGAATTGCCAGGACTTCCGCCACTTCGTGAGGTTGAATTTGGAATTCAATCCTTACCTGGAACAACGCCGATATCCAAAGCCCCGTATCGAATGGCGCCAGCTGAACTCAGTGAGTTGAAGTGTCAGTTGGAAGAACTGATGGAACAAGGGTTCATCCGTCCTAGTGTGTCACCGTGGGGAGCCCCAGTGTTGTTTGTAAAGAAGAAGGATGGATCCCTTCGGTTATGCATCGATTATCGGATGCTTAACCAGGCAATTGTTAAAAATAAGTACCCGTTGCCTCGGATTGAGGACTTATTCGATCAGCTCAGAACAACGAGGGTGTTCTCCAAGATCGACCTCAGGTCTGGGTACCATCAACTCAAGGTAAAGGAAGAGGATATACCTAAGACTGCCTTCAGAACAAGATATGGCCATTATGAGTTCGTAGTAATGCCCTTCGGACTCACTAATGCGCCTGCTGCCTTTATGGATCTAATGAACCGGATATTCAGACCATATTTGGATAGCTTTGTCATCGTCTTTATTGATGACATTCTCGTATATTCTGAGAACAAGGAACAACACATGAAGCACTTGAAAATCGTCTTGAAAACCCTTCAAGATAACCAACTCTATGCTAAGTTTTCAAAATGTGAATTCTGGCTAGATAAAGTGATGTTCCTTGGTCATGTGATCTCAAAAGATGGAATCGCAGTGGATCCTGCGAAAGTGGAAGCTGTGATGGACTGGAAGCAGCCAGAAAATATTACTGAGGTCCGTAGCTTCCTTGGACTTGCCGGATATTATCGGAAGTTCATACAGGACTTCTCCCGAATCGCAGTACCGATGACGAAATTACTGAAAAAGGGAGTCAAGTTTGAATGGACTGACCAGTGTAAGGAGTGCTTTGAGGTTCTCAAACAGAGGCTTACCACTGCCCCTGTCCTTACCTTACCTTCTGGTCAGGGAGGCTTCGTTGCTTATACCGATGCCTCGAGAACAGGTCTGGGTTGTGTGTTGATGCAGCATGGCAAAGTAATCGCCTATGCATCACGACAGTTGAGAGTCCATGAGAAAAACTATCCAACCCACGACTTGGAGCTTGCCGCGGTAGTGTTCGCACTTAAAATCTAGCGACACTACCTATATGGAGAGAAATTTGAGGTCATGTCGGACCATAAAAGCCTAAAATACCTCTTTTCTCAAAAAGAACTCAATATGCGGCAACGGCGATGGCTGGAATTCCTCAAAGACTATGAATTCACGCTTTCCTATTACCCTGGAAAGGCGAATGTTGTAGCAGATGCCCTTAGTCGCAAGACTGTTGGCACTCTGGCCAGCCTAACCGGACAATGGAAGTTGATGGAGGATTTCGTTAACTGGAAGCCATTTTTGGCTGATTCTGCCAGAATCCAAATGTCATGTTTGACGATCCACATTGAGTTCCTCGATCGCATCGTAGCCGAACAGTTCAAGGATCCCCAGTACTTGGAATTGAAAGCTCGTGCTGAAAAAGATGATACTTTCTTCCATTTGAAAGAAGATGGAGGAATATGGATGGAAGAAAGGATTTGGGTTCCAAATAACCCTGAGCTAAGACAGAAAGTACTCCAAGAGGCTCATAATAGCAAGTACACCATTCACCCTAGAGGTACGAAGATGTTCCGAGATTTACAGAGAAAGTACTGGTGGAGGGGTATGAAACGTGATGTGGCTACGTTTGTCTCGAAGTGTTTGATCTGCCAGCAAGTTAAGATCGAACATCAGCGCCCTGGTGGAAAGATGCAACGGATCGATATTCCAGAATGGAAATGGGAAGGCATTACGATGGATTTCATCGTTGGATTGCCTCGATCCAAGAGACAACACGATTCGATATGGGTGATCGTGGACAGACTCACCAAGTCTGCTCACTTCCTGCCAATTAACACTCGATACTCAACTGAACGATTGGCGGAGATCTACATTCGGGAAATCGTTAGACTCCATGGAGTGCCGATTTCGATCATATCCGATCGTAACCCGAAGTTCACCTCTCACTTTTGGGAGCAGCTTTAGAGAGCCCTGGGGACGAAACTCAAGTTCAGTACAGCATTCCATCCCCAAACAGATGGGCAATCAGAACGAACCATACAGACTCTTGAAGATATGCTAAGAGCCTGTATGCTGGAATGGAAAGGTGATTGGGATTCCCACCTAGCGTTGGCTGAATTTGCTTATAATAATAGCCACCACGCTAGCATTGGGATGGCGCCGTATGAAGCCTTGTATGGACGACCCTGTAGATCACCAATCCATTGGGGTGAAGTGGGTGAGCGAACCTTGGACTCGACCATTGTGTTGCAGCATTACACTGAGCAGGTCCACATAATCAGAAAGAAGCTACAGACTGCTCAGAGTCGACAGAAGAGCTACGCCGATCAGCGGCGTAGGGAACTCACTTTTGCGGTTGGAGATAAGGTTTTTATCAACGTCTCTCCAACCAAGAGTGTGTTTCGTTTTGGAAAGAAGGGGAAGCTCAGCCCCAGATTCGTTGGTCCCTTCGAAGTTTTGAGCCGAATCGGAGAGACTGCCTACCGAGTAGCATTGCCACCACAATACGCGCAAATACATGATGTATTTCACGTATAAATGCTTCGTAAGTACGTTCATGATCCTTCTCACGTCATTCAACATGAAGACATTGACATCCGAGAAGATATGACGGTAGAAGAAAGGCCAGTGGAGATCATGGACCGACGGGAGCAAGTGCTAAGGACGAAGGTCATTCCACTTGTTAAAGTGAGGTGGCAGCATCATGGAATCGATGATTGCACTTGGGAGCCCGAATCGGATATGCGGGATAAATATCCTGAACTCTTCACCTTGTACTCTTAGCTGAATTTCGCGGACGAAATTCCTTTAAGGGGGTAATGATGTAAGACCCGCAATTTTTCAGAAAATATCTGAATAAAATTCATGAGGCATTTACCGGTAAAAATAGCATTTCTTCTCAGAATGCGAAACGAATCAATTCCTGCGAGCCAGTTATACTTAGGATATTCGTCGAATTGCGAATATATGCTCAAACACTCTGGAAGCCATAACTTCCTAACTAAACGAAATCAATAGATTCGTACGAGCCAACTTTCTTAGTTACGTCAATACGAAGAAAATGGCGTACTTAGAATTTTTCGAAAAAAATCGCCGGAAACCCGAAATTCTTGCGGGACCCACAGAAATATTCCTCAAAAAATATCTTGTGGGACCCACAAAATATCCTATGGAAATATCTTGTGGGCCCCACCTCAAAAGGAACCTCCAGGAATTTAAAAGAAGCCAAGGGGTAAAAGGGGCATGGGAAAACCCAAGAGGAGGTGGGCTTGGGCTATAAATAGCCCTCCCCACTCTCTCTCTTCTCATAATTTCGACCCCCCCTCTCTCTTTTGCCTTCTCTCTCTCTCCTAAACCTCCCCTACCTAGCCTAGCCCACCTGAGCCCACCTGACCTGGGTCTGAACCCACTTGACCTGGTCCAAACCCAGTTGACTTGACTTGAACCTAGTTGGGTTTAAAATCAAAGTCAAAGTCCTTTTTGGTCCAGATTCCGGTTTGGATTTCTGAACCCAGATGTAAGACCCGCAATTTTTCAGAAAATATCTGAATAAAATTCATGAGGCATTTACCGGTAAAAATGACATTTTTCTCAGAATGCGAAACGAATCAATTCCTGCGAGCCAGTTACACTTAGGATATTCGTCGAATCGCGAATATAAGCTCAAACACTCTGGAAGCCATAACTTCCTATCTGAACAAAATCAAAGGATTCCTGCGAGCCAACTTTCTTAGTGGCATCAATACGAAGATAATGGCGTACTCAGAATTTTTCGGAAAAAAATCACCGAAAACCCGAAATTCTTGCGGGACCCACAAAAATATGGGTGGGACCCAGAGAAATATTTCTCAAAAAATATTCTAGAAGATTCTAGAATATTCCAGCACCTTCCAGCACCTTCCAGAGCCTTCCAGCTCCTTCCAGCACCTTCCATGGAAGGGATTCTCAGAAAAGCCCAAGGGTAAAGAGGGGATTCTGAAACTTGGGGCCCAAGTTTCAGAACCTATAAATAGAGGACCCCCCCTCCTTTAGAAAATCGCCAACCCCTCTCTCTCTCCTCCTTTTCCAAGCCTCCCCTACCTAGCCTAGCCCACCTGAGCCCACCTGACCTGGTCTGAGCCTGCCTGACTTAGCCTGAGCCTGCTTGACCTGGTCTGAGCCTGCCTGACCTGGTCCTAACCCACCTGACCTAGGTCTGAACCTACTTGACCTAAGTCTGAACCCAGTTGACTTGACTTGAACCTGCTTTGGTTCAAAGTCAAAGTCCAAGTCCTTTTTCGTCCGAAGTTCGAAGTTGATCCTTTTTCGAAGTCGAGCCTCGTTCGAAGCGTTTGAAGCAATCGGAGTCATTTCTTCCTCAAATTGAAGTAAGTTCGCTTCATTAAACCATCTCTCTCAAGTATTTGATTGTTTGTATATAGCATATACTTTCTGAAGTAGTATCTTGCTTTAGTTCTTGGTTGAGCCCTCTAGGACACTTCGGTGTTCACGCGCTCGCCTCGTAACTATCGTCGGATATATATGTTCGAATACGCAGTATATGCGTTCTTCAAAATAGTATCTCACCCTAGTTCTTGGTTGAGCCCTCTAGGACACTTCGGTATTCACTCGCTCGCCTCGTAACTATCGTTGGATACAGATCTAGGTGTATATCTGTTGATTCTGCCGACGCGTCTTATATCGCACAGGCTATGTAATTTACCTTTGCCGTCGCGTCGTATGATGCCAAGGCTCCCTGCTTTCCGTACTTCCGATTAAAGCACTTCCGATTATGCATTTACTTACGCCGTCGCGTCGAACGATGCCAAGGCTCCTGCTTTCTGCAATGTATTTACTTACACCGTCGCGTCGAACGATGCCAAGGCTTCTGCTTTGTTATATATGTAGAATATTTCGTTCAGTTACACACCCTGAACAATAGTATATGCATTTTCTTTACGCCGCCGCTGTATAAAGCACAGGCTTCTGCTTATATTACATATATGGCGCATAAGTGAGCGTTCAAATGGAGATCAACTCCAAAATCGCCCATGCGATTCCCTTACCGCTCCTCGTACAAGATTCTGCTTGACGAATGAAGCCCTTATTGGAAACGCTTCGCCTTTTGGCAAAATGCTCTTTACGTAAAGACTAAATCAATTACGTGTGGCCTGGCTATGGCCCAAGGTTCCTGCAACCTTGATGGATGCAAAGTACGCACAACGGTGCGCATCCATTTCCCGAGTTAAGCGTAGCGATTTTCCACCAAAGAGGGGAGATGCCGCTAAAATGGATAAAAGAAACGCACGCTTTCTCCGTAAAAGAGAGGAAGTGTTGCTGAAATTCCTGAAGGAGCTAAGAATGGCTCAGAAAGAACATAGCAGAAGTGCTACCCAGTTATGGAACGCCTTCTATGATGTAGAAAGGTTCGTCGCACCACTGCCGGTAGAGCAGAGAAGGTGTTGACAGAATGGTTGGCAGAAGAGCTGCCAGAACCAGTTAAGTAGCACAATGATGTCCTTTGTTGGAACGATGTCAGAATGACTTGTCTCCCTGACACCTGCAAGGGCATCATACTTGTAAGAGCCGTTGCGCCAAAGTAGTGGTAGCGCCTTGACAAGGTCCTGAGCTCGTTGCGTAAAGATACGCCGAGTAGCCGATCCGTAGAGATCGAGTCATGTGCATGCTCATTAAGAATTATCAGACAACCAGACTCGTAAGGGCCGCTGAGCCGGAGTGTGTTGTTTCCACCGAAAGAGGTGAAGTGCTCGTCAAGGCCGAAGTGCCGAGAGCAGAGTTAAGCATGCATATGAATAAAACCTTTGTTCCACGGTGAAAACCGTGTGGTTGATTGGGGTCGGGTACATACTTCTCAAAGGCTGCCCTATAGGCATGCAATGTTCGTCAAGTAATTGTAAGACCGGCAGGCCCCTTTCAGAATTTCTCACCGAGGAAGACGGTGATGGCGCAGCCTTGAGTGACATATATTTCACCCGAACCTGATAGAGTTCATTGATGGCCTTCGTCACTCAGAGGTATGGAGGTCGTGGTTATCCTTAAATATCTAAGGATTGAACCCAACTACTGCAGTAGCAGAATGCATTCGGATACCTAGTAAGGATCTCTTCTGGTATGCTGTACCGTCCTACTAGGGGGATGGGGTCAACAGGCCTCTAGGGTATCTAAAATACATAGAATAATCAACCCCCAGATCGTCGCGTTGTCGTCCAGATATGAGTCCCCTAAGCCCAGGGGGAGGTGCAATTATCGAAACAAAGCATTAGCTTAGGTACAACGCTATTTTGAATGTATGAGTGGATGACGTTGTTGAGTCAGTCCTGCATAACCTTTGTGAAGGTGTCATGGTCGGTATACTACTGGACCGATTGGGAAAGAACCCCATTGATATCCGTACGACTAAGTGAAGCTAGGAGAGCTGTCCTTAGATTCGTAGGATACGGATGTGCCAAGCATAAAGGCTTGAGCTAGACATCCATTCGTGACTCTGAGGAAGTCAAGGCTAAGTTGTAAAGACTTGAGAGGTTATTCTAACTCACAGCCCTGAAGAGGCTTATGCGAAGTCATGACGACTTGCGTGGATGTTCAACTCATAGCCCTGATGAGGCTTTTGCGATATACGCTAAGTCATGGAGGCTTGAGCGTCGTATTACGAACTGCGACCCTGAGTGGTCTATGCATTTACTTGAGTTGAATAGATAGGTGTTTGCCTACTTACCAGACCATCAGTGGTTCTGACCCCGTTTAATGGGGATTTCAGGTGTTGAACCTGCGTGGCGATATGCGGAGCAAGGCGGCATCGAGTTCCAGGGTTTCTCTAGACAGAGTTGTACTGCTTCCTTTTTATTTGAACCTACACTGCTTTTCTAAGCAGTAGTGTTGTAATAAACATGTGGTTTTCGATAAAATGGAACACTTTGGTGGTCAATGAGTTGCTTGGCCACATACCTGCAACGTGCTCGGAGTTTTCTAAAACTGACGACTCATTATCGTCTGATTCCGCTGCTAAAAGCTTTTCTAAATTCCGCTGCAAAGAAAAAAAAAAAGAAATTCATGAAAATTTTAACTTAGCTTTGTTTTGGAAATCCGGGGCGTTACACCAGACCTAGCCTACTTGAGCTGAGTTCGAACCTGCTGAACCCAGTTGACTTGGATCGAACCCTGTTTAGTTCAAACCACTTAGGTTGAGTAGCTTGACCTACTCTACCTCTTTCTCAACTAAGTCAGCTTCATCTGACTTAGTCTGACCTCTCGAAGGAAGGCTAGAAGCTAAAGAAGCAACACGGAGCCGTTTCTTCCACGATTTGAAGTAAGTTCGCTTCGTTGATCCATCTCTCTCAAGTATTTGATTGTTTGTATATAGAATATACTTTCTGAAGTAGTATCTTGCTTTAGTTCTTGATTGAGCCCTTTTTGAACACTTCGGTGTTCACCCGCTCGTCTCGTAACTATCGTCGGATATATCTATGTTCAAACACGCAGTATATGCGTTTTTAAAATGGTATCTCACCCTAGTTCTTGGTTGAGCCCTTCAGAACACTTTGGTGTTCACCCGCTTGCCTCGTAACTATCGTTGGATACGGATCTAGGTGTATATCTGCTGATTCTGCCGACGTATGATGCCAAGGCTCCCTGTTTTCTGCACTTCCGATTACTGCACTTCCGATTATGCATTTACTTACGCCGTCGCGTCGAACGATGCCAAGGCTCCTGCTTTCTGCAATGTATTTACTTACGCCGTCGCGTCGAACGATGCCAAGGCTTCTGCTTTGTTATATATGTAGAATATTTCGTTCAGTTACACACCCTGAACAATAGTATATGCATTTCTTTACGCCACCGCTGTATAAAGCACAGGCTTCTGCTTATACTACATATATAGCGCGTAAATGAGCGTTCAAACGGAGATCAAACTCCAAATCGCCCATGCGATTCCTTGACCGCTCCTCGTTCAAGATTCTGCTTGACGAATGAAGCCCCTATTGGAAAGGCTTCGCTTTTTGGCAAAATGCTCTTTACGTAAAGACTAAGTCAATTACGTATGGCCTGGCTATGGCCAAGGGTTCCTGCAACCTTGATGGATGCAAAGTACGCACAACGGTGCACATCCATTTCCCGAATTAAGCGTGGCGATTTCCTACCAAAGAGGGGAGATGCCGCTGAAATGGATAAAAGAAACGCACGCTTTCTCCGTAAAAGAGAGGAAGTGCTGCTGAAATTTCTGAAGAAGCTAAGAATAGCTCAGAAAGAACGTAGCAGGATACTCTGACATATAGCAGAGTGCTACCCAGTTCATGGTTTGCCCTCTACAACGTAGAAGGGTTCGTCGCACCACTGCCGGTAGAGCAGGGGAGGTGCTGACGAAATGGTTGGCAGAAGAGCTGCCGGAACCAATGGAACGGCATAATGATGTCCGTTGATGGAACGATGCCAGATCGGCTCGTATCCTTGTGCCTGCAAGGGCACCTTGCTCGTAAGGGCCGCTGAGCCGGAGTAGAGGTTGTGCCTTGGCTAGGTTTAGACTCGTTGCGTAAAAATACGTCGAGTAGCCGATCTATTTAGATCGAGTCATATGCATGCTCATTGAGAACGGTTACACAACCAGACTCGTAAGGGCCGAAGAGCCAGAGTGTGTTGTTTCCACCCAAAGAGGTGTGATGCTCGTGGTGGCCGAAGTGCCAAAGAGCGGTGTTTTGCATGCATATGAATAAGACTTAAGGTCGCACATACCCCGCGGTTGAAGATCGTGTTAGGGGTACCCCCTCAGTAATGACTATGTTGGGGAAGACTGAATGGGGTCGGGTACATACTCCCATAGTGCTGAAAGCACGGGCTGCCTAAATGGCATGCAGATTCTGTCCAAGTAATTGTAAGACTGGCAGACCCCTTCAGGAATTATGCTCACTGTGGAATGACAGTGATGGTACAGCCTTGAGTGACATGTATTTTACTTTGGACCTGATAGAGTCCACGATGGCCTCAGTCACTCATGGGTTTTGGGGTCGTGGTTATCCTTAAGATCTAAGGATTGAACCCAACTACTGCAAGTAGAGGATGCATCCGAATATGGGCCTAGTAGGGTTCTCCCAGTTGAAACACACTGCCCTACTATGGATAGGGTCAACAGGCCTCTGGGTATCTAAAATACATAGAATAATCAACCCCCAGAACGTCGCGTTGATGCCCGGACAATAGCTCTACCTGCGTACCAAAGGCGGGAGCGGTTAATTATCGAAACAATGCATTAGCCTAGGTACAGCGATGCTTTGAATGTATGAGTGGATGACGTGCTGAGTCAGTCCTGCATAACCTTTGTGAAGGTGTCATGTTCGGTATACTACTGGACCGACTGGGCAAAGACCCGTGTTGTATCCGCACGACTAAGCGAAGCTCGAGGAGTTGTCCTTAGATGCGTGGGATACAGATATGTCAAGTATGAAGACTTGAGCTAGACATCACTTTGAGACCCGGAAGAGGTCATGGCTAAGTCGTGGAGACTTAAGCGGCTATTCTAATCACAACCCTGGAAAGGCTTGCTCTAAGTCATGAGGACTCGAGCGGATGTTCAACTCATAGCCCTACGGAGGCTCTTGCGATATACGCTAAGTCTTGGAGGCTTGAGCGTCGTTATTGCGCATTGCGACCCTGAGTGGTCATTATCGTACTTGAGTTGAATGGATGTATGACTGCATGCTTACCAGACCATCAGTGGTTCTGACCCCGTTTCATGGGGATTTCAGGTGTTGGACCTGCGTGACGATATGCGGAGCAAGGCGGCATCGAGTTCCAGGGTTTCTCTAGACAGAGTTGTACTGCTTCCTTTTATTGAACCTATACTGCTTTTCTAAAGCAGTGATGTTGTAATAAACAAGTGGTTTTCGATAAAATGGAACACTTTAGTGGTCAATGAGTTGCTTGGCCACATACCTGCAACGTGCTCGGAGTTTTCTAAAACTGACGACTCATTATCATCTTATTCCGCTGCTAAAAGCTTTTCTAAGTTCCGCTGCAATGAAAAATGAAAAAAAAAGAAATTCATAAAAAATTTAACTTAGCTTTGTTTTGGAAATCTGGGGCGTTATAGAATTGGTATCAAAGCATGAGTCTGAGAAACCTGGTTCAAGATCCGTCATGGTCCCGATATCGCACTGTAAGTATATATTTTTATACTTTTGTTCTGATCTGGGTGCATCTTTGTATAGATGGCAACTCATGACTCGCGTGGATACTGCTATCGCTGCAAGGTCATGCACGATGAGTGGATATGCCCGTATGAAGTCCAAGACTGCCAATACTGTGGCGAAGATGGGCATTCCGCCAACGAATGCCAAAGGAAATATACCGCCGATATGGGTCGGCGGGCTTCAAAGGGTCTCAGGGATGAGACTTCGCGTGTCAGTGGACCGCATCACTCTAGTGTTGGGAGCAACCATACCCCAACATCTTTTGATGAATTACCAAGGCTCAGGGATTTTGATTTGAACTTCCCTGCGGAGTTCTATCACTCGCCAAGCTACCATCCGGCATCACATATGCCGAGCTTAAATGGTAGGAACAAAAGAGGGGATTCTTTCTGTTCGCCGATCATTATTCCAGACTCCCAGAGTCTTGATCTTGCTGACTGGGAAAGTGGACTGGAGTCCCTCATATATCCCCAATATTCGCTTGCTAGTGTGGAAGTACCGCCTAAGCCAAAGCTAGTAGTGCCTGCTTCAAGGCCATGTGGCAATAGATGGACCTTTTTGAGTTCGTCTTCATCAAAGAAATCTAAGTCTTAAAGAGACTGGTGATGCTTTGGAGTCAGTAGACTCATGTATATAGTTTCTCAACGCCTAAAGTCTGCCAGTGTGGCACGACGTTTTGTTTAAGGCGATGCTTGTGTAAATGTGATATATATTAAGTAAATAAAGCTTTTACTTCTTCATATACATTGAGAAACTAAAAACAAGTGCTTGTGTGTGCATAGATAAATGGCTCCTACGACGAGGAGAACCATACCAAGCGAGGAGTCCCATACGCAGGGATTCCTGTTGGAGACACTCAACAACCTGGTTACAGCCATCCGTGAAACGAGGCCAGAACCAGTCGCACCACGAAACGAGCACCTGGGAGGAGTGACTTATGAGAAGTTCCTCAAGCTTGACCCGCCAGTTTTCATTGGCAGAGCCGATCCTGAGCTCGCGGAGAGTTGGATCGAAAAGACAGAACGTGCCTTCTTAGTACTGGGAGTACCAGAGGAAAAGAAGACCAATTTTGGCACGTATCGGTTGAAGGACAATGCACGGAAGTGGTGGGATACCACTAAACTTATCCAGTTGTCACAAGTCGAAGTCATTCCTTGGACTGACTTTCGGAGGACTTTTATGGATAACTACTTCCCATTGCATTCCAGAAACAAGAAAAAGATGGAGTTTCTGGAGTTGGAACAGGGCGGTATGAGTCTAATGGACTATACCACCAAATTTCAGAATCTAGAGCGCTACTGCTCTCGATTGTTCGAAACAGACCAAGAAAGGGCCGACAAATATGTGAATGGTCTGCGCGAAGGGCTGCGATCTCGAGTGATAACAAGCATGCCTTCGACTTTTCAGGCTGCGGTAGCAGCAGCTTCAAAAATCCAAGAGGGCTGGGCACGATCTAAAGTGATCGTAGCAAAGAAGCCCATAGTGAATGGTGGGAATCGTAAAAGGACATTCCCAAGTGACCAGGGTTCACGACAACCCTTTCAAAAGAAGAAGTTCCAAGGAGGGAACAACACTCAGCAAGTCATGAGGCCAAGACAGAACCCAACTCCGAATGGTCAGCAGTCCAACTTCAGTTGCCCAAGGTGTCGTATGAACCACCCTGGAAAGCCATGTCCTCGTGACATTGGTGGGTGCTTGTATTGTGGCAAGATGGGCCACTTTATAAGGGATTGCGCCAAGAAGGCTGCAGATGAACAAAGGAGTAATGCCGGATCTGCCGGACCCTCTCGACCTGCACCACAACGTTCTCAGTTTCAACGACCTCCACCTAGAATAGAACAAAGGCCTGCTGCAGGTCGTGTATATGCTGTAACGACTGAACAAGTCGAAAATGGTGACCTGATTGAAGGCACCGTACCTGTTAATGGACATGCAGCTTACGTCTTGTTTGATTGTGGTGCTACTCATACGTTTATCTCTGACGATTTCACCGAACAACTCCACGCTTCGGTGCAACCGATTGATAAAATGATCAAAGTGTATAACCCATTGGGTTCACGCACCAAATGTATCCGGTGTGTGAAAAATTTGGATATTGAGATAGCAGGGCAACACTTGCCTACTGATGCCATCCTGATCGATATGATACAGTACGATGTCATTCTGGAAATGAATTGGTTGGCTCAGAATAATGCCAAGATTCTGTGCCGCGAGGGCAGAGTAATTCTATCTCGACCCGGATTGCCTAAGATGGAATACCGGTTATCCAAACCTGTTCCACAGAAAAGGCTCATATCAGCACTTAAGGTACAAAAATACCTTAGGAAGGGTTGTGTGGCATTCCTGTTGAGTCTCTCAGTGGAAAAATCCAACGACCAACCCCTTGAGAGTTTGGAAGTGGTACGGGAGTTTCCCAATGTATTTCCTGAGGAATTGCCAGGACTTCCGCCACTTCGTGAGGTTGAATTTGGAATTCAATCCTTACCTGGAATTGCCAGGACCCCATGCATGCATATGAATAAGACTTAAGGTCGCACATACCCCGCGGTTGAAGATCGTGTTAGGGGTACCCCCTCAGTAATGACTGTGTTGGGGAAGACTGAATGGGGTCGGGTACATACTCCCATAGTGCTGAAAGCACGGGCTGCCTAAATGGCATGCAGATTCTGTCCAAGTAATTGTAAGACTGGCAGACCCCTTCAGGAATTATGCTCACTGTGGAATGACAGTGATGGTACAGCCTTGAGTGACATGTATTTTACTTTGGACCTGATAGAGTCCACGATGGCCTCAGTCACTCATGGGTTTTGGGGTCGTGGTTATCCTTAAGATCTAAGGATTGAACCCAACTACTGCAAGTAGAGGATGCATCCGAATATGGGCCTAGTAGGGTTCTCCCAGTTGAAACACACTGCCCTACTATGGATAGGGTCAACAGGCCTCTGGGGTATCTAAAATACATAGAATAATCAACCCCCAGAACGTCGCGTTGATGCCCGGACAATAGCTCTACCTGCGTACCAAAGGCGGGAGCGGTTAATTATCGAAACAATGCATTAGCCTAGGTACAGCGATGCTTTGAATGTATGAGTGGATGACGTGCTGAGTCAGTCCTGCATAACCTTTGTGAAGGTGTCATGTTCGGTATACTACTGGACCGACTGGGCAAAGACCCGTGTTGTATCCGCACGACTAAGCGAAGCTCGAGGAGTTGTCCTTAGATGCGTGGGATACGGATGTGCCAAGTCTGAAGACTTGAGCTAGACATCACTTTGAGACCCGGAAGAGGTCATGGCTAAGTCGTGGAGACTTAAGCGGCTATTCAAATCACAGCCCTGAAAAGGCTTGCTCTAAGTCATGAGGACTCGAGCGGATGTTCAACTCATAGCCCTACGGAGGCTCTTGCGATATACGCTAAGTCTTGGAGGCTTGAGCGTCGTTATTGCGCATTGCGACCCTGAGTGGTCATTATCGTACTTGAGTTGAATGGATGTATGACTGCATGCTTACCAGACCATCAGTGGTTCTGACCCCGTTTCATGGGGATTTCAGGTGTTGGACCTGCGTGACGATATGCGGAGCAAGGCGGCATCGAGTTCCAGGGTTTCTCTAGACAGAGTTGTACTGCTTCCTTTTATTGAACCTATACTGCTTTTCTAAAGCAGTGATGTTGTAATAAACAAGTGGTTTTCGATAAAATGGAACACTTTGGTGGTCAATGAGTTGCTTGGCCACATACCTGCAACGTGCTCGGGGTTTTCTAAAACTGACGACTCATTATCGTCTTATTCCGCTGCTAAAAGCTTTTCTAAGTTCCGCTGCAATGAAAAAAAAAAGAAATTCATGAAAATTTTAACTTAGCTTTGTTTTGGAAATCCGGGGCGTTACAAAAGATCTTTTCGATCAGTTGCAGAAGGCGAAGGTTTTCTCGAAGATTGATCTCAGATCGGGTTACCATCAGCTTCGTATCCGAGAGGATGATATTGCGAAGACAGCTTTCCGGACGAGATATGGGTTATACGAGTTTGTGGTGATGCCTTTTGGCCTCATGAATGCTCCAACAATGTTCATGGATTTGATGAATCGGATCTTTCGTCCATTTGTGGACTCATTTGTGATAGTATTTATCGACGACATCTTGGTCTATTCGGAGAGTCCGGAGCAGCATCGAGAGCATTTGCGGATTGTGTTGAGTACTCTTCGTGAGCATCAGTTGTTCGCCAAATTCTCTAAGTGTGAATTTTGGCTCGAGCGCGTCATGTTTCTTGGCCATGTGATATCAAAGGACGGAGTATCCGTCGATCCAGCGAAAGTCGAAGCAGTTTTGGGCTGGAAGCAGCCCCAGAATGTATCTGAGATTCGTAGTTTTTTTGGATTGGCGAGTTATTATCGACACTTTATCCAAGACTTTTCGAGGATCGCATTACCTTTGACAAAGCTGTTACGTAAAGGTGCTAAGTTCATGTGGAACAGTGCCTGTGAGGACAGTTTCCAGATCCTGAAGTTGAAGTTGACGACCTCGCTGGTGTTAGCTTTACCCTCTGGCAGAGGTGGCTTTGTGGTGTACACAGACGCCTCTAGTACCGATTTAGGTTGCGTGCTTATGCAGCATGACCGAGTGATTGCCTATGCCTCCAGACAGTTGAAGACTCACGAGCGAAATTATCCGACACACGATTTAGAGATGGCAGTAGTCGTGTTTGCTTTGAAATCGTGGTGACATTACCTATATGGGGAATCGTTCGAGGTCTTTTCAGACCACAAGAGCTTCAAGTACCTATTCTCCCAGAAGGAGCTGAATATGAGGCAGCGACGATGGCTTGAGTTCATCAAGGACTACAATTTCAGTTTGTCCTACCATCCTGGTAAGGCGAACGTTGTGGCGAATGCGCTTAGCCGCAAAGCGAGTGGTGTTCTGGCTAGTCTTGTGTGGAGCCAGAAGCTTATTAAAGATTTCGTAGCTTGGAAACCTTTTTCTATTGGTGATGGTTCGATCAGATTGTCTGGTCTGACCATTCGATCCGAGTTTTTGCCGAAGATCGTAGAGGCTTAGAAGCTTGACGACCAGCATAGCAAGTTTCTAGCCTTGGCTGAGCAAGCAGATTCTTCTTTCAGAGTGTCTGAAGATGGCAGTGTTCGTATGAGAGATCGCCTTTGGGTTCTGAGCAACCCTGAGCTGAAGAGAGAAATTCTTGACGAAGCTCATATGTCAAGATACATGATTCATCCTGGAGGAACAAAGATGTTCAAGGACTTACAACGAAAGTATTGGTGGCATGGCATGAAGCGCGAGATAGCGGCTTACGTTGCAAGGTGTTTGACTTGTCAGCAAGTCAAAGCGGAACATCAGCATCCCGGTGGTACCTTACAGAGGATTGAGATTCCTTAGTGGAAATGGGAGAATGTTATGATGGATTTTGTGTTAGGTTTACACTGACTAGGCGTAAACACGATGCGATTTGGGTAGTCGTAGACAGACTCACCAAGTCTGCCCATTTCCTGTCGATCAGGATCAGTTAGTCTCTTGAGAGTTTAGTTGACTTGTACATTAGAGAGATCGTTCGACTTCATGGTGTGTCGAGATCTATCATTTCCGATTGTGATCCCTGATTTACATCGCGACTGTGGGGTCAGTTGCAATCTGCTTTGAGGATGAAGTTGAAGTTTAGTACATCCTTTCATCCTCAGACGGATGGACAGTCCGAGCGAACGATTCAAACATTGGAAGATATGTTGCGAGCTTGTATACTTGATTGGAAGGGTGAATGGGATTCGCACCTATGTTTGGTAGAGTTCGCGTATAACAACAGTTACCACGCTAGTATCGGGATGGCTCTGTACGAAGCGTTGTATGGTAGACCTTGTCGGTCGCCATCTTATTGGGACGACATCAGCGATAGATCGAGCAAAGCGCCGATTGTTCTTCAGCACTACACGCAGCAAGTGCAGAAGATTCATGAACGTTTGAAGGCAGTGCAAGATAGGCAGAAGAGTTACGCCGATAAGAGACATCGCGAATTGTCTTTTGATGTTGGAGACATGGTTTTTGTCAGAGTTTCACCGACGAAGAGCGTGTTTCGTTTTGGAAAGAAAGGGAAGTTGAGTCCGAGGTACGTTGGACCGTTTGAGATCGTGGCAAGGATTGGTAAAGTGGCATATCATGTAGAGTTGCCTCCACAATATACCCACATTCACAATATTTTTCACGTGTCGATGCTCAGGAAGTACATTCCTGACCCGTTGCATGTCATTCATTACGAAGATGTGGACGTGCAGGAAGATCTGACCTTGTCGAAAAGGCCTATTGAGATTATTGATTGATGAGATCAAGTTTTGCGTACCAAGACTATTCCGCTAGTTAAGGTACGTTGGCAGCACCATGGCATTGAAGAATGCACATGGGAACCAGAAGCGAGCATGAGGGAGACTTATCCGGAACTTTTTGTAACCTCCTAAGGGTGATTTCGCAGACGAAATCCTTTTTAAGGAAGGGAGGATGTGAGATCCACGATTTTCATTTTAATGTATATTGTGTAATTATGTGGAAATCGATGAATTTTTTTATGTTTTGGCAATTTCTGAAGATTTGCTTATTTTGAGAATCAGGTAAAATCGCGTAACATTATGCAAAAAGAGCGATTTTGGAAAATCTAGAACGAATCAACCTCCGAAACTTTTAGGGTAAGTTTGGAATAGGGTTGTAGTGGTACACCCCAAATTTGAGACCCGAACGACGAAAAAACTTTGTCAGTGCATGTGATTTACGAGTCTTGACTTAATTTTGGACCCGAAACTTAGAACGCTTAATTTTAACAAATGAGAGGTGATTTCCTCAAGAGGCATCGACCATTCTACGTTAATTAGGGTTATAAAGAGAATAAAATAAATTATTGGAATTAAATTATTAATTTAATGCATTAAATAGGCGTTATTTCCGAATATGTGTAATATGCGTGTTTTGGTTTTGGATCCGGAGCACCTAGTGGATCCAAAACCCATGGACGACCCCTATAGTGGACGTCCATGTCCTTGGTTGACCAGTTGGTCAAGGCTGACCAGCTGGATGGTAGTTTTAAAATATTTCTTGCATGGCTTTAAAGTTTAGGCCCTCATTGGCCACGTATTTTTCCAACACCCTCATGATGAAGCCTTGGCTCCATCATGAGGGGCGCCATTTTCAAAAGGGAGCCATGGGGCTAGCGCCCCATGGCAAGTTTGTAATGTTTTCAAAAGAATTCAAATCCTTAAAACCCATTGGGCACGTTCGGTGGCAGCCAAGGGTGCCCCCTTGTAATTTGTTGAAACTTTAAGGCTCTTCAAAAATGGCGTTTTTGAAATTTCTGCAAAACTTTTTGGAAGGCTTGACATGCATTGCTGGTTGGAGGGCGTGGAGCTCCCCAACCCTCCATCTTGGAGGGATTAAATCCTAGCCGTCCACCCCTAAGCCAACATCTATAAAACCTTTACAAAAAAATAGGTCCCCCTTGTTTGGGCGACTTTTTCTTCTTCACTCTCTCTCTCTTCTATCTCCTAAAACTTCCTCCCTTTTCTCAAGCTCCCTCACTCCAGCCGTGGGCTTCTCCTTGGCGTGGAATAGCTGCAGCACTTCAACATCTTCCATCTCCTTCTACAATACTAGCTAAGGTGAAGACTCACCTTCTTCGTTGATTACGGATTGGCATGAAGCCAATGGCACCTTGCATCAATGCATGCAAGTCCAAATGGCGGATTTAGCTAGAACAATAGTTTAAAATATTGAATCTTCATTGTTTTTCACAAGCTTTTGTCCTGCATGCTTTTGCAATAGATTTCCTTTCGATTCCTACATTGGCATCTTTGCTTTTGTTCCATTTGTTTCTCCTTTGCATGTTAGTTGTTCACTTTTCCATGATAATGATGCCATGTCATTCATTTTCTTTTGTTTTCTGATTGATTTCATGGCATTCTCATCATAGGGGTGTGCTGGACGGAGCTAGGCTCGTCCAGCTTACACCCAACCCGTCAGCTCATTCATTTTTTTTTTCAATGTGCTTTCTTTCTTTTTGGGTTTTCGGCTAAACCCAGTCCCAGCACAATGGGACTGGTGTTGCAGCCTAGCCCTTGGGCGTGGGTCACAACGTGATCACCCCCTTTGAGTTGTGCGAAGGCCAGGCTGCCGTTGGTTGATGTGTTACCCTATTGTTTCCTTTGTTTTTTTTGTTTTTCATTATTTTTACTTTTTTTATTTCTTTCGGTTTTCCCCTTTGGAACCCGGACTTGAGCAGGTTGGGCCGGCTGTAGGTGTGCCCAGCACACCCTCTCTGCTGCTGTAAACCGAGCCCTTGGGCTCTGGTTCACGCTGGCAAGGGTGGCTCAGTATGGTCCAGTGGACCAGACCCCCATTGTCCATCCATTTCGCTCCAAGAATGGAGTTGGCGCTGTGCAGGTGGCCCGCGCGCCCCGTAGCAGCAGTTTTCAAAAAAAATATATATATAATAATAAATATATTATACATTTATAAATGTATTTCTTTACATGTTCATGCTACACATAGTGCTAGATGGCGTGGGTTAGGGTGTTGGTCTGAACCGAGGGTCCAGACCTGCCCTATAGTTGATTGACCAGTGTTGGGCGCGAACCTAGCCCAGCCAGTTTTTACTTGGCTGGAGCTGGGCACACACATTGTGGGTGCTGTGCACCCCTTATCACCTTGTTAGCACCCTGTTAGCTTTCAGTGGGTGCAGGTCTGAACCGTGGTTAAGACCTGAACCCGTTGGCAGCCCAGCTAGCCCCTAATGCTAGCCGTGGCTCCACTTAGTTAGGACCGGGTGCCAGCCAGCTTGTGCTGAACGCCCCGGGCCATTTTCCTCTAGGCTGAGACACTTTGGGCTCGGGTCTGAACTGAAAGGTTCAGACCCTACCCTGCTTAGTAGATGTTTGGTCCGAAGGACCAGACCCTTCCCCTTTTTGTTCGGCCCTCGTGCCTTCTTTCTTTAGAACCGCAAGTTTACCTTGTTAGGGGCAGGAACCCGCCCAACCGAATTTGTGGGTTAGTCTGGTCCGAACCATGCGTCGGACCAGAACCCTTTAGCGTGCATGACAGTCTGGTTTGAAGGGCCAGACCATCAGTTGAGTTACAACCTCGTTGGCAGCAAGAGTGTAGACCCTTGTTTTGGTACACTCACAGCCTCGTAGAGCCACCATGATGGCCGTCAATACCTTCCTATCAAAAACCAGTCCGTGGCTACTTCAAGTTCAACCATATTCGGTTCAACTAGTAATTGCCTTGCCCCGCACCCTCCGTGTATTTCGGTTAGGGTTTTGGCATAATTGTATATGCCTTGGGTTTCAAAGAGTTCGATATATATATATATATATATATATATATATATATATATATATATATATATATATTTATTTATTTATATATGTATATATATGAGTATGGGTGTAAGTATATATATGTATTTTAGTATGAATATATATATATACATATGTATACTTGTGCATTTACATACATACATATGAGGACATGTCTTTAAGTGGAATTGAACCATGTGAATATATATATATATAGATAGATATATGTATATGTACGTCAAAGCACACATAATGATCGATTCGGTATGACCGAATGGACTTGCGACACTCCTGTGTCCCGTCCAGGTGGTATTTCCCCAGATGATGTTACGCTCCTAATTTAATGTAGAACTCCATAGAGTTGTCCTGTTCGGTTTGGCAATGTCCTTGTTTTCGGGTCCGCGGGCACGGCACCCCAAACCGTGGTTATGCCAATGTAAAACCCATTAGATGGGTTATTTCAGATTCGCCTTCGACATGTAAGTGTGTCGCATTGCGTAAGGAAAATCCTTATGCTTTAAACCACATCTGACAGGTTAGGAAAGTACGTAGTTTAACATTTTTGTAAAGCCACGAACATAGAGACTTCATTGATTTAGGATCATATGTGTTGTTCAAAAACTTCGGGTTTCGAGTCCGCAGGTGCGGCACCCCATACCGTGGAAATAGCTAATGTTATTCCCATAAGACGGAATATCCGAGATTTCGCTACAAACACATAAGTGTGTTGAACCATGTGTAATGGTTTTTTGGGTCGCAATTGCATCTTCTCTGCAAGAGCGACGATCCACCTTGGAATAGCCAATGTTATTCCCATTAGACGAGATGTTGGTTAAATTCATTTCCAAACCCTTGAGAATGCGAATGTAATTCCCATATGTATGAGAATGTTGATAAATGCAGTTGTAACACTGAAATATGCAATATGGTGCATTTAAATATCATGCAATGCCTCTGATAACTTTATTGCGCAAATGATAGAAAGCTCATGTTACGTTTACACTTTGCACTTAGCACATCCTGACACTGTTACTGAGTAGAGCGTACCTTGAGAAGGTACCTGGTTTAAGGCATTGGTACGCGCACCACATGCACTTACTTCAATAAAATGAAAGGATTAAAGATTGAACACCATAGGGTATAAATACTGGTATGACTTGTTGTGGGCTCAGTTGGAGTCCTCGGGCAGTGACCCTTGTGTTGTGTAAGGACTCTTGTGTGATATACCCTAAACATAAATAAATAATATGGTGTTTTGACTGCTTTCACAAGCAGTGTGCTCTGTTGGCCGCATGAGGTTGAGCACGTGAATGGGCAGGCCAAGTCCTCGTTTTGCATACCCCATGGGGACCACGAGGCAAATTCCTCGTTGTGAGGTATGATTGAACATGAGCCTTAAGAAAGATAAACCTGCTTCGCCCCATTCACAACATGGTTCACCTTGGGAGAGGGTGGATGGTACAACCCTGAGTGACTTGTCGTTACTACGACATGTGTTTTGACAGGAGCTATAGCGTCCTTTGGCCTCCAGTCACTCAGAGTCAGGGAGGTCGAGGTTGCCTTTTTAGGGCCTCACTACTGCAGTAGTATGGATTTCAATCCTTGCGTATAGGAGTGTTTTCTCCTAGCCGTGTGTTGCTTGCATGAGGTTGACTCGGTTTGTAGCTTCCCCGGTTACCACACTAGACTTTTAATAACAGACGCCGGGTGCATGTCTCACAGAATGCAAGGTTTCCTTCGCGTACCTGAAGGAGTAATCAGAAGAACTTAAGAACTAACCAAATAGCTGACTTACAGTAGATGTTGCTTTACTTGTGTTGTAGACTATACTTCAGTTGTTACGTAGTTACTCTACTTGCTGACAGCTCTTGTTACTGCTTGAGTACTGCTTACAGTCACTTCGGTGTTACTTTAGTTACTTGCTACTCAGTTCACTTTACGGTTCAGTTCGTTGCTTTATTTACTTGTTTTCTCTATTGCTATAGCTTGTTGACTAGTACTTGTCACTTTACACTTACCTAACACAGGCACTTACACTTGTTAGCTTTTCCTGTGTACATGATATATATATCTGCTTGTGGCTTTTCCTATTGGGATGTAGGTGACGAACAGGTATAGTGCGAATGCGATGATACGCAATGGAGGCTCGGAGGACCCACACACTTGACCTGCAGTTCCTGTACCTGGTGGTTTTTGGGTTTTTGGTTGTTGTTGGGATATATTCCCTGTTTTGTACTTTTTGTACTTATATTTTGTAAACTCTTTAAACTGTTGGGGGTGTTTCCCCTTTTCCACTTCATAGTTACACTTTTGTACACACTGTTGGTTACACTGTTTCCACTTGTTGCACTTACCTGTGGTGGCCGCCCAGACTTGCGGCTTTGTTGTTTTCCCACGCCTGCTTTCTGCTGGTTTCCTACTTAAACCTTTCAAAAAAAAAAATCACTGAAAAACCCAAGTTTTCCAAGGTCGGTGTTTGGGGCGCCACATCTAAGGCTGTCAAAAAATTTTCACAGTAATTCAATCATGAATATAAGTGTTCTAAGGCTGTCAAAATTTTTTTATAGTGATTCAATTAGGCATATATGTGTTCTAAGGCTGTAAAAAAAAATTCATAGTGATTCAATCGAGCAGATATATGTTCTAAGGTTGTCAAAAAAAATTTATAGTGATTCAATCATGCATATATGTGTTCTAATGCTCTCAAAAAAAATTTGTAGTGATTCAATCATGCATATATGTGTTCTAAGGCTGGCCAAAAAATTTCATATTGATTCAATCGTGCATATATGTGTTCTAAGGCAGAAAAAAAAATCATAGTGATCCAATCATGCATATATATGTTCTAAGGCTGTCAAAATTTTGTCATAGTGATTCAATCATGCATATATGTGTTCTAAGGCTGTCAAAAAAATTTCATAGTGATTCAATCTTGCAGATATGTGTTCTAAGGTTGTCAAAAAAAATTTATAGTGATTCAATCTTGCATATGTGTTCTATAGCTGACCAAAAATATTTATAGTTATTCAATTATACATATATGTGTTTTAAGGCTGCAAAAAAAATTCATAGTGATCCAATGTTCTAAGGCTGGTAAAAAAAATTTATAGTGATTCAATCATACATATATGTGTTATAAGGTTGTCAAAAAAATTTCATAGTGATTAAATCTTGCTTATATGTGTTCTAAGGATGTCAAAAAAATTTGTAATGATTCTAAGACTGGCCAAAAAAATTTATAGTGATTTAATCATGCATATATGTGTTCTAAGGCTGCAAAAATACTTCATAGGAATTCAATCATGCATACATGCGTTCTAAGGCTGTAAAAAAAATCTCATACTGATTCAATCATGCAGATATGTGTTCTTTGGTTGTCAATAAAATTTCATAGTGATTCAATCATGTATATATGTGTTCTAAGGCTGTCAAACAAAATCCATAGTGATTCAATCATACATATATGTGTTCTAAGGCTACCAAAAAACTTTTGAACTGATTCAATATTGCATATATGTGTTCTAACGTGGTCAAAATTTTTTCATAGTGATTCAATCATCCATATATGTGTTTTAAGGTTGTTAAAAAAAATTCATAGTGATTTAATCATGTATATGTGTGTTATAAGGCTGTCAAAAAAAATTCATAGTGATTCAATCATGCTTATATGTCTTCTAATGCTGTCAAAAAAAAATCATACTGATTCAATCAAGCATATGTTTGTTCTACTGCTCTAAAAAAAAATTATAGTGATTCAATCATCCATATATGTGTTCTAAGGCTGTCAAAAAAAAATCCATAGTGATTCAATCATACATATATGTGTTCTAAGGCTACCAAAAAACTTTTGAACTGATTCAATATTGCATATATGTGTTCTAATGTGGTCAAAATTTTTTCATAGTGATTCAATCATCCATATATGTGTTTTAAGGTTGTTAAAAAAAATTTATAGTGATTCAATCATGTATATGTGTGTTATAAGGCTGTCAAAAAAAATTCATAGTGATTCAATCATGCTTATATGTCTTCTAATGCTGTCAAAAAAAAATCATACTGATTCAATCATGCATATGTCTGTTCTACTGCTCTAAAAAAAATTTATAGTGATTCAATCAAGCATATATGTGTTTTAAGGCTGTCAAAAAATTTTTATAGTGATTCAATCAGGCATATATTTGTTCTAAGACTGTAACAAAGTTTTCATAGTGACTGAATCATGCATATATGTGTTCTCAAGTTGTGAAAAATATTTCATGGTGATTCAATCATGGATATGTGTGTTCTAAGGCAGTCAATAAGATTTCATAGTGATTCAATCAAGCTTATATGTGTTCTAAGGCTGTCAAACAAAATTCATAGTGATTGAATCTTGCATATATGTGTTCTAAGGCTGTAAAAAAAAAATCACAGTGATTGAATCTTGTATATATGTGTTCTAAGGTTGTGAAAAATATTTTATAGTGATTAAATCATGCATATATGTGTTCATACGCTGTCAAAAAGATTTCATAGTGATTCAATTATCCAAATATGTGGTATAAGGCTGTAAAAAAAAAATCATATTGATTCAATCAAGCATATGTGTTCTAAGGCTTTCAAACAAAATTTATAGGGATTTAATAATGCATATTTGCGTTCTAATACTCTAAAAAAAATTGTAGTGATTCAATCATGCAGATATGTGTTCTAAGCTTGTCACAAAAATTTTGTAGTGATTCAATCATTTATATATGTGTGCTAATGCTCTCAAAAAAATTTGTAGTGATTCTAATACTAGCCAAAAAATTTCATAGTAATTCAATCATGCATATATGTGTAAAAAAGGTTGCAAAAAGAATTCAAACTGATTCAACCATGCAGATATGTGTTCTAAGGCTGTCAAAAAAATCTCATAGTGGTACAATCATGTATATATGTTTTCTATGGCTGTCAAAAAAAATTCATAGTGATTCAATCCTTCATATATGTGTTATAAGGCTGCAAAAAAAATTTATAGCCATTCAATCAAGCATATATGTGTTCTAGGGCTATATAAATTTTTTTATAGTTATTCAATCAAGCATATATGTGCGCTAAGGCTATCAAAAAAATTTCTTAGTGATTCAATCATGCATATATGAGTTCTAAGGCTGTCAAAAAAATTCATAGTGATTCCTCCAGGAATATATGTGTTCTAAGGTTGTAAAAAAAAAATTATAGTGATTTAATCATGCATATATTTGTAATAATGCTCTAAAAAAAAATTTATAGTGATTCAATCTGGCATATATGTGTTCTAAGGCGGGCCAAAAAATTTCATGGTGATTCAATCATGCATATATGTGTTCTAAGGCTGCAAAAAAATTCCATAGTGATCCAATCATGAATATATACATATTCAAAGGCTGTCAAAAAAAATCATAGTGATTCAAACATGCAGATATGTGTTCTAAGATAGTCAAAAAAAAATTATTGTGATTCAATCTTGCATATATGTGTTCTAATGCCCTAAAAAAAATTTTGTAGCGATTCAATCATGCATACATGTGTTCTAAGGCTGTCAAAAAAATTTCATAGTGATTCAATCATGCATATATGTGTTCTTTGGTTGCAAAATAATTTCATAGTGATTCAATCATGCATATATGTGTTCTAAGGCTGTCAAAAAATATTTATAGTGATTGAGTCATGCTTATATGTGCTCTAAGGTTGTCAAAAAAAACTTATAGTGATTCAATGATGCATATATGTGTTTTACTGGTCCCAAAAAAAATTTGTAGTGATTCAATCATGCATATATGTGTTCTAAGGCTGTCAAAAAAAATTCATAGTGATTCATTCAGGCATATATATGTTCTAAGTCTGTAATAAAGTTCTCATAGTGATTGAATCATGCATATATGTGTACTAAGGTTGTGAAAAATATTTCATAGTGATTCAATCATGCATATATGTGTTTTGTGGCAGTCAATAAGATTTCATATTGATTCAATCATTCATATATGTGTACTAAGTCTGTAAAAAAAATTTATAGTGATTTAATCGTGCTTATATATGTTCTAAGGCTGTAAAAAAAAAATCATAGTGATTCAATCATGCATATATGAGTTCTACTGCTCTAAAAAAACTTTGTAGTGATTCAATCATACATATATATGTTCTAAGACTGTAAAAAAAAAATCATAGTGGTTCCATCAGGCATATATATGTTCTAAGGCTGTAAAAAAGTTTTCATAGTGATTGAATCTTGCATATATGTGTACTAAGTTTGCGCAAAATATTTCATAGTGATTCAATCATGCATATATGTGTTCTAAGGCAGTCAATAAGATTGCATCGTGACTCAATCTTGCATATATGTGTTCTAATGCTGTCAAAAAAACTTCATAGTGATTCAATCATGCATATATGTGTTATACGGATGTCAAAAATATTTCATAGTGATTCAATCATGAATATATGTGTTCATAGGCTATCAAAAAGATTTTATAGTGATTCAATCAAGCAAATATGTGGTCTAAGGCTATCAAAAAATTTTCATATTGATTCAGTCACAGATATATATGTTCTAAGGCAGTTAAAAAAAATTCATAGTGATTCAATCATGCATATCTGTGTCATAAGGTTGTCAAAAAAATTTCATAGTGATTCAATCATGCATATATGTGTTCTAAGGCTGAAAAATACTTCATAGTGATTCAATCATGCATATATGTATTCTAAGGCAGTCAAAAAAATCTCATAGTGATTCAAAATTGCATACATGTGTTCTTTGGTCGTCAAAAAATTTTTATAGTGATTCAATCATGTATATATGTGTTCTAAGGCTGTCAAAAAAATTCCATAGTGATTCAATCATGCATATATGTGTTCTAAGGCTACCAAAAAACTTTTAAACTGATTCAATCTTGCATATATGTGTTGTAACATTGTAAAAAAAAATGATAGTGATTTAATCATCCATATACGTGTTCTAAGGTTGTCAAAAAAAATTTGTAGTGATTCAATCATGTATATGTGTCTTATAAGGCTGTCAAAATAATTTCATAGTGATTCAATCATGCTTATATGTGTCCGAAGGCTGTCCAAAAAAATCATAGTGATTCAATCATGCATATATGTGTTCTACTGCTCTAAAAAAAAATTTGTAGTGATTCAATCATGCATATACGTGTACTAAGGCTGCCAAAAAAAAATTATATAGATTCAATCAGGCATATATATAAGTTCAAAGACTGTAGCAAAGTTTTCATAGTGATTGAATCATGCATATATGTGTTCTAAGGTTGTAAAAAATATTTCATAGAATAATGATGGATATGTGTGTTCTAATGCAGTCAATAAGATTTCATAGTGATTCAATCATGCATATATGTGTTCTAAGGCTGTCAAAAAAATTTCACGGTGATTCAATCATGCATATATGTGTTATAAGGAAGTAAAAAAAGTTTCATAGTGATTGAATCATGCATATATGTGTTCTAAGGTGGTAAAAAATATTTTTTAGTGATTAAATCATGCATATATGTGTTCATAGGCTGTCAAAAAGATTTCATAGTGATTCAGTCATGAAAATATGTAGTATAAGGCTGTCAAAAAAATTTCATATTGATCCAATCAAGCATATATGTGTTCTAAGGCTATCAAAAAAAAATTATAGTGATTTAATAATGCATATATGTGCTCTAATGCTCTCAAAAAAAATTTGTAGTGATTCAATCATGCAAATATGTGTTCTAAGCTTGTCACAAAAAAATTGTAGTGATTCAATCATTTATATATGTGTTCTAATTCTTTCAAAAAATTTTGTAGTGATTCTAAGATTGGCCAAAAAATTTCATGGTGATTCGATCACGCATATATGTGTTCTAAGGCTGCAAAAGGAATTCATAGTGATTCAATCAAGCATATATGTGTTCTAAGGCTGTCAAAAAAAATCTCATAGTGATTCAATCATGCATATATGTGGTCTATGGTTGTAAAAAAAAATTCATAGTGATTCAATCCTTCATATATGTGTTATAAGGCTGCAATAAAATTTCATAGCCATTCAATCATGCATATATGTGTTCTAGGGCTATCAATTTTTTTTTATAGTGATTCAAACATGCATATATGTGTTCTAAGGCTATCAAAAAAAATTCATAGTGATTCAATCATGCATATATGAGTTCTAAGGCTGTCAAAAAAAATTCATAGTGACTCATTCAGGCATATATGTGTTCTAAGGTTGTCAAAAAAAATATAGAGATTTAATCATACATATATTTGTAATAATGCTTTAAAAAAAAATTGTAGTGATTCAATCCGGCATATATGTCTTCTATGGCGGGCCAAAAAAATTCATGGTGATTCAATCATGCATATATGTGTTCTAAGGCTGCAAAAAAATTCCACAGTGATCCAATCATGCATATATATATTCTAAGGCAATAAAAAAAAATCATAGAGATTCAATCATGCAGATATGTATTCTAAGGTAGTCAAAAAAAATTTATAGTGATTCAATATTGCATATATGTGTTCTAATGCCCTAAAAAAATTTTGTAGTGATTCAATCATGCATATATGTGTTCTAAGGCTGTCAAAAATGTTTCATAGTGATTCAATCATGCATATATGTGTTCTTAGGTTGCAAAATAGTTTATAGTGATTCAATCATGCATATATGTGTTCATAGGCTGTCAAAAAGATTTTATAGTGATTCAATCAAGCAAATTTGTGGTCTAAGGATATCCAAAAAATTTCATATTGATTCAATCACGCATATAAATGTTCTAAGGTTGTTAAAGAAATTTCATAGTGATTCAATCATGCATATATGTGTTATAAGGTTGTCAAAAAAATTTCATAGTGATTAAAACAAGTTTATATGTGTTCTAAGGATGTCAAAATTTTTTATAGAGATTCAATCATGCATATATGTGTTCTAAGGCTGCAAAAATACTTCATAGTGATTCAATCATGCATATATGTGTTCTAAGGTTGTCCAAACAATCTCATAGTGATTCAATCATGCATATATGTGTTCTATGGCTGTCAAAATTTTTTTATAGTGATTTAATCATGCTTATATGTGTTCTAAGGCTGTCAAATAAAATTTATAGTGATTCAATCATGCATATATGTGTTCTAAGGCTGCCAAAAAAATTCATAGTGATTTAAGCTGGTATATATATGTTCTAAGGCTGTAAAAAAGTTCTCATAGTGATTAAGTCATGCATATATGAGTACTAAGGTTGTGAAAAATATTTCATAGTGATTCAATCATGCATATATGTGTTCTATGGCAGTCAATAAGATTTCATAGTGATTCAGTCATGTATATATGTGCTCTAAGGCTGTCAAAAATTTTTAATAGTGATTCAATCATGCTTATATGTGTTCTAAGGCTGTAAAAAAAAATTTATAGTGATTCAGTCATGCATATATGAGTTCTACTACTCTCAAAAAAATTTATAGTGATTCAATCATAGATATATGTGTTCTAAGGCTATAAAAAAAAAATCATAGTGGTTCAATCAGGCATATATATGTTCTAAGGCTGTAAAAAAGTTTTCATAGTGATTTAATCAAGCATATATGTGTTCTAAGGTTGTGCAAAATATTTCAGAGTGATTCAATCTTGCATATATGTGTTCTAAGGCAGTCAATAAGATTTCATAGTGACTCAATCATTCAGATATGTGTTCTAAGGCTGTCAAAAAAACCTCATAGTGATTCAATCATGCATATATGTGTTCTAAGGCAGTAAAAAAAAATCATAGTGATTGAATCATGCATATATGTGTTCTAAGGATGTCAAAAATATTACATAGTGATTCAATCATATATGTTCTAAGGCTGTCAAAAAAAATTTATATTGATTCAATCATGCATATATGTGTTCTAAGGCTGTCAAAAAAATTTCACAGTGATTCAAACATGAATATATGTGTTCTAAGGCTGTCAAAAATTTTTTATAGTGATTCAATCAGGCATATATATGTTCTAAGGCTGTCAAATAAATTTCATAGTGATTCAATCATGCAGATATATGTTCTAAGGTTGTCAAATTTTTTTTATAGTGATTCAATGATGCATATATGTGTTCTAATGCTCTCAAAAAAAATTTGTAGTGATTCAATCATGCATATATGTGTTCTAAGGCTGTCCAAAAAATTTCATAGTGATTCAATCATGCATATATATGTTCTAAGGCTGAAAAAAAATTCATAGTGATCAAATCATGCATATATATGTTCTAAGGTTGTCAAAAAAATTTCATAGTGATTCAATCATGCATATATGTGTTATAAGGCTGTGAAAAAAATTTCGTAGTGATTAAATCATGCTTATATGTGTTCTAAGTATGTCAAAAAAAACTCATAGTGATTCAATCATGCATATATGCGTTCTAGGGTTTTCAAAAAAATTTCAAAGTGATTCAATCTTGCATATACGTCTTCTAAGGCTTTCAAATAAATTTCATAGTGAATCAATCATGCAGATATGTGTTCTAAGGTTTTAAAAAAAAATCATAGTGATTCAATCCTGGATATATCTGTTCTAGGGCAATAAAAATAATTTCATAGTGATTCAATCATGCATATATCTGTTATAAGTTGTGCAAAAAATTTCATAGTGATTCAATCATGCATATATGTGTTCTAAGGCTGTTAAAAAAAATTCCTAGTGATTCAATCTTGCATATATGTGTCCTAAGCTAGTAAAAAAAATCATAATGATTCAAACATGCATATATGTGTTCTAAGGCTGTCAATTTTTTTTTACAGTGTATGTGTTCTAAGGCTGTCAAAAAAAATTCACAAAGATTTAATCATGCATCTATGTGTTCTATGCCAGTCAATAAGATTTCATAGTGATTCAATAATGCATATATGTGTTCCAAGAATGTCAAAAATATTTCATAATGATTCAATCATGCATATATGTGTTCATAGGCTGTCAAAAAGATTTTATAGCGATTCAATCATGCAAATATGTGGTCTAAGGCTGTCAAAAAAATTCTTATTGATTCAATCATGCGTATATATGCTCTAAGGCTGTCAAAAAAAATTCACAGTGATACAATCATGAATGTATGTGTTCTAAGGCTGTCAAAAAAAATTCATATTGATTCAATCATACATATATGTGTTCAAAGGCTATAAAAAAAATCATAGTGATTCAATCATGCAAAAATGTGTTATAAGGTTGTCAAATTTTTTTTATAATGATTTAATGATGCATATATGTGTTCTAATGCTCTTAAAAAAAGTTTGTAGTGATTCAATCACACAAATATGTGTTCTAAGGGTGGCCAAAAAATTTCATAGTGGTTCAATCATGCATATATGTGTTCCAAGGATGCAAAAAAAATTGATAGTGACCCAATCATGCGTTTATATGTTCTAAGGCTATCAAAAAAAAATTATAGTGTTTGAATCTTGCATATATGTATTATAAGGTTTTCAAAAAAAAAATTATAGTGATTAAATCATGCTTATATGTGTTCTACGACTTTAAAAAAAAAATTGATAGCGATTCACTCATGCAGATATGTTTTTTAAGGCTGCCAAAAAAATTTTGTAGTGATTAAATCATGCATATATGTGTTCTAAGGTTGTAAAAAAAAAATTATATTTATTCAATCATACATATATGTGTCCTAAGCTTGTCAAAAAAACCTCATAGTGATTCAATCATGCATATATGTGTTCTACGATTGTCAAACAAAATTCATAGTGATTCTGTAAAACCCGTAAAATTTTAATAATTATCAAAATAAATAAATATTACCATTCTTGGAAATAAATACGATAAAGTAATATAGAGTCGATCCAAATGGATCTTGTATCCAAATTGGTTCATATGGATCCAGGATTTTGGATTCGAATACAATGTATGGATTCAAATCTTGGATGGATCTGAAACCCGATTAAAATCCAAATTTTAGTTTTCAATTACAACTAAATTCGCAAAGCACTTTTCTAAAGTTTCATCTCTTGCGAATATGGCCCTCGTTATGACCATATCCGATTGATATATGCTTTTCGGTAATTTGCATGAAATAACGAGTTTTTTTCCTCGTTTGAGTCCCAAATTCGGGGGTTTACTAGTCATATATATTATGACTTTGATTTATAATTCTCGGGACTTGATTCCTCATAAACAGTGCTCACGCCACTTTGTACGTCTTACGCAATTTCAAACATCGCTCATCATTGAAGTAGTTTTAGTCGCAGAGAAGTGCAACCAAGTAAGAGTTGGCGCACTGGTATGGTTGGTTGCCTCAACAGGAAGAGAACGTGAGTCAAATCCCCGTGTACGCCAGAAATTTTGTTAAAAGCGGCTATTTTGGTGATTTCATCAAAAGAGGATAAAAGGATTACGATTGCAAGAGTATGCAACGAAACAAGAGGTGGCACACTGGTGGGGTTCGTTACCCCTTAGGGAGGAGAACCTATGTTCAAATCCTCCTGTGCGCCGTTATCTTTTTATTAAAGACAATTTTTGAAAAAAAAAAAATCAAATGGTGTAATAACTCCTTCATTAAGAAGACCTTAATGGGGGAGGTCTCAAAACAAGAAAAAAAAAACGAATTTGGCAAATTCGTGTGCTTTTTAACCTAAATGAAGATCATTTAAGGACTTAAATGGAGAAATCGTGGGATCATAACAAGGGGACGGCTGGGTGGTTTTCCAAAGAGGAAACCCAACAGTTTCTTCCTTTGGAAAGGCCCTTCCACTAATTCGACAATTAAGAGGGGGTTTTAAAATAGTAAAGAGGAAGGCTCCTTGAAATGGGCAGGGGGACGTTTCAAAAAAACAAGGTATTAACGTCTCCCACGATTTTAGAATTGGGAGAAGGAGGTTGGTTACTAAGACAAAACGAAATAAATACCTAAGACATCATTTTTTGGCAAAATCCACCAAACGCCTATAAGTGGTTAAAAAATATTTGTTGCAAAAATATGTAACGAAATTGTGTATGGCACACTGGTGGGGCTTGTTACCTCTTACAGAAAAGGACCCCAGTTCAAATCCTCTGGTGTGCCAAGAATATTTTTTCTGGAAATACTTTATAACCAACAGATTTTTTTTAGTAACTCCTCGTTAAAGTGACTTAAATGAGGAAAGGCATTTTTCAAGGAGAGAGGGGGCTGGGTGAATTTCCCAAAAAGGAAACCCAAACATTTTTCTTTTTGGCAAATTCCCACGAATTTTGACAAGGAAGGGGGGAGCTTTACAAGGGGCATTGAATGGGAAGGACAATTTCAAGAAAAAAAAAACGGATGGAGAAGGGACTTTACAAAAAATTCATTTTTTGGATTCATCTTCATCCCTCTTCACGTTTTTTCATCCCAGTCGTGTGACCATCTCCATCCTCCCTCTTTCATATCTTTTCCTATTCCAGCCATTGACACCATTATCTCTCTCTCTCTTAACGTTTTTGGCTCATCCATCCTTCTCTTCCACCATGGTGGTCGACCATCGTTGCTGGACATGTCGACCTCCCCTGCTGATCGTGTGGATTCCATTATCGAAGTGTTGTGCCGCTCCAACGAAGGAAGGTAGGGGTGCAACCGTGCTGTTGCGAGACTTCAAAGAGGTAAGAGCATTATATCTTTATGTGTGCGCACTGTGACATGGAACACACGTATCCAATATACTATATGTATATATGTACAAAATACATATATCCTATCATGTGTTTCAGCCATGACATGTGTTTCAGCCATGGCGGATGTGGGATCTAGTTGGTCTTTAGTATGTGAATAATAAAATTGCATATATGGCAGTTAGAACTCATGTCATGGGGAATCGATCAACACTAATTGAATGGATCATAGAAAATCCCCAAGTAGCAAGATCGTGTTAATGGATACGTATCATAATATGGAAAAATAATAAATAAATAAACAAATAAATACATAGATGTGTAATGCTAGTTCGACGTTTTTGCCATTATTAATCAGATATCCAAAGACGTTGAGAGATGTTTGGATTTCTCTTCTCGACAACATGTAGAAAAAAAAATCTGGATGCATAGGTCATCTAAATGCTGAATGTTTTGTCAAATTTTTGTGGCATTTAATACCCAAATGAGTGATATGAGAAAGGAACAATTACACACATTTTAAATTGAATATATATATATATATAGACGGTAATATAGACTAACTGTTGGTCTCCGGGTTGGCTTTGGATTAAAATCTATGATCGATGTGCTTGGAGATTGAAATATTCTGGGAGGTGGATAATAGAAATATTTCTGATTTACATATTGGGCTTAGAAAACATTTTGTAGTATGTTCGAAGTTCAAATCTGTGTGCGTGGCTTCAGAAAATATGTTTGAACTTATGTTCTGCATGGTTTTTTTGTTTAGGCAAGTGTTCGGTAATATGTTCACTAGAGAAATTTTCTTATCTGCGCTAGCAAAATGACAACATTGTATATTTGCTATATGGGTATTGACAGAAATTGGTTTATGTTAAGCATGATGACAGTATGGTTGTTGTGTTAAGTTCCAGGTTAGTTTTGTTTTTTTTTGACAAAAAGCTCTTTCAGTTCGTTGATTTCTACAGTTAGTTCATTGACAATCTTGAATTGCTATATTAAGAGTATGGACAGAAAATTATCTATGTCCAGTTCAATGACAACATATTGTTGTATTAAGTTCAATGACAGTTTGGAATTTCAATATTAAATGTGAAATTGATTTCTGTTTTATATTCAGTGATATAGTGATTTTCTGTGTTAAGTACATGACAAAAACCATTTTCTAAGTTATGTTCATTTACGGTACTCAAGGTCTACGTGTATAGTTTACATGTTTTGTTTATGTATAATGTTCAATAGCACAAATACAGTAATCAGCATGCCTTATAGGAGATAACTCCTTAAAATATTCCTAAAGATAAAACCATAACATGTGTATCTTACCTTTAATATTTTTTCTATATACCGCTCATATGAACATTTTAATATTGTATGGATGTTTTAGTGACAGCAAAGCGATGTCAATCGCCACTATTACTTTTATGAAGATGTACCACAATATTGATGCTTAATGATTCTTGAGTGTAAATTACCCATGATTTTAGTAGAATAAACTCATACTCGAGTTTGCTGTTCGGGTGAACCACGATACCATGTAAACACGGTTGTGTCCTTATATGTGATTAGAAGAAATGTGTAGTAATGAGTTTTGGAGGCACATGGAATTGTCGCGTGATGTTACTCACATTAACCTAAGTCAATAGGCTGGTTGTGCGCCAACTCCCACCATGAAGGAACATTGATGGCAACAAATATGTTTTGGTTTCAAACCCCTAAGGTGGGATGTGGGATGTGGGATGTCGGATCATTCTTATGAACCGATAAATAAAACAACAAAGTATTTAGAGTCTTAGAACAAAGTTTGATGTGTTGTAATGGGCTTATATTCCCTAATTATTACATGCATACATTTACAAGGAATAGAGCAAAAGGCCAAACATGATATTATAGTTGCATATTAACCACATGTAAATATTTGTGCTTGTGAATTTGATGAATTTCATGAAATGAATTGGGCACCCTAACCAATGATTTGGTGCAGTATGCTATATATCAAATGTGACACACAACCTCTATCTTATGAAATCGCTGGTTGAGATATGCAATGTTATTATATGTCCAGGTGTTCAGCTCATGTATGAGCTTATGATTTTGAGAAAACATTATGGTGCCTAAAAATCGTGCACTAGGTCTGATTGTATGTGTTGTGATAGACAATCTGTTATAAAAAATCAAAATGTATACATACACATATGCCACTCCGTTACATTTAGAATTTCGTAAATTTCATTCATAAACATCACCCTATATCATAGGAAAAAAATATAGAAATTTTATATCACTCATTATATTAATAAACATCTTACAACGGCAAAAGCAAACTTGTTATTTCATTGATGATTGTTCTACACCTGTGTATCCAAATCTCTTATAGTAGTTTTGTCAAAAAAAAAAAAAAAGGGGAATTCGCCTTGTCTATACACATGTATTACATTGGCAATTCACTATAGCATACATACCACTAGTTGGTCGAAAACTCCTCATGGTCCACATACTTTGGTCACGACAAAGCCACCATAGTACAAATGTTTAAATAGTATGCTGAATTTCATATAATGGAATCACGATTTCATGTTATGACATGTTTACGTGCTAGTGATCTATGTGTGTTTTGCAAAAGTTTGCATGATATTTTCACGCCATGATCATATGAGAGATTAAAATCTAGTTCCAACTTCGTAGGAAGATAAGGCTGTCATACGAGCACTTAAGAACTGATAAAGTTGGATAATGTTATGTTGCAGCGTAACTAGTGGGGGGGGGGGTACGAAACGTACACCAGAGCTCATAACTAAAACTTTAAATTTGTTGAATGTATAAGTACTCGACTCAAAGTTGAGCCAAAATTCTAAGAAATTATGATTGTTGTCTATTGGGCATATAATGGGTAATGTGCATACATTGAGATCACCCCGAGTGTGGGTTGGGATGTTGAAAATCTCCTGTGGTGCAATGACTCGCACTATGAAACAAACAAGAATAAATATATATATATGCACATCTAAAACAAATATGGGGATTCTGGGTATACCTGAAAGACGGTATAAGTTACTGGTTTCCCGGGATACTGGGTATACCTGACAATGGTATATGTTACTGGTTTCTCAGGGCTCTGGGTACACCTGAAAGACGGTGTATGTTACCGGACCCATGGTCTACCTTGAAGAGGGTAGGTGGTACAAGCTTCATGGACATTCTTGTTTTTGTGAGAGCTAGGCGTCTCACCCGGTCCCCAGTCCTCGAAGTTAGGGGGCCAGGACTACCAATGTATCCTAGGTGGTAGATCCAAGTCTTCTGCAGAAGTACAGGGTGCATCCTAATTCTAAGTTCTAGCCATTGGGGAGTACTCTCTCGGTCGTGAACCGTCCCCTTTGGATATCCGTACTGCTAGTCACATAGGTTGTAAAATAATAGACCCTCGTGTGGTCTCAGTCTGCTACGATGTTGAATGTCTGTGCGTACCCACAGGGTAATTAACAAGATGAAACATAAAGTTAGTGTATTAAGAAAGATATTCAAGTAGATGCATACTACTCGATGTTGAAATTGTTGGAGTAAGTTGTGACTCCTGCAGGGCATGATTCAAATTGACTTTTGTTTACATGAAAATTGTGATAACTTATGAATGATGTGTTGAACATTGATGTTTGTGCTTTATACACACTTTACATGAAATGCTTTAGTTAAGTCAGGTGTACATCCACATTAGTTTCAAAGTTGTTATTACTTATATGAATATGGTTTATGCATATGATGGATCGTGCTTTGATGTTGATGGAATATATCATAAAATGCTTGACTTTAGTGATCTGTACATTTATCAATTATTAAATGGTAATTAGTTCTATCTAAACTTGTTGCACATATACTTGTACACATGAAACTGTGCACATTCATATGGATAGTATGATTCTTACTCAGACGTGGTAGTCTGACCCTTTTCTGAATTAATGTTTTTCAGGAAACTGAATGACGAGCAATTGCGGTCGTCGCTGCGAACAGTGCCACGTGACCATATCTTCTTCGGAGGTCCTAAGGAATTCTGACTTGTAATAAATCATAAAGTTGTAATTTAAAACTTGTAGTATTTCAATGCAAGAGTTTATTTTACTTAATCCCTTGAGTTTGTGCTATTACTTGTAACCCGCCCAAATAATTTGACTAAGGATTTAATAAAGCTTTTCCGCTGTTGTTTAGAAAAAAAAATTATTCCAAAATTTTAAAGTTAAATATTTGGGGCGTTACAGATTCAATCATTCATATAAGTGTTGTAAGGCTGCAAAAAAAATTCATAGTGATTCAATCATGCATATAGGTCTTCTAATGCTAACAAAAAAATTTCATAGTGATTCAATCATGCATATATGTGTTCTAAGGCTGTCAAAAAAATTTCATAGTGATTCAATCTTTCATATATGTATTCCAAGGATGTCAACAAAATTTCATAGTGATTCAATCATATATGTGTTGTAAGGTTGTCAAAAAAATTTCATAGTGATTCAATCATGCAGATATGTGTTTTAGGGTTGTCAAAAAATTTTATAGTGATTCAATCATGCATATATGTGTTATAATGCTCTCAAGAAAAATTCTAATGATTCAATCACGCATATATGTATTCTAAGGTTGTCAAACCAGTTTCATAGTGATTCAATCATGCATATATGTGTTCTATGGCTGTAAAAAAAAAATCATAGTGATTCAATCATCCATATATGTGTTGTAAGGCTGTCAAAATAATTTTATAGTGATTCAATCATGCATATATGTGTTCTAAGCCTATCAAAAAAAAGTTATAGTGATTAAATCATGCACATAAGTGTTCTAAGGGTGTCAAAAAAATATATGTGTTCTAAGGCAGTAAAAAAAATTCATAGTGATTCAATAATGCAGATATGTGTTCTAAGGTTGTCAATTTTTTTTTATAGTGATTCAATCAGCCATGTAAATATTGTAATGCTCTCCAAAAATATTTATAGTGATTCAATCATGCATATATGTGTTCCATGGTTGTTAAAAAAAACTTATAGTGATTCAATCATGCATATATGTGTTCTAAGGTTGTCAAAAAAAATTAATAGTGATTCAATCATGCATATATGTGTTCTAAGGCAGTGAAAAAATTTCATAGTCATTCAATCATGCATATATCTGTTCTAAGCCTCTCAAAAAAATTTCATAGTGATTTAATCATGCATATATTTGTTCTCATGCAACAAAAAAAAATTCAATCTTGCAAATATGTGTTCTAAGGCTGTCAAAATTTTTTTATAGTGATTCAATCAAGCATATATGTGTTCTAAGGGTGTCAAAAAAATTTCATAGCGATTAAATAATGCCTACATGTGTTCTAAAGCAGTCAAAAAAATTTCATAGTGATTCAATCTTACATATATGTGTTCTATGGTTGTTAAAAAAAAATCATAGTGATTCAATCATTCATATTTGTGTTCTAAGGTTGTGCAAAAAAATTCATAGTTATTCAATCAAGCATATATGTGTTCTATAGTTGTTAAAAAATTTTCATAGTGATTCAATCATTCATATATGTGTTCTAAGGTTGTCAAAAAAATTTCATAGCGATTCAATCAAGCATATATGTGTTCTAAGGCTGTTAAAAAAATCCATAGTGATTCAATCATGCATATATATGTTCTAAGGCTGTCAAAAAAATTTCATTGTGATTCAATCTTGCATATATGTGTTCTTAGGCTGCAAAAAAATTTCATAGTGATTCAATTATGCATATATGTGTTGTAAGGCTGTCAAAAAACATTTATAGTGATTCAATCATGCATATATGTGTTCTAAGGCTACCAAAAAAATTTCATAGTGATTAAATCATGCATATATGTGTTCAAAGGCTGTCAAAAAATTTCATAGTGATTCAAGCTATCATATATGTGTTCTAAGGCTGTCAAAAAAAATTCATACTGATTCAATCATGGATATATGTGTTCTAAGGCTGTCAAAAAAAATTCACTGTGATTCAATCAAGCAGATATATGTTCTAAGTTTGTCAAAAAAAAAATTATAGTGATTTAATGATGCATATATGTGTTCTAATGCTCTCAAAAAAATTTTTTAGTGATTAAAGCATGCATAGATGTGTTCTAAGGCTGTCAAAACAATTTCATAGTGATTCAATCATGCATATATGTGTTCCATGGTTGTTAAAAAAAAATTATAGTGATTCAATCATGCATATATGTGTTCTAAGGTTGTCAAAAAAAATTTGATAGTGATTCAATCATGCATATATGTGTTCTAAGGCAGTTAAAAAAATTCATAATCATTCAATCATGCATATATCTGTTATAAGCCTCTCAAAAAAATTTCATAGTGATTTAATCATGCATATAGTGTTCTTAGGATACAAAAAAAAATTCAATCTTGCATATATGTGTTCTAAGGGTGTCAAAAAAAGTTTAAAGTGATTCAATCAAGCATATATGTGTTCTAAGGGTGTCAAAAAAATTTTATAGCGATTAAATAATGCCTATATGTGTTCTAAAGCAGTCAAATTTTTTTTGTAATGATTCAATCTTACATATATGTGTTCTATGGTTGTTAAAAAAAAATCATAGTGATTCAATCATTCATATTTGTGTTCTAAGGTTGTGCAAAAAAATCCATAGTGATTCAATCAAGCATATATGTGTTCTATAGTTGTTAAAAAACATTCATAGTGATTCAATCATTCATATATGTGTTCTAAGGTTGTCAAAAAAATTTCATAGTGATTCAATCATGCATATTTGTGTTCTAAGGCTGTTAAAAAAAATCCATAGTGATTCAATAATGCATATATATGTTCTAAGGCTGTCAAATTTTTTTTATTGTGATTCAATCTTGCATATAAGTGTTCTTAGGCTGCAAAAAAATTTCATAGTGATTCAATTATGAATATATGTGTTGTAAGGCTGTCAAAAAAAGTTTATAGTGATTCAATCATGCATATATGTGTTCTAAGGCTATCAAAAAAATTTCATAGTGATTAAATCATGCATATATGTGTTCAAAGGCTGTCAAAAAATTTTATAGTGATTCAAGCAATCATATATGTGTTCTAAGGCTGTCAAAAAAAATTCATAGTGATTCAATCATGGATATATGTGTTCTAAGGCTGTCAAAAAAATTTCATTGATATTCAATCAAGCAGATATATGTTCTAAGGTTGTCAAAAAAAAATTTATAGTGATTTAATCATGCTTATATGTGTTCTAATGCTCTAAAAAAAAATTTCTAGTGATTAAAGCATACATATATGTGTTCTAAGGCTGTCAAAACAATTTCATCGTGATTCAATCATGCGTATATGTGTTCTAAGGCTGCGAAAAAATTTCATAGTGATTTAAGCATGCATATATGTGTTCTTAGGCTGCAAAAAGAATTTCATAGTGATTCAATTATGCATATATGTGTTGTAAGGCTGTCAAAAAACATTTATAGTGATTCAATCATGCATATATGTGTTCTAAGGCTATCAAAAAAATTTCATAGTGATTAAATCATGCATATATGTGTTCAAAGGCTGTCAAAAAATTTCATAGTGATTCAAGCAATCATATATATGTTCTAAGGCTGTCAAAAAAAATTAATAGTGATTCAATCATGGATATATGTGTTCTAAGGCTGTCAAAAAAAATTCACTGTGATTCAATCAAGCAGATATATGTTCTAAGTTTGTCAAAAAAAAAATTATAGTGATTTAATGATGCATATATGTGTGCTAATGCTCTCAAAAAAATTTTCTAGTGATTAAAGCATGCATATATGTGTTCTAAGTCTGTCAAAACAATTTCATAGTGATTCAATCATGCATATATGTGTTCCATGGTTGTTAAAAAAAATTTATAGTGATTCAATCATGCATATATGTGTTCTAAGGTTGTCAAAAAATTTTTGATAGTGATTAAATCATGCATATATGTGTTCTAAGGCAGTTAAAAAATTTCATAGTCATTCAATCATGCATATATCTGTTCTAAACCTCTCAAAAAAATTTCATAGTGATTTAATCAGGCATATAGTGTTCTTAGGATACAAAAAAAAAATTCAATCTTGCATATATGTGTTCTAAGGCTGTCAAAAAAAGTTTAAAGTGATTCAATCAAGCATATATGTGTTCTAAGGGTGTCAAAAAAATTTTATAGCGATTAAATAATGCCTATATGTGTTCTAAAGCAGTCAAAAAAATTTTGTAATTATTCAATCTTACATATATGTGTTCTATGGTTGTTAAAAAAAAATCATAGTGATTCAATCATTCATATTTGTGTTCTAAGGTTGTGCAAAAAAAATCATAGTGATTCAATCAAGCATATATGTGTTCTATAGTTGTTAAAAAAAATTCATAGTGATTCAATCATTCATATATGTGTTCTAAGGTTGTCAAAAAAATTTCATAGTGATTCAATCATGCATATATGTGTTCTAAGGCTGTTAAAAAAAATCCATAGTGATTCAATAATGCATATATATGTTCTAAGGCTGTCAAAATTTTTTTATTGTGATTCAAACTTGCATATATGTGTTCTTAGGCTGCAAAAAAATTTCATAGTGATTCAATTATGCATATATGTGTTGTAAGGCTGTCAAAAAAAGTTTATAGTGATTCAATCATGCATATATGTGTTCTAAGGCTATCAAAAAAATTTCATAGTGATTAAATCATGCATATATGTGTTCAAAGGCTGTCAAAAAATTTCATAGTGATTCAAGCAATCATATATGTGTTCTAAGGCTGTCAAAAAAAATTCATAGTGATTCAATCATGGATATATGTGTTCTAAGGCTGTCAAAAAAATTTCATTGTGATTCAATCAAGCAAATATATGTTCTAAGGTTGTCAAAAAAAAAGTTATAGTGATTTATTCATGCATATATGTGTTCTAATGCTCTCAAAAAAAATTTCTAGTGATTAAAGCATACATATATGTGTTCTAAGGCTGTCAAAACAATTTCATAGTGATTCAATTATGCGTATATGTGTTCTAAGGCTGCGAAAAAATTTCATAGTGATTTAAGCATGCATATATGTGTCCTAAGGCTGTCAAAAAAATTTCATAGTAATTCAATCATGCATATATGTTTTCTAAGCATGAAAAAAAAAATCATTGTGATTAAATCATGCTTATAAGTGCTCTGAGGGTGTCAAAAAATTTTATAGTGATTTAATAATTCATATATGTGGTCTAAGGCTGTCAAAAAAAATTCATAGTGATTGTATAATGTAGATATGTGTTCTAAGGTTGTCAAAAAAAATTTATAGTGATTAAATCATGCTCATAAGTGTTCTAAGGGTGTCCAAAAAAATTCATAGTGATTCAATCATGCATATATGTGTTCTAAGGCTGTCACAAAAATTTCATAGTGACTCAATCATGCATATATGTGTTCTAAGGCCGCAAAAAAAATTCATACTGATTCAATCATGCGTATATATGTTCTATGGTTGTTAAAAAAATTTCATAGTGATTCTATCATTCATATGTTTTCTAAGGTTGTCCAAAAAATTTCATAGTGATTCAATCATGCATATATGTGTTCTAAGGCAGTCAAAAAAATTCCATAGTGATTCAATCATGCATATATGTATTCTAAGGCTGTCAAAAAAAATTCATAGTGATTCAATCATGAATATATGTGTTCTAAGGCTGTCAAAAAAGTTTCATAGTGATTCAATCATGCATATATGTGTTCTTAGGATGCAAAAAATTTTTATAGTTAATCAATCATGTATATATGTGTTCTATGGTTGTCAAAAATATTTCAGAGCGATTCAATCATGCATATATGTGTTCTAAGGCAGTCAAAAAAATTTAATATCCGTTAAATCATGCTTATATGTGTTCTATGGCTGTCAAAAAAAAATAATAGTGATTGAATCATGCATATATGTGTTCAAAGGCTGTCAAAAAAAATTTATAGTGATTCAATCATGCATATATGTGTTCTTAGGCTGGAAAAAAATTTCATAGTGATTGAATCATGCATTAATGAGTTTAAAGGCTGCCAAAAAATGTTCATAGTGATTCAATCATGCATATATGTGTTCTAAGGCTGTAAAAAAATTTCAATGCAATTAAATCATGCTTATATGTGTTCTAAGGCTGTCAAAAATTTTTTATAGTGATTCAATCACGCATATATTTCACTTAAGGTGGTCCAAAAAAAATTTTAGTGTTTCAATCATATGTATATGTGTTCTAAGGCTGTCAAAAAATTTTTGCATTGATTCAATCATCCATATATGTGTTCTTAGGCTGTCAAAAAAATCTCATAGTGATCCAATCATGCATATATGTGTTCTATGGTTGTCTAAAAAATTTCTGACTGACTCAATCACTCATAAATATGTTATAAGGCTACCAAAAAAAATTCATACTGATTTAATCATTAATATATGTGTTCTAAGGTTGTCAAAAATATTTCATAGTGATTCAGTGATGCATATATGTGTTCTAAGCCTGTCAAAAAAAATTTATAGTGATTCAAGCATGCATATATGTGTTCTAAGGTTGTCAAAAAAGAATTTATAGAGATTCAATCATGCATATATGTCTTCAAGGCTGTCAAAAATTTTTTATAGTGATTTAATCATGCAGATATGTGTTTTAAGGCTGTCAAAAAAAATTATAGTGATTCAATCATGCATATATGTGTTCTAAGGATGTCAAAAAAAATTCATAGTGATTCAATCATTAATATATGTGTTCTAAGGTTGTCAAAAAAAAATTGTATTGATTCAATCAAGCATATATATGTCCTGAGGCTGTCAAAAAAATCTCATAGTGATTCAATCATGCACATATGTGTTCTAAGGCTATCAAAAAAAAATTATAGAGATTCCAGCATGCATATATGTGTTCCAAGGTTGTCAAAAAAAATTTATATTGATTCAATCATGCATATATGTGTTCGAAGGCTGTCAAAAAAATATTATAGTGATTTAGTCATGCAGATATGTGTTTTAAGGTTGTCCAAAAAAAATTATACAGATTCAATCATGCATATATGTCTTCTAATGCTGTCAAAAAAAATTTCTGGTGATTCAATCACGTATATATATGTTCTAAGGCTGTCAAAATATTTTCATAGTGATTCAATCATGCATATATGTGTTCTAAGGTTGTCAAAAAAATTTATAGTGATTCAATCATGCATATATGTGTTCTACGGTTGTCAAAAAAATTTATAGTTATTCAATCATGCATATATGTGTTCTAATGCTCTAAAAAAGAATTCTAATGTTTCAATCATGCAAATATGTATTCTAAGGCTGTCGAACCAGTTTCATAGTGATTCAAACATGCATATTTGTTTTCTTAGGCTCTAAAAAAAAATTATAGTGATTCAATCATCCATATATGTGTTCTAAGGCTTTCAAAATAATTTCATAGTGATTCAATCATGCATATATCTGTTCTATGCCTCTCAAAAAAACTTTATAGTGATTAAATCATGCCCATAAGTGTTTTAAGGTTGTCAAAAAAACTCATAGGGATTCAATCATGCATATATGTGTTTTAAAGTTGTCAAAAAAACATCATAGTGATTCAATCATGCATATAAGTGTTCTAATGCTCTCCAAAAAAATTCTAGTGAATCAATCATGCATATATGTGTTCTAAGGCTGTCAAAAAAAATTCATAGTGATACAATCAAGCATATATGTGTTCTAAGGCTGTAAAAAAAATTCATAGTGATTTAACCATGCATATATGTGTTCTATGGTTGTTAAAAAAAAATTATAGTGATTCAATCATTCATATATGAGTTCTAAGGGTGTCAAAAAAATTTCATAGTGATTCAATCATGCATATATGTGTTCTAAGGCTGCCAAAAAAAATCCATAGTGATTGAATCATGCATATATGTGTTCTAAAGCTCTCAAAAAAAATTCTTAGTAATTCAATCCTGCATATATGTGTTCTTAGGCTACAAAAAAAATTCATAGCGATTCAATCTTGCATATATGTATTCTAAGGCTGTCAAATTTTTTTTATAGTGATTCAATCATGCATATATGTGTTCTAAGGTTGTCAAAAAAAATTCATAGTAATTCAATCATGCATATATGTGTTCGATGGCTATCAAAAAAATATTATAGTGATTACATGCTCATAAGTGTTCTAAGGGTGTAAAAAAAAATTCATAGTGATTCAATCATGCATATATGTGTTCTAAGGCTGTCAAAAAAATTTCATAGTTATTCAATCATGCATATATGTGTTCTAATGCTCTCAAAATAAAATTCTAGTGATTCAATCATGCATATATGTGTTCTAAAACTGTCAAAACAATTTCATAGTGATTCAATCATGCATATATGTCTTCTAACTATGTCAAAAAAATTTGATAGTAATTCAGTCATGCATAATTCAATCTTGCTCATAAGTGTTCTAAGGGTGTAAAAAAAAATTCATAATGATTCAATCATGGATATATCTGTTCTAAGGCTGGCAAAAAAATTTCATAGTGATTAAATCATGCATATATGTGGTCTAAGGCTGCAAAAAAAATTATAGTGATTTAATCATGCATATATGTGTTCTATGGTTGTTAAAAATTTTTCATAGTGATTCAATCTTGCATATATGTGTTTTAAGGCTATAAAAAAAAATTCATTATGATTAAATCATGCATATATGTGTTCTAAGGCAGTGAAATTTTTTTTATAGTGATTAAATCATTCTTATTTGTGTTCTAAGGCTGTAAAAAAAAATTGTAGTGATTGAATAATGCATTTATGTGTTCTAAGGCAGTCAAAAAAAATTTGTATTGTTTCAATCAAGCATATATATGTCCTGAGGCTGTCAAAAAAATCTCATAGTGATTCAATCATGCATATATGTGTTCCATGGTTGTAAAAAAAATTTCATAGTGATTCAATCATTCATATATGTATTCTATGGCTATAAAAAAAAATCATAATGATTCAAGCATGCATATATGTGTTCTAAGTCTATCAAAAAAAATTCATAGTGATTCACTCATGCATATATGAGTTCTAAGGCTGTCAAAAAAAATTTATAGTGATTCAATCATGCATATATGTGTTCTAAGTCTGTCAAAAAAAATTCATAGTGATTCAATCATGCATATATGTGTTTTAAGGCTGTCAAAAAACTTTCATAGTGATTCAATCATGAAGGTATGTGTTCTTAGGTTGTGAAAAAAATTTTTAGCGATTCAATCATGCATATATGTGTTCTAATGCTCTAAAAAAAATTTCTAATGTTTCAATCATGCATATATGTATTCTAAGGGTGTCAAACCAGTTTCATAGAGATTCAATCATGCATATTTGTGTTATTAGGATGTAAAAAAAATTCATAGTGATTCAATCATCCATATATGTGTTGTAAGGCTGTTAAAATAATTTCATAGTGATTAAATCATGCATATGTGTGTTCTAAGCCTGTTAAAATTTTTTTATAGTGATTAAATCATGCCCATAAGTGTTCTAAGGGTGTAAAAAAAAAATCATAGTGATTCAATCATGCATATATGTGTTCCAAGGCTGTCAAAAAAAATTCATAGTGATTCAATAATGCATATATGTGTTCTAAGTCTGCAAAAAAATTTCATATTGATTCAATCATGCATATATGTGTTCTAATGCCCTTAAAAAAAATTCTAATGTTTCTATCATGCATATATGTATTCTAAGGCTGTCAAACCAGTTTCATAGAGATTTAATCATGCATATTTGTGTTATTAGGCTCTAAAAAAAATTCATAGTGATTCAATCATCCATATATGAGTTGTAAGGCTGTCAAAAAAAATTCATAGTGATTAAATCATGCATATGTGTGTTCTAGCTCTGTCAAAAAAAAGTTATAGTGATTAAATCATGCCCATAAGTGTTCTTAGGGTGTAAAAAAAAATTCATAGTGATTCAATCATGCATATATGCGTTCTAAGACTGTCAAAAAAAATTCATAGTGATTCAATAACTCAGATATGTGTTCTAAGGTTATCAAAAAAAAAATTATAGTGATTGAATCATAAATATAAGTGTTTTAATGCTCTCCAAAAAAATTTATTGTGATTTAATCATGCATATATGTGTTCTAAGGCGGTAAAAAAAACTCCACAGTGATTCATTCATGCATATATGTATTCTAAGGCTGTCCAAAAAAATTCATAGTGATTCAATCTTTCATATATGTGTTTTTAAGGCTGTCAAAAAAGTTTCATAGTGATTCAATCACGCATATATGTGTTCTTAGGCTTTAAAAAAATTTCACAGTGAATCAATCTTGCATATATGTGTTCTAAGGTTGTCTAAAATACTTCATAGCGATTCAATCATGCATATATGTGTTCTACGGCAGTCAAAAAAAATTTATATCCATTAAATCATGCTTATATGTGTTTTAAGGCTGTAAAAAAAAAGTCATAGTGATGATTAAATCATGCATATATGTGTTCTAAGGCTGTCAAAAAAAAATTATAGTGATTCAATCATGCATATATGTGTTCTTAGGCTGCAAAAAAAAATTATAGTGATTCAATCGTTCATATATGTGTTCTAAGGGTGAAAAAAAAGTTCATAGTGATTCAGTCATGCATATATGTTTTCCAAGGCTGTAAAAAAATTTTATAGTGATTAAATCATGCTTATATATGTTTTAAGGTTGTCAAAAACTCTTATAGTGAATCAATCATGCATATATTTGTTATAAGGTGGTCAAAATTTTTTTTTAGTGTTTCAATCATATGTATATGTATTCTAAGGCTGTCAAAAAAACTTTTTATTGATTCAATCATCCATATATGTGTTCTAAGGCTGACAAAAAAATCTCATAGTGATTAAATCAAGCATATATGTATTCTATGGTTGTCAAAAAAATTTCATAGTGATTCAATCACTCGTATATGTGTTCTAAGGCTATCAAAAAAATTTCATAGTGATTCAATCATTAATATGCGTTCTAAGGCTGTCAAAAATATTTCATAGTGATTCAATCATGCATATATGTGTTTTAAGGCTGTCAAAAATATTTTATAGTGATTCAAGCATGTGTATATGTTTTCTAAGGTTGTCAAAAAAAATTTATAGTGATTCAATCATGCATATATGTGTTTGAAGGCTGTTAAAAAAAATTTATAGTGATTCAATCATGCAGATATGTGTTCTAAGGTTGTCAAAAAAATTTATAGTGATTCAATCATTCCTATATTTGTTCTAAGGTTGTCAAAAAAATTTATACTGATTCAATCATGCATATATCTGTTGTAATGCTCTAAAAAAATTCTAATGTTTTAATCACACATATATGTATTTTATGGCTGTCAAACCAGTTTCATAGTGATTCAAACACTCATATTTGTTTTCTTAGGCGCTAAAAAAATTCGTAGTGATTCAGTCATCCATATATGTGTTCTAAGGCTGTCAAAATAATTTCATCATGATTCAATCATGCATATATCTGTTCTAAGCCTCTCAAAAAAAATCTATATAGATTAAATCATGCCCATAAGTGTTCTAAGGGTCTAAAAAAAAAATCATAGTGATTCAATCATCCATATATGTCTTTTAAGGCTGTCAAAAAAATTTCATAGTGATTCAATCACGCATATAAGTGTTCTATGGTTGTTAAAAAAATTTCATAGTGATTTAATCATTCATATATGAGTTCTAAGGTTGTAAAATTTTTTTTATAGTGATTAAATCATGCATATATGTGTTCTAAGGCAGCAAAAAAAAATCCATAGTGATTCAATCATGCATATATGTGGTCTAAGGCTGTCAAAAAAAATTCATAGTGATTCAATCCTGCTTATATGTGTTCTTAGGCTGCAAAAAAAATTCATAGTGATTCAATCTTGCATATATGTATTCTAAGGCTGTCAAAAAAAATTATAGTGATTCAAGCATGCATATATGTGTTTTAAGGTTGTCAAAAAAAAGTCATAGTAATTCAATCACGCATACAAGTGTTCTAAGGCTGTCAAAACAATTTCATAGTGATTCAATCATGCATATATGTGATCTAACTATGTCAAAAAAAATTTATAGTAGTTCAATCATGCATATTTGTGTTCTAAAACCTGTAAAAAACATCATGGTGATTAAATCATGCTCATAAGTGTTCTAAGGCTGTAAAAAAAAATTCATAATGATTCAATAATGGATATATGTGTTCTAAGGCTGTCAAAAAAATTTCAAAGAGATTCAATCTTGCATATATGTGTTTTAAGGCTATAAAAAAATTCATTGTAATTAAATCATGCATATATGTGTTCTAAGGCAGTGCAAAAAATTTTAGTCATTAAATCATGCATATTTATGTTCTAAGGCTGTCACAAAAATTTGTTATGATGCAATCATGCATATATGTGTTCTAAGGCTGTAAAAAAAAATTGTATTGATTCAATCAAGCATATATATGTCCTAAGGCTGTCAAAAAAATCTCATAGTGATTCATTCATGCATATATGTGTTCCATGGTTGTCAAAAAAATTTCATAGTGATTCAATCATTCATATGTATGTTTTAAGGCTATCAAAAAAATTTCATAATGATTCAAGCATGCATATATGTGTTCTAAGGCAATCAAAAAAATTTCATAGTGATTCACTCGTGCATATATGAGTTCTAAGGCTATAAAAAAAAAGTAATAGTGATTCAATCAGGCATATATGTCTTCTAAGGATGTCAAAAAAAATTCATAGTGATTCAATCATGCATACTTGTAAAACCCGCAAAATTTCAATAATTATCAAAATAAATAAATATTACCATTCTTGGAAATAAATACGATAGAGTGATATAGAGTTGATCCAAATGGATCTTGTATCCAAACTGGATCAAATGGATCTAGGATTTTGGATTCGGATACGATGAATGGATTCAGATCTTGGATGGATCTAAACACCGATTAAAATCCAAATTTTAGTTTTCAATTACAACTAAATTCGCAAAGCACTTTTTTAAAGTTTCATCTCTTGCGAATATCGCCCTCGTTATGACCCATATCCTATCGACATATGCTTTCTAGTAATTCACATGAAATAACGAGGTTTTTTCCTCGTTTGGGTCCCAAACTCGGGGATTTTCTAGTCATATGTATTATGACTTTGATTTATGATTCTTGGGACTTGATTCCTCATAAACAGTGCTCATGCCACTTAATACGTCTTACTTACGCGATTTTGAACATCACTCATCAATAAAGTACTTTTAGTTGCAAAGAAGTGCAACCAAGTAAGAGTTGGTGCACTGGTATGGTTGGTTGCCTCAGCAGGAAGAGAACGTTAGTTGAATTCTTGTGTACGTCAGAAATTTTGTTAAAAGCCGCTATTTTGTAAATTGCGTCAAAAGAGGATAAAAGAATTAAACATGGCCAATAGTGCAACAAGATGAGAAGCAGTGTTGTGGTGAGGTGTATACCCAGTGATAAGGCAACCTGAGTTCAAATCCCATGAACTACACTCACACAGATTTTAGAAAAAAGACGTGTCTCTTTGTCAAAAATGTTATTTTTGGAATTTCCGCCAAAACCTTACTAAAGGTTAAATAAATTAACGTTGCAAGAATATGCAACGAAATTTAAAATAGCATATTGGTGGGGCTCATTACCCCTTAGAGAAGAGGTCCCCAGTTCGAATCCTTCTGTGATTTTTTTTAGGACGTTTCAACTTACTATAATAAATATTTTTTTGAAGTTGGGAGGGGAAAGACGTTTCAACTTCCCCAATAAAGACAGGTTGGGGGAGGCGTACATGGAAGGTGGGTTGGACGTTTTCCCAAATGGGAAGCCCAACCAAGAGCATTGAATAGGGCTCTTGGAATTCAATTGGGGAGGCTGGATGGTTTTTGTAAGGAAGTAAATAAAAAAAAAAACGGAAACCCATAAGGGGTTTACAAAAACACGAGTCTCAAAAAGGCACTTTTCCTTTCTCTCCCAATCTTCCCTCTTTTCCCATTCCAACTATTCCTTCCTCCATCCTTCATGTCTTCTTTAGTCCAGCCATTTCTACCAGCATTTTTCTATCTCGACTTCTCATTGACGATCGGCCGAACAACGCAAGGAGACGTGCATGCCAGGAGGAAGCCTTTCGCAAAACGTCTTTGATCTTCACTGAGGTAAGGGCATTCTATCCTTATGCGTATGCCTAGTGACATGTAGCACTCGTATTAAATCCTACAACCCGAATATATGTAAGAAAATACATATACTTAGTCGTGGGTGTAAACCATGTCGGATCCAAGATCAAAGCGATCTTAGGTAGGTGAATGGGGTGTAATGTATGGGGTTAAGCTGTAACACGTCTTGGTATGTGCATTGATCCCTTCTACACAGTGGGATCAGTAACATGAGCCTTGTATCAAATGCTTGCAAAAATACGGTTATCACCGGAAAGGTAGCTCGGATTATTAATTATGAATTATCATTTGGTTTTGTTCGATCTTTTGTTTAATAAACCATTCAGGCCATGTATATTGAACTGCCCTAATATGATCAGAAATTTTGTGTACGTGGTTATGATTTCACATCATTGCAAGATATATCATTCTTGTTGTGTAACTCGATTTTCCACAAAACTCATCTGAATGACGTATATAAATATGACTCATTTCATGTTATTGTGCGACATTTAGCATATTGTTTCACTGTTTATGTGAACCGTGAATTTGGTATGTCAACATACATCTATGCATAAGGATTTGTGGTTGGGTTCATTAATATATATATGGCAAATTGGGAGCACGGTTCGGGAGGGCTGCAGGTCCGACAACATTGGAATTCTAATTTTTTTTTTTATCATAGTTAAAAAAAAAAAAAGAGTTCAATCGACTAGATCCAATGCTTATCGGTATAGCCGATTGAAGTTCTACATACTAAAAAGTTGTTGTTTATTGCCTTTGGTCATCTCTAAATTTTATTGACCTTACTTAGTATTCATTAGGTGCATGTCGTGAGGTTAGGATGGGTGCAGTGAAGTAAATCTAATCCATAGAAAAGTACATTTTTCAATTTGGGTTATTCTTGTGCTTTATGCACAGCCCATTCAATCAAGGAAAGGGTGGTGTCATTACTTCAATACGTCAGCCTATGGGGAGACCTTCTGGGTTAAATTTGGTAAGGGGCTCATATTGAAAATTATATTGAATATCTCTTTGGAATTAAGAGAAAACATGTGTGCCCCAAGGCTTACACTTTTCTATTAATACTATATAGGTGGACGGTTGGTTGGTCTAATTAGATTACCATCCTTTTCTTATTTTGAAACCCATTACATTAGGAAGCTGTCCAACATCCCCTTGTTTAGGAAAGTAGCTGTAATATTCCATCTGTTAGAAAGTATAAATTTCATTACCTTAACTAAGTCTTTTATATAGGGTAACGTATGCTACAGAAATATTTAACGTATGTTTTTTTTTGGTATTAATTCTTCTTTCCTTAGGTATTGATTTGTCCATTTTACAATTAGTCCTTAGTTAGTGAAGGGTGTTATGTAAGTGAGCATTCAAAGCCCATCCCTCATCTTGCATGACTTAGGTACCAACATCAATTGGTCTCTAAGGTTTTTGGTAAGTAGTTTTATTCATTCAGATCAAAGTTAGAGGTATTAGTAATATTGGTCAATTAGAGTTAGATTCGTGATCATTCTCTTACAACTACTATCATGAGTAATTCTTTGTCTCATGTTCATTGAGTTTAGTGTTTAGTATAAGCGATAGTTGAGTCCCGATTTTTGTTACTTTTAATTAAATCCAAAATTTCATCCAAGTTAAGTCTTGTTCTCAATTAGGGTAGAATGACCATTTTCGGTAGTTGTTTCGGTATGTTTGCTGTTAAGGTCAACCATTTATGTGGTCGGTGTGAACCTTATAGTCAACCTTCCTAAACCGACTGGGTGGGTCTGGTGTGTGCCATTTTATTAGGCTAGGGATATGACCCATTTCACCGGGCAGCGCATGCTACCCCTGCTGGTGCTGTCAGCACCACTCGTGCCAATGGCACCGCTGGAAAGCCCACGACCTGCACACACATCATCAAACCGGATAGGAAAAAAAAAAAACAAATTTCAGCATGTGAATAGCCTGCTTACAAAATGTGTTAGTTGGTGGATTTTGCGATTGTGCTAATCAGCTCGACCAACATGTCATGGGACTCTATTGACCCTACTCGGGTGGTGTGCTGCCATGTTTTTGGTTCACAGTTAGTGTAAGTGTTAGGTTGGCTTGAGATCTGCAAACCGTTACAACACTACGTGTTATCTCTATGGGGTTGCTGCGGTATTAGCTTGACTTACAAAATATATGTATTTCCTTGGTTTGGTAGGAATTTTATATCCGATTGATAATTAAATTCGGGTTGTACACTTAGTTGCACATTAAGTCAGATGTGGTAATGCCTAAACCTGACCCGAGTTAGGTTCAAAAATATATGTATTCATACGGGGATTTTCCATAGAGACCTTCCAATATCTAATATTAGATATAGCATGGCTACTACATGTTGATGAATAGTCGCATACAGATGATGGTTTCAAGAGTATAAAAATACATATAATAAATCCCTTTGAGCAATGAGGGTTTTTATGCAATCTTTAGATAATAAGGGCTTGAATTCGAAAGCCATCAATTTTATATACATACTCATTTTTGTTCGACTACCTAAATTAATATGAGAATTCAAATGGTTGTTGCTATCACCATGTACACACACACTGGGACATGGTTGTACATATTAAGAATGTACGTATTGAGGATTTGACAAGATAACAATGATGTAGTCTCATCGCCTGTGGTTTTGTATGTGGCTTGTGGTTAAATACATATTTTTATTATAATGGCACTAATAGAAGAAAAACTACAATGGCATAATGTTACAAATTAAAACTGAGCATGTCAAATCCTTGTGATGCCATCTAGGCACCTATGATGCTATGAAAATTGCATATAATTGAATCATGATTTCATGTTAGGACATGTTTACGTGCTAGCAGATCTATGTGTTCTGCAAAAGTTTGCATACATGAGGACATTTTCATGTCATGATCATGTGAAAGCTTAAAATCGAGCTTGCAGCAAGCTGATAGTGCCATACGAGCACTTATGAATTGTTAAAATTGGTTTATGCCATGTTGCGGCACAACCAGTGAGGTACGATATGTATACCCTAGCAACAAAAACACAACTAAACTAATACACGGTGACATAAATGAAAACTCCAGACTCTGGGTATACCTTAAAGACGGTATATGTTACCAGTTTCTATTTGGGATTCTGAGTATACCTGAAAGAGGGTATATGTTACTGGATTTTTTCCAAAGTGTTGGGTACACCTGAAAGATGGTGTATGTTAGTGGATCTAAACAAAACAAGAATGAAAAATACACACATAAAAATAATAATGAAAAGGGATTCTGGGTATACCTGAAAGACGGTATATGTTACTGGTTTCCCGGGATACTAGGTATACCTGAAAATGGTATATGTTACTGGTTTCCCAGGGCTCTGGGTACACCTGAAAGACGGTGTATGTTACTGGACGCATGGTCTACCTTGGAGAGGGTAGATGGTACAAACTCCGTGGGACATTCTAGTTTTGTGAGAGCGAGGCGTCTCACCCGCTCCCCAGTCCTCGGAGTTAGGGGACCAGGACTACCAATTCGTCCTACGTGGTAGATCCAAGTCTTCTGCAGAAGTACATGGTGCATCCTAATTCTAGTTCTAGCCATTGGAGAGTACTCTCTCGGTTGTGAACCGTCCCCTTTGGATATCCGTATGGCTAGTCATACGGGTTATATAATAATAAACCCCCGTGTGGTCTCGGTCCACTACGATGTCGAATGCCTGTGCGTACCCACATGGTAATTAACAAGATGAAACATAAAGTTAGTGCATTAAGAAAAATCTTCAAGTAATTGCATACTGCTTGATGTTGAAATTGTTGGAGTAAGATGTGTCTCCTGTAGGGCATGATTCAAATTAGTTTTCTTTCACATGGAAATTGTGATAACTTATGAACGATGTGTTGAACATTGATCTTTGTGCTTTGCGCACACATTACATGAAATGCTTTAATTAAGTCAGGTGCACATGTACATTAGTTCTAAAGTGGTTATTACTTATATGAATATGGTTTATGCATATGATAGATTGTGCTTTGATATTGATGGAAATTAATCATGAAATACTCGACTTTAGTGACCTGTACATTTATCACTTATTAGATGGTTAATAGTTCTATCTAAACTTGTTGCACATATACTTGTACACATGACACTGTCCACATTTATATGGATATTATGTTTCTTACTCAGACGTGGTAGTCTGACTCCTTCTGATTTAATATTTTTAGGAAACGGTATGGTGAGCAATTGTGGTCGTCGCTGTGGACAGTGCTATGTGACCATATCTTCTTTGGATGTCCTGAGGAATATGACTTGTAATAAATCATTAAGTTGTAAATGATAACTTGTAGTATTTCAATGCAAGAATTTATTTTACTTAAATGCCTTGAGTCTATGTTATTACTTGTAACCCGCCCAAATAATTTGATGAAGGATTTAATAAAGCTTTTCCGTTGTTTAGAAAAAAAATTTTATTCCATAATTTTCAAGTTAAATATTTGGGGGGTTACAATTATGGTATCAGAGCAGGACAAGAATATATGGTTCATGGCATTCCAGCGACCCTGCAAAAGCTTTGTAAGTGTCTAAGTTTGTTTTCTAGTTTGTAAAAAAATGAATTATTACATAATTTTTTTTTAGAACCTAGATATATTGCTAGGGACACTATTCGACTTAACGATGTTATTATATAGGTTCTTCGGGAACCAAGACGAATATTTTGATGAAAGGATTCAATGAAATGACTTTAAGTTTAATACTTGAATTGGTTTAATCTAGAATGTTATACCAGATCTTAATTGAATTCGATCCAGAACATAGGGTCTAACGACTCAAAGTTTCGATACACATTCAATACTGAATCATAGTTGACCCAATTGATATATAGAGGTTATATGTATATATACATCACTTTCTAGTAATGAAGGCTATGCCATTAGGGGCTTTAAATAGGGAATTTCACTACACTAAATAGGACTCTAAAATGAGATGCAAGGTTTATACTTCAATTGGTTTTGAAGTATCATCTAATATAACACACATAGTTAGATACTCCAATCCATTTGATTGGTCTTTTCAATGAATTTCGCGGACGAAATTCTTTTTAGGGGGAAAGGATGTAAAACCCGCAAAATTTCAATGAATATAGTGATTTTACCTGAATGGCTTCGTCAAGGCTCTTTGGCCCTCGAGTATACAGACGGTTTCTCAAGCCCGTCTTCAAGCCTCGAGCAAACTTCATTGCTCGATCTTCATCCGATGTATACACATTTGGGCAATAGCGTTCCAAACTGTGGAACTTAGTGATGTACTCGGCAAGGGACATCTCACCTTGCTGTAGGTCCAAGAACTCCTGCATCTTCTTCGCCCTCTCGTGCTTTGGAAAGTAGGTAGCGTTAAAAACCTCTACGAACTTCGTCTAAGATACAGGACCATCCTGGAACTTGACTGCCCTGGTGGTTTCCCACCACTTTTCAGCATTATCCTTGAGACAATATGTCCCAAAGTCCACCCGACGCTCCTCGAACACCTCCAGTACACGGAAGATACGTTCAATCTCCCGGATCCAACCCTCAGCAGCTTCTGGATCCGTCTTTCCGGAGAAAGCAGGAGGATCCATGTCCATGAATTTCTTGTAGGACATCGTCCCACCGTTTGTACTCTTCTCATGGGCCACATGTTGTAGATTGTCGCCCATCTGCTGCATTGTCGTAGCTTGCTGGCCTACTACTTCGACCAGGTTATGTAGCGCTTCCATAATATTGTTGCAGCAGTTTGCCCAAGCCATCTATTTGAGCAATTTAAAATTCATTATAACCTTAGCCATAATTTCGTGAAATACTCATACATACTCATATGGTTTTTGTTTCTACATTATAAAAATAACATTTCTACATACTTACAGAGTCATCGCGGTCGCTGAAAGAGCCAAGATCTCAAATTATTCAGTCCTGCTCTGATACCAAAGCTGTACGCCCCAACTTTTTATAGTAAAAAATTTGGAGTAAATTTTTTTTTTTTTGAAATAGCGGAAGTGCGGAAAACACAAGTCGGGTGCATTACAGGGTAAAACAGAGAAATACTAAACATACCATTCATTAATTGAAACATTAATGTCATTAATTACATCCCATTACAGAAATGTAAATCTACTAATCAGAGTTCAAACATAAAATACTGAATAAATGAGATCTCTTGGCTTTATCCAAAATGACACCCCGATGCTCCAATTAGTTGCTACCTGAAAAACATTTAAAGCAGAAGGTTCAGACTCCCCTGTCTGCGTAAGAAGCATTATATTTATATGTGGTGCTCAGTGACCTGTGTACAAATATGTGCAAGTACAGCAGATATAACTAGCATGGAAGTTTATAACATTCTAAGAAAATGATTATGCTTTCTAATTCATGATACAGTGCAAAAGATGACTGAACTAGAGGTATATTTATCCACATTAGTACAAGCTGTAGATTTCACGAGTTTTTTTCTAAAGTCAACTCAACAGAATATAATTCTTCAGAGATAAGTTTCTAGTCAACTTAAATTATTTAATGCTTATCTTACTCTTACCCTGTGGGTACGTACAGGCATAGACCTCGTAGCGGACCGAGACCATACAGGGGTCTATTATTTAATAACCCGTATGACTAGCCGTACAAATATCCAAAGGGGACGGTCAGTGACCGAGAGAGAACTCCCCAGTGGCTAGAACAAAAATTAGGATGCATCCTGTACTTCTGCAGAAGACTTGGATCTACCACCTAGGACATACTGGTAGTCCTGGTCCCCTAACTTCGTGGACTGGGGACCGGGGGAGACGCCTAGCTCTCACAAGAACAAGAATGTCCACGAAGCTTGTACCACCTACCCTCTCCAAGGTAGACCATGGGTCCAGTAACATACATCGTCTTTCAGGTGTACCCAGAGCCCTGGGAAACCAGTAACATATACCATTTTCAGGTATACCCAGAATCCAACATATTTAATTTATATGTGTATAAATTTTCATTCTTGTTTGTTTGGATCCAGTAACATACATTTTCTTTCAGATGTACCCAGAACCCTAGGAAACCAGTAACATATACCATCTTTCAGGTATACCCAGAATCCCATATTTAGGTTATGTGTGCATATTTTTAATTTTATTTATTCTTATGTGCTAGTCATTGCACCACAGGGGATTTTCAAAACCCCAACTCATACTCAGGTTGATCTTAGTATATGCACATTACCCATCGAATGCCTCAAAGGCACCAACCACAATTTCTCATAATTCTGGTTCAACTTTGTGTCGAGTACTTAAACATTCGACATTTTCAGTTTTGTTTATGAGCTCGAGTGTACGTTTCGTACCCCCACTGGTTATGCCGCAACATGGCATTATCCAACTTTATCATGTGTGTTCCATGTATTGGACATAATCCTAAAGTCCATATGTGAATCACATATTTAGTTTACCATCGAAACTATTTCCTTCATAGATATTTCAATTGCATTTCATCTAAAAAGTCTTTAGAAAAACTTTTCTAAAAGAACCCTTCATGAAAATCATTTTAGAAAACTCTTTACTCATATTTTCATGTTTATTAGTCGACCAATAGGCTCACCGGTCGACCAACCTTTTTGCTTCAAATCTTCTAAGCAAAACGTGATATTTTATTTTATTTTTTTTTTATAAAATTAGTCGACCGAAAGTTTTATCAGTCGACCGGACAGAATGTCTGTTTTCTGGAAAATTTAGCAGCAGTCGACTGAAGGTTTTATCAGTCGACTGAACAGAATATCAATTTTCTAGAAAATTTAGCAGCAGTCGACTGAAGGTTTTATCAGTCGACTGATCAGAATGTCTGTTTTCTGGAAAAAAATTTAGCATCAGTCGACTGATCAGAATGTCTATTTTCTGGAAAAAATTTAGCATCAGTCGACTGAAGGTTTTATCAGTCGACTGAACAAGAATGTCTGTTTCCTGGAAATTTTTGCAGCAGTCGACTGAAGGTTTTATCAGTCGACTGAACATATTATCAGTCGACTAACTATTGTCCCAGTCGACTAATTTTGCCATTTTTCTGTAACTTTTAAAAGGGTGTATCTTTTTATTTTTCAAACATTTTGATCATTCTAAATGGAATGTTTTGCCACCCCTTTCATTCTCAATGTATGGAATCTTTCAACTATAAATATGAGTGCGTTCCACACTCAAAAACATCAAATCCAATCAAATTACCCTATAGGAATGATATATCTTTATTTTTCTATGATGTAATATTGCAATCACGTATACATAACTTCAGACTTGATTAAGACCATTCAATCTACAAAGTATGAAAAGTGTATCGAACAAGAAAATACAACCAAACATAAATTTCATGAATAATAATCCGAGATACTTAAGGTTCCACGCCATTCGCCTACTTAACTTTGTTTCGATCTTGAATCCGTCATGGCTAACACCCACACAAAAAATATATGCATTTTCCTACATAGATTCAAATTGTAGGTTTTGATATGAGTACTACATATCACCAGGCATACACATAGGAACAAAATGCCCTTAGAAAGAACACCACAGTGCCCCAACGTTGGCCAAGGGTGAGAACCATTGGCTGAACCACTACATATTGACCTATTGGCGAGTAGGTGTTTCAGCTCATGCCACCTGGGTCTCGAGGCCCTAAACATACCTACATATAGGTGGTGCTTGTCGCGTAAACTCCATGATATTGCAACATAGATGTGCAACAAGGCATCAACCACTTACATACAAATAGCAATGCTCCTTACCTCTTTGGAGTCTCACGACGGCAAGGCTGCAACCCCTTCTCTTCGTTAGAGCGGCACCCCACGTCGATAATGGATGTTCACGCGTTCAGCAAGGGAGGTCCACACCGTCCAACAATGGAGGTCGACCACCACAGAGAGAGAGAGAGAGAGAGAGAGAGAGAGAGAGAGAGAGAGACGTCTAGTCTAACTCCTTACCAAAAATCTCTCATTTAACTCCTCTATTTAGGGGGAAGTTACTAAACTTTCAAAGCATTAAATCTTCACCCAAATCTCACGTTTTTGGTGGGTGATGTCTATTTCCAACAATGCCCCCTCCTCTCTTTGGCATGATTTCCTCTAACTTCCCTCACTATTTGCTTTATGGGTACCCCTCTTCCATGTCACATGGGATTCTCCTCAATCCTTGGTAGAGCTAGATGAAAAAGCCAAAAATTTAGGCTTAACATAATCCCACATTTTTACCCTTTTCACCAAGGTAGAAATCATCACTTTCTTGTAAAAAAAATAATTTGTGCACAGGGGGTTTTGAACTTGGGTGGTGGTATCACACACCGTGTGTCTTACCACACCATCACTTGGTGTTTACTTTTGCAGAAAATTCTCTTTATGTTACAATGGGACATTTTTCCTTGTTTATGGATTTCTTTCGTTTTCACATGGATTTTTCACCCGTTTGGTCTAAACTTATACTCGCTTACTCTAATCGTGTTTCGGATCACACGCTATCATTCTGAAACCATCAGGTTTCCCATTGGGCCCTGTAAGTCGGGTCGGATCATCGGATCTCGCCAAGATCCGGATCCAAAACCACTTGTGAGAGTTTGTTATCGGTTTCGTTCTAGAAACCACAAGTCATAAAAATTGTACTGCCTAACTTAAAATCTTACTATTTCACATAACTGCTCCCTTTTATTCATTTAGAATTTCATAAATTTCACGGGTTTTACATTCTAAGTCTGCAAAAAAATTTCATAGTGATTCAATCATGCATATATGTGTTATGTAGTTGTTAAAAAAATTTCATAGTGATTCAATCATTCATATATATGTTCCAAAGTTGTCAAAAAAAATCCATAGTGATTCAATCATGCATATATGTGTTCTAAGGCTGTAAAAAAAAATTCATAGTAATTCAATCATGCATATATGTGTTCTTAGGCTGTAAAAAAATTTCATAGTGTTTCAATCTTGTATATATGTGTTCTAAGGCTGTCAAAAAAATGTCATAGTGATTCAATCATAAATATATGTGTTCTTAGGCTGAAAAAAAAATTCGTTGTGATTCAAACTTGCATATATGTGTTCCAAGGCTGTCAAAAAAATTTCATAGTGATTCAATCTTTCATATATGTGCTCTAAGGTTGTCAAAAAAATTTTATAGCAATTAAATTATGCTGTATTCTATGGCAGTAAAAAAATTTGATAGATATTCAACCTTGCATATATGTGTTCTATGATTGTTAAAAAAAATTCATAGTGATTCAATCATTCATATATTTGTTCTAACGTTGTCAAAAAATTTTCATAGTGATTTAATCATGGATATATGTGTTCTATGGTTGTTAAAAACATTTCACAGTGATTCAATAATGCATATATGTGTTCTAAGGCTGTCAAAAAAACTTCATAGGGATTCAATAATTCGTATATGTGTTCTAAGGCTGCCAAAAAATATCAAAGTGAGTCAATCATGCATATATGAGTTCTAAGGCTCTCAAAAATTTTTTATTGTGATTCAATCATTCAGATATGTGTTCTAAGGCTGTCAATAAAAATTTCATAGTGATTCAATGATGCATATATGTGTTCTTCGACTGCAAAAATAAATCATAGTGATTCAATCATGCATATATGTGTTATAAGGTTGTCAAAAAAAATTCATATTGTTTCAATCATGCATATTGGTGTTCTAAGGCTGTCAAAAAATATTTATAGCGATTAAATCATGCATATATGTGTTCTAAGGCTGTAAAAAAAAATCATAGTGATTAAAATATGCATATATGTGTTATAAGGTGGTAAAAAAAAAATTGTAGTGATTCAATCATATATATATGTGTTCTAAGAATGTAAAAAAAAAATTATATTGATTCAATCATCCATATATGTGTTCTAAGGCTCTCAAAAAAATCTCATAGTGACTCAATCATGGATATACGTGTTCTAAAGCTGTAAAAAAAAATTCATAGTGATTCAATCATGCATTTATCTGTTCTAAGGCCGCAAAAAAATTTTATAGTGATTTAATGATGCATGCATATATGTGTTCTAAGCTGTCAAAAAAAATTCATAGTGATTAAATCATGCCCATAAGTGTTCTAAGGGTGTCAAAAAAAATTCATAGTGATTCAATCATGCATATATGTGTTCTAAGGCTGTACAAAAAAAATCATAGTGATTCAATAATCCAGATATGTGTTCTAAGTTTGTCAAAAAAAATTTATAGTGATTGAATCGTACATTTAAGTGTTCTAATGGTCATCAAAAAAGTTTATAGTGATTCAATCATGCATATATGTGTTCTAAGGCTGTCAAAAAAGCTTCATAATGATTTAATCATGCGTATATGTGTTCTAAGTCCGCAAAAAAAATTCTTATTGATTCAATCATGCATATATGTGTTCTATGGATGTTAAAAAAAAATCATAGTAATTCAATCATTCTTATATGTGTTCTAAGGTTGTCCAAAAAAATTTATAGTAATTTAATCATGCATATATGTGTTCTTAGGCAGCAAAAAAATTTCGTATCGATTCAAATTTGCATATATGTGTTCCAAGGCTGTCACAAAAAATTCATAGTGATTCAATCATGCATATATGTGCTCTAAGGTTGTCAAAAAAAATTTATAGCGATTAAATTATGCTTATATGTGTTCTATGGCAGTAAAAAAAAATTCATAGATATTCAATCTAGAATATATGTGTTCTATGGTTGTTAAAAAACTTCATAGTGATTCAATCATTCATATATTTGTTCTAAAGTTGTCAAAAAATTTTCATAGTGATTTAATCATGCGAATATGTGTTCTATGGTTGTTAAAAAAAATTCATAGTGATTCAATCATTCATATATTTGTTCTAAGGACATCAAACAAATTCCATAGGGATTCAAAAATGTGTATATGTGTTCTAAGGCTGTCAAAAAAAATTCGAAGTGACTCAATCATGCATATATGAGTTCTAAGGCTCTCAAAAAAATTTCATTGTGATTCAATCATGCATATATGTGTTCTAAGGCTGTCAATAAAAATTTCCTAGTGATTCAATGATGCATATATGTGTTCTTCGGCTGAAAAAAAAATCATAGTGATTCAATCATGCATATATGTGTTCTAAGATTGTCAAAAAAAATTCATACTATTTCAATCATGCATATTTGTGTTCTAAGGTTGTCAAAAAAAATTCATAGCGATTAAATCATGCTTATATGTGTTCTAAGGCTGTCAAAAAAAATTCATAGTGATTAAAATATGTATATATGTGTTATAAGGTGGCAAACAAATTTTGTAGTGATTCAATCATATATATATGTGTGTTCTGAGGCTATCAAAAAAAAAATTGTATTGATTCAATCATCCATATATGTGTTCTAAGGCTCTCAAAAAAATCACATAGTGACTCAATCATGGATATACGTTTTCTAAGGCTGTCAAAAAAATTTCATAGTGATTCAATCATGCACTTATGTGTTCTAAGGCCACAAAAAGAATTTATAGTGATTTAATGATGCATGCATAAATGTGTTCTAAGGCTGTCAAAAAAAATTCATAGTGATTCAATCATGCATATAAGTGTTTAATGGCTATCAAAAAAAATTATAGTTATTCAATCATGAGTATATGTGTTCTATGGATGTTAAAAAATTTCATAGTGATTAAATCATGCATATATGTGTTCTAAGGCTGTCAAAAAAATTTATAGTGACTCAATTATGCCTATAAGTGTTCTAAGGCTGTAAAAAAAAATTTGTATTGATTCAATCAAGCATACATATGTTCTAAGGCTATCAAAAAAATCTTATAGTGATTCAATCATGAATATATGTGTTCTATGGTTGTCAAAAAAAAATTCATTGTGATTCAATCATTCATATATGTGTTCTAAGGCTATCAAAAAATTTCATAATGATTCAAGCTTGCATATATGTGTTCTAAGGCATTAAAAAAAAAATCATAGTAATTCACACATGCATATATGTGTTCTAAGGCTGTTAAAATTTTTTATAGTCATTCAATAATGTATACATGTGTTCTAAGGATATAAAAAAAAATTGATAGTGATTCAATCATATGTATATTTTTTTTCATAAGGCTGTCAAAAAAATTTCATAGTGATTCGATCATGCAGGTATGTGTTCTAAGGTTGTCAAAAAAATTTATAACGATTCAATCATAAATATATGTGTTCTAATGCTCTAAAAATTTTTTTTTATGTTTCAATCACACATATATGTATTCTAAGGGTGTCAAACCTGTTTTATTGTGATTCAATCATGCGTATTTGTGTTCTATGGCTCCCAAAAAAAATCATAGTGATTCAATCATCCATATATGTGTTTTAAGGTTGTCAAAATAATTTTATAGTGATTCAATCATGCATATATGTGTTTCTAAGCCTCACAAAAAGAAATTATAGTAATTAAATCATGCCCATAAGTATTCTAAGGGTGTCAAAAAAAATTCATAGTGATTCAATCATGCATATATGTGTTCTAAGGCTGTCAAAAAAAATTCATAGTGATTTAATAATGCAGATATGTTTTCTAAGTCTACAAAAGAATTTCATAGTGAATCAATCATGCATATATGTGTTATATGGTTGTTAAAAAAATTTTATAGTGATTCAACCATTCAAATATGTGTTCCAAAGTTGTCAAAAAAATTCCATAGTGATTCAATCATGCATATATGTGTTGTAAGGTTGTCGAAAAAATTTCATAGTGATTCAGTCATGCATATATGTGTTCTTAGGCACCAAAAAAATTTCATAGTGTTTCAATCTTGTATATATGTGTTCTAAGGCTGTCAAAAAAATGTCATAGTGATTCAATCATACATAAATGTGTTCTTAGGCTGCAAAAAAAATTCGTAGTGATTCAAACTTGCATATATGTGTTCCAGGGCTGTGAAAAAAATTTCATAGTGATTCAATCATGCATATATGTGCTCTAAGCTTGTCAAAAAAAATTTATAGCGATTAAGTTATGCTTATATGTGTTCTATGAAGTAAAAAAAAAATCATATATATTCAATCTTGCATATATGTGTTCTATGGTTGTTAAAAAAATTTCATAGTGCTTCAATCATTCATATATTTATTCTAAGGTTGTCAAAAAAATTTCATAGTGATTTAATCATGCATAGATGTGTTCTAGGGTTGTTAAAAAATTTTCAAAGTGATTCAATCATTCATATATATGTACTAAGGTTGTCAAAAAAATTTCATAGGGATTCAATAATGCGTATATGTGTTCTCAGGTTGTCAAAAAAATTTCAAAGTGACTCAATCATGCATATATGAGTTCTAAGGCTCTCAAAAAAAATTCATTGTGATTCAATCATGCAGATATGTGTTCTAAGGCTGTCAATAAAAATTTCATAGTGATTCAATGATGCATATATGTGTTCTTTGGCTGCAAAAAAAATCATAGTGATTAAATCATGCATATATGTGTTCTAAGGTTGTCAAAAAAAATTCATATTGTTTCAATCATGCATATTTGTGTTCTAAGGCTGTCAAAAAAATTTCATAGGAATTTAATCATGCTTATATGTGTTCTAAGGCTGTCAAAAAAAATTCATAGTAATTAAAATATGCATATATGTGTTATAAGGTGGTCAAAAAACTTTTATAGTGATTCAATCATATATATATGTGTGTTCTCAGGCTGTCAAAAAAAAATGTATTGATTCAATCATCCATATATGTGTTCTAAGGCTCTCAAAAAAATCTCATAGTGACTCAATCATGGATATACGTGTTCTAGGGCTGTGAAAAAAAATTCATAGTCATTCAATCATGCATTTGTGTTCTAAGGCCGCAAAAAAATTTTATAGTGATTTAATGATGCATGCATATATGTTTTCTAAGGCTGTCAAAAAAAAATCATAGTGATGAAATCATGCATATATGTGTTCTAAGGCTATCATAAAAATTTATAGTGATTCAATCATGCGTATATGTGTTCTAAGGCTGTAAAAAAAAATTGTATTGATTCATTCATGAATATATGTGTTCTATTTTTGTCAAAAAAATTTCATAGTGATTCAATCATGCATATATGTGTTCTAAGGCTATCAAAAAAATTTCATAATGATTCAAGCATGCATATATGTGTTCTAAGGCTGTCAAAAGAATTTCATAGTAATTCACACTTGCAAATATGTGTTCTAAGGCTGTTAAAATTTTTTTATAGTGATTCAATAAGGCATATATGTGTTCTAAGGATGTCAAAAAAAATTCAAAGTGATTTAATCATGCATATATTTGTTCTAAGTCTGTCAAAAAAATTTCATAGTGATTCAATCATGCAGGTCGTGTTCTAATGTTGTCAAAAAAATTTATAGTGATTCAATCATGAATATATGTGTTCTAATGCTCTAAAAAAAAATTCTAACGTTTCAGTCACGCATATATGTACTCTAAGGCTGTCAAACCTGTTTCATTGTGATTCAATCATGCATATTTGTGTTCTAAGGCTCTAAAAAAAATTCATAGTGATTCAATCATCCATATATGTGTTTTGAGGCTGTCAAACTAATTTCATAGTGATTCAATCATGCATATATGTGTTTCTAAGCCTCGGAAAAAGAAATTATAGTAATTAAATCATGCCCATAAGTATTCTTAGGCTGTCAAAAAAAATTCATAGTGATTCAATAATGCAGATATGTTTTCTAAGGCTGTAAAAAAACTTCATAGTGATTCAATCATGCATATATGTGTTATATGGTTGTTCAAAAAAAATCATAGTGATTCAATCATTCATATATGTGTTCTAAAGTTGTCAAAAAAATTCCATAGTGATTCAATCATGCATATATGTGTTCTAAGGCTGTCAAAAAAATTTCATAGTGATTCAATCATGCATATATGTGTTCTTAGGCTGCTAAAAAATTTCATAGTGTTTCAATCTTGCATATATGTGTTCTAAGGCTGTAAAAAAAATGTCATAGTGATGCAATCATGCATATATGTGCTCTAAGATTGTCAAAAAAATTTCATAGTGATTAAATGATGCTTATATGTGTTCTATGGCAGTAAAAAAAAATTCATAGTGATTCAATCTTGCATATATGTGTCCTATGGTTGTTAAAAAAAAATTATAGTGATTCAATCATCCATATATGTGTTCTATAGTTGTTAAAAAAATTCATAATGATTAATTCATTCATATATGTGTTCTAAGGTTGTCAAAAAATTTTCATAGTGATTCAATCATTCATATATGTGTTCTAAGGCTAAAAAAAAAAATTCATAATGATTCAAGCATGCATATATGTGTTCTAAGGCTCTAAAAAAAAATTCATAGTAATTCACTCATACATATATGTGTTCTAAGGATGTCAAAAAAAAATCATAGTGATTCAATCATGCTTATATTTGTTCTAAGGCTGTCAAAAAAATTTCATAGTGATTCAATCGTACAGGTATGTGTTCTAAGGTTGTCAAAAAAATTTATAGCGATTTAATCAAGGATATATGTGTTCTAATGCTCTCAAAAAAAATTCTAACATTTCAATCAAGCATATTTGTGTTCTATGGCTTTAAAAAAAATTCATAGTGATTCAATCATCCATATATGTGTTTTAAGGCTGTCAAAATAATTTTATAGTGATCAATCATGCATATATGTGTTTTGAAGACTCACAAAAAAATTTATAGTAATTAAATCATGCCCATAAGTATTCTAAGGGTGTCAAAAAAAATTCATAGTGATTCAATCATGCATATATGTGTTCTAAGGCTGTAAAAAAAATTCATAGTGATTCAATAATGCAAACATGTGTTCTAAGGTTGCAAAAAAAATTGATAGTGATTTAATCATGCAAATATGTGTAGTATGGTTGTTAAAAAAATTTCATAGTGATTCAATCTTGCATATATGTGTTCTATGGTTGTTAAAAAAAATTCATAGTGATTCAATCATGCATATATGTGTTCTATGGTTGTTAAAAAAAATTCATAATGATTCAATCATTCATATATGTGTTCTAAGGCTGTCAAAAAAAATTCATAGTGATTCAATCATGCATATATGTGTTCTAAGGCTCTCAAAAAAATTTCATAGTGATTCAATCATGCAAATATGTGTTCTAAGGCTGTCAAAAAAATTTCATAGTGATTCAATGATGCATATATGTGTTCTTATGCTCCAAAAAAAATTCATAGTGATTCAATCGTGCATATATGTGTTCTGAGGTTGTCAAAAAAATTTCATAGTGATTCAAACATACATATATGTGTTTTAAGACTGTCAAAAAAATTTCATAGCGATTAAATCATGCTTATATGTGTTCTAAGGCTGTCTAAAAAATTTCATAGTGATTCAATCATGCATATATGTGTTCTATGGGGGTCAAAAAAAATTTGTAGTCATTCAATCATATATATATATATGTGTTCTGAGGCAGTCAAAAATTTTTTCTATTGATTCAATCTTCCATATATGTGTTCTATGGTTGTCAAAAAAATTCATAGTGATTCAATCATTCATATATGTGTTCTAAGGCTATCAACAAAATTTCATAGTGATTTAATCATGCATATATGTGTTCTAAGACTGTCAAATCTATTTAATAGTGATTCAATCATGCATAATATGTGTTCTAAGGCTGTCAAAAGTTTTCAAAGTGATTCAATCATTCATATTTGTGTTCTAAGGTTGTCAAGAAAATTTCATAGTGATTCAATCATGCATACATGTGATCTAAGCATATGAAAAAAAACTGTATTGATTCAATCGTACATATATGTGTTCTAAGGCTGTAAAAAAAAATAGTTTTGATTCAGTCAGGCATATATGTGTTCTAAGGCAGTCAAAAAAAATTTGTACTGATTCAGTCAAGCATATATATGTTATAAGGCTCTCAAAAATATTTCATAGTGATTCAATCATGCTTATAATGTATTATTAGGCTTTCAAAAAAATTTCATATTGATTCAAGCATGCATATATGTGTTCTAAGGCTGTCATAAAAAATTCCTAGTGATTCAATGATACATATATTTGTTCTAAGGCTGTCAAAAAAAATTATAGTGATTTAATCATGCATATATGTGTTCTAAGGCTATAAGAAAAAATCGTAGTGATTAAATCATGGAGATATATGTTCTAAGGTTGTCAAAAAATTTATGGTGATTGAATCTTGAATATATGTGTTCTAATGCTCTCAAAAAAAAATTCAAGTGATTCAATCACGCATATATGTGTTCTAAGGCTGTCAAACCAGTTTCATAGTGATTTAATCATGGATATATGTGTTCTAATGCTATAAAAATAATTTCATAGTGATTCAATGATGCATATATGTGTTCTAAGCCTGTCAAAAAAAAATTATAGCGATTAAATCATGCTCATAAATGTTCTAAGGGTGTCAAAAAAAAATCATAGTGATTCAATTATGCATATATGTGTTCTAAGGCTGTCGAAAAAAATTCATAGTGAATCAATCATGCATATAAATGTTCTAAGGCTGTAAAAAAAAAGTCATAGTGATTCAATCATTCAGAAATGTGTTTTAAGGTTGTCAAAAAAATTTTATAGTGATTCAATCATGTATATATTTGTTCTAAAGCTCTCAAAAAAAATTTCTAGTGATTCAATCACGCATATTTGAGTTCTATGGCTGTCAAAACAATTAAATAATGATTCAATCATGTATATATGGGACCAATGCTGCAAAAAAAAATTATACTGAATCAATTATGCATATATGTGTTCTAAGGCTGTCAAAAAAATTTCTTAGTAATTTAATCATGCAAATATATATTCTAAGCCTGTAAAAAAAAATGAGGGTGATTAAATCATGGTCATAAGTGTTCTAAGGTTGTCATAAAAATTTCATAGTGATTCAATTTTGCATATATGTATTCTAAGGCCGTCAAAAAAATTTCATAGTGATTCAATAATGTAGATATATGTTCTAAGGTTGTCAAAAAAAATTTATGGTGATTCAATCAAGCATATAAGTGTTCTAATGCTCTCCCAAAAATTTCATAGTGATTCAATCACGCATATATGTGTTGTGAAGACACAAAAAAATTTCATAGTGATTCAATCATGCTTATATGTATTCTAAGGCTGTCAAAAAATTTTCATAGTGATTCAATCATGCATATATTTTTTTTAAGGCTGTCAAAAAAAATTTATAGTGATTAAATCGTGCATATATGTGTTCTAATACTGTCCAAAAAAATTCATAGTGATTAAAACATGCATATATGTTTTTTAAGGGTGTCAAAAAATTGTGTAGTGATTCAATAATGCATATATGTGTTCTAAGGCTGTAAAAAAAAATTTTATATTGATTCAATCAAACATATATGTTCTAAGGCTATCATAAATATTTCATAGTGATTCAATCATGCAAATATATGTTCTAAATCTGTCATTAAAAATTTATAGTGATTCAAGCATGCATATATGTGTTCTAAGGCAGTAAAAAAAATTCATAGTGATGCAATCATGCATATATATGTTCTAAATCTGTCATAAAAAATTTATAGTGATTCAAGCATGCATATTGTGTTCTGAGGCTGTCAAAAAAAACTCATAGTGATGCAATCATGCATATACGTGTTCTAAGGCTGTCAAACAAAATTTATAGTGATTCAATCATGCAGATATGTGTTCTACGGTTGTCACAAAAATTTTATAGTGATTCAATCTTGCATACTTATGTTCTAATGATTTCGAAAAAATTTCTACTGATTCAATCACGCATATATGTGTTCTAAGGTGGTCGAACCAGTTTCATAGTGACTCAATCAAGCATATAGGTGTTCTAAGGCTGTAAACAAAATTTATAGCGATTCAAGCATGCATATATGTGTTCTAAGGCTATCAAAATAATTTCATAGTGATTCAATCATGCATATATGTCTTCTAAGCCTGTCATACAAAATTTATAGTGATTAAATCATGCCCGTAAGTGTTCTAAGGCTGTCAAAAAAATTTCATAGTGATTCAATCGTGCATATATGTGTTCTAAGGCTGTCAAAAAAAAATTATATTGATTTAATCATGCATATATGTGTTCTAAGGCTATAAGAAAAAACCACATTGATTCAATCATGGAGATATGTCTTCTAAGGTTGTCAAAAAATTTATAGTGATTGAATCTTGAATATATGTGTTCTAATGCTCTCAAACCAGTTTCATAGTGATTTAATCATGGATATATGTGTTCTAATGCTATAAAAATAATTTCATAGTGATTCAATGATGCATATATGTGTTCTAAGCCTGTCAAAAAAAATTTATAGCGATTAAATCATGCTCATAAATGTTCTAAGGGTGTCAAAAAAAAATAATAGTGATTCAATCATGCATATATGTGTTCTAAGGCTGTCGAAAAAAATTCATAGTGAATCAATCATGCATATAAATGTTCTAAGGCTGTAAAAAAAAAGTCATAGTGATTCAATCATTCAGAAATGTGTTCTAAGGTTGTCAAAAAAAATTTATAGTGATTCAATCATGTATATAAATTTATAGGCTGCAAAAAAAAATCGTAGTGATTCAAACTTGCATATATGTGTTCCAGGGCTGTGAAAAAAAATTCATAGTGATTCAATCATGCATAAATGTGCTCTAAGGTTGTCAAAAAAATTTTATAGCGATTAAATTATGCTTATATGTGTTCTATGGCAGTAAAAAAAAAATTATATATATTCAATCTTGCATATATGTGTTCTATGGTTGTTAAAAAAATTTCATAGTGCTTCAATCATTCAAATGTTTATTCTAAGGTTGTCAAAAAAATTTTATAGTGATTTAATCATGCATATATGTGTTCTAGGGTTGTTAAAAAAATTTCATAGTGATTCAACCATTCATATATATGTACTTAGGTTGTCAAAAAAATTTCATTGGGATTCAATAATGCGTATATGTGTTCTAAGGCTGTCAAAAAAATTTCAAAGTGACTCAATCATGCATATATGAGTTCTAAGGCTCTCAAAAAAATTTCATTGTGATTCAATCATGCAGATATGTGCTCTAAGGCTGTCAATAAAAATTTCATAGTGATTCAATGATGCATATATGTGTTCTTTGGCTGCAAAAAAAAATCATAGTGATTCAATCATGCATATATGTGTTCTAAGGTTGTCAAAAAAATTCATATTGTTTTAATCATGCATATTTGTGTTCTAAGGCTGTCAAAAAAAAGTCATAGTGATTTAATCATGCTTATATGTGTTCTAAGGCTGTCAAAAAAATTTCATAGTGATTAAAATATGCATATATGTGTTATAAGGTGGTCAACATTTTTTTATAGTGATTCAATCATATATATATGTGTGTTCTGAGGCTGTCAAAAAAAAATGTATTGATTCAATCATTCATATATGTGTTCTAAGGCTCTCAAAAAAATCTCATAGTGACTCAATCATGGATATACGTGTTCTAAGGCTGTGAAAAAAAATTCATAGTGATTCAATCATGCATTTATGTGTTCTAAGGCCGCAAAAAATTTTTATAGTGATTTAATGATGCATGCATATATGTTTTCTAAGGCTGTAAAAAAAAATTCATAGTGATTAAATCATGCATATGTGTGTTCTAAGGCTGTCAAAAAAAATTATAGTGATTCAATCATGCGTATATGTGTTCTAAGGCTGTAAAAAAAAATTGTATTGATTCAATCATGAATATATGTGTTCTATTTTTGTCAAAAAAATTTCATAGTGATTCAATCATGCATATATGTGTTCTAAGGCTATCAAAAAAATTTCATAATGATTCAAGCATGCATATATGTGTTCTAAGGCTGTCAAAAGAATTTCATAGTAATTCACACTTGCAAATATGTGTTCTAAGGCTGTTAAAAAAAATTTATAGTGATTCAATAATGCATATATGTGTTCTAAGGTTGTCAAAAAAAATTCAAAGTGATTCAATCATGCATATATTTGTTCTAAGGCTGTCAAAAAAATTTCATAGTGATTCAATCATGCAGGTCGTGTTCTAAGGTTGTCAAAAAAATTTATAGTGATTCAATCATGAATATATGTGTTCTAATGCTCTAAAAAAAAATTCTAACGTTTCAATCACGCATATATGTACTCTAAGGTTGTCAAACCTGTTTCATTGTGATTCAATCATGCATATTTGTGTTCTAAGGCTCTAAAAAAAATTTATAGTGATTCAATCATCCATATATGTGTTTTGAGGTTGTCAAACTAATTTCATAGTGATTCAATCATGCATATATGTGTTTCTAAGCCTCGGAAAAAGAAATTATAGTAATTAAATCATGCCCATAAGTATTCTTAGGCTGTCAAAAAAAATTCATAGTGATTCAATAATGCAGATATGTTTTCTAAGGCTGTAAAAAAACTTCATAGTGATTCAATCATGCATATATGTGTTATATGGTTGTTCAAAAAAATTCATAGTGATTCAATCATTCATATATGTGTTCTAAAGTTGTCAAAAAATTTCCATAGTGATTCAATCATGCATATATGTGTTCTAAGGCTGTCAAAAAAATTTCATAGTGATTCAATCATGCATATATGTGTTCTTAGGCTGCAAAAAAATTTCATAGTGTTTCAATCTTGCATATATGTGTTCTAAGGCTGTCAAAAAAATGTCATAGTGATGCAATCATGCATATATGTGCTCTAAGGTTGTCAAAAAAATTTCATAGTGATTAAATGATGCTTATGTGTGTTCTATGGCAGTAAAAAAAAATTCATAGTGATTCAATCTTGCATATATGTGTACTATGGTTGTTAAAAAAAAATCATAGTGATTCAATCATCCATATCTGTGTTCTATAGTTGTTCAAAAAAAATCGTAATGATTAATTCATTCATATATGTGTTCTAAGGTTGTCAAAAAAATTTCATAGTGATTCAATCATTCATATATGTGTTCTAAGGCTATCAAAAAAATTTCATAATGATTCAAGCATGCATATATGTGTTCTAAGGCTCTACAAAAAAATTCATAGTAATTCACTCATACATATATGTGTTCTAAGGATGTAAAAAAAAATTCATAGTGATACAATCATGCTTATATTTGTTCTAAGGCTGTCAAAAAAATTTCATAGTGATTCAATCGTGCAAGTATGTGTTCTAAGGTTGTCAAAAAAATTTATAGCGATTTAATCAAGGATATGTGTTCTAATGCTCTAAAAAAAAAATCTAATGTTTCAATCAAGCATATTTGTGTTCTAAGGCATTAAAAAAAATTCATAGTGATTCAATCATCCATATATGTGTTTTAAGGCTGTCAAAATAATTTTATAGTGATCAATCATGCATATATGTGTTTTGAGCCTCACAAACAAAATTATAGTAATTAAATCATGCCCATAAGTATTCTAAGGGTGTCAAAAAAAATTCATAGTGATTTAATCATGCATATATGTGTTCTAAGGCTGTAAAAAAAAATTCATAGTGATTCAATAATGCAGACATGTGTTCTAAGGCTGCAAAAGAATTTGATAGTGATTTAATCATGCAAATATGTATAATATGGTTGTTAAAAAAATTTCATAGTGATTCAATCTTGCATATATGTGTTCTATGGTTGTTAAAAAAAATTCATAGTGACTCAATCTTGCATATATTTGTTCTATGGTTGTCAAAAAAATTCATAATGATTCAATCATTCATAGATGTGTTCTAAGGCTGTCAAAAAAATTTCATAGTGATTCAATCATGCAATTATGTGTTCTAAGGCTGTCAAAAAAATTTCATAGTGATTCAATGATGCATATATGTGTTCTTAGGCTCCAAAAAAAATTCATAGTGATTCAATCGTACATATATGTGTTCTGAGGTTGTCAAAAAAATTTCATAGTGATTCAAACATACATATATGTGTTTTAAGACTGTCAAAAAAATTTCATAGCGATTAAATCATGCTTATATGTGTTCTAAGGCTGTCTAAAAAATTTCATAGTGATTCAATCATACATATATGTGTTCTATGGGGGTCAAAAAAAATTTGTAGTCATTCAATCATATATATATATGTGTTCTGAGGCTGTCAAAAAAAATTTGTATTCATTTAATCATCCATATATGTGTTCTATGGTTGTCAAAAAAAATTCAGAGCGATTCAATCATTCATATATGTGTTCTAAGGCTATCAAAAAAAATTCATAGTGATTTAATCATGCATATATGTGTTCTAAGGCTGTCAAAACTATTTAAAAGTGATTCAATCATGCATAATATGTGTTCTAAGGCTGTCAAAAGTTTTCAAAGTGATTCAATCATTCGTATTTGTGTTCTAAGGTTGTCAAGAAAATTTCATAGTGATTCAATCATGCATACATGTGATCTAAGCCTATGAAAAAAAACTGTATTGATTCAATCGTACATATATGTGTTCTAAGGCTGTAAAAAAAAATAGTTTTGATTCAGTCAGGCATATATGTGTTCTAAGGCAGTCAAAAAAAATTTGTACTGATTCAGTCAAGCATATATATGTTATAAGGCTCTCAAAAATATTTCATAGTGATTCAATCATGCTTATAATGTATTATTAGGCTTTCAAAAAAATTTCATATTGATTCAAGCATGCATATATGTGTTCTAAGGCTGTCATAAAAAATTCCTATTGATTCAATGATACATATATTTGTTCTAAGGCTGTCAAAAAAAATTATAGTGATTTAATCATGCATATATGTGTTCTAAGGCTATAAGAAAAAATCGTAGTGATTCAATCATGGAGATATATGTTCTAAGGTTGTCAAAAAATTTATAGTGATTGAATCTTGAATATATGTGTTCTAATGCTCTCAAAAAAAAATTCGAGTGATTCAATCACGCATATATGTGTTCTAAGGCTGTCAAACCAGTTTCATAGTGATTTAATCATGGATATATGTGTTCTAATGCTATAAAAATAATTTCATAGTGATTCAATGATGCATATATGTGTTCTAAGCCTGTCAAAAAAATTTTATAGCGATTAAATCATGCTCATAAATGCTCTAAGGGTGTCAAAAAAAAATCATAGTGATTCAATTATGGATATATGTGTTCTAAGGCTGTCGAAAAAAAATCCTAGTGAATCAATCATGCATATAAATGTTCTAAGGCTGTAAAAAAAAAGTCATAGTGATTCAATCATTCAGAAATGTGTTCTAAGGTTGTCAAAAAAAATTTATAGTGATTCAATCATGTATATATTTGTTCTAAAGCTCTCAAAAAAAATTTCTAGTGATTCAATCATGCATATTTGAGTTCTATGGCTGTCAAAACAATTAAATAATGATTCAATCATGTATATATGGGGCCAAAGCTTAAAAAAAAAATTATACTGAATCAATTATGCATATATGTGTTCTAAGGCTGTCAAAAAAATTTCATAGTAATTTAATCATGCATATATATGTTCTAAGCTTGTAAAAAAAAATCAGGGTGATTAAATCATGCTCATAAGTGTTCTAAGGTTGTCATAAAAATTTCATAGTGATTCAATTTTGCATATATGTAGTCTAAGGCCGACAAAAAAATTTCATAGTGATTCAATAATGTAGATATATGTTCTAAGGTTGTCAAAAAAAAATTATGGTGATTCAATCAAGCATATAAGTGTTCTAACGCTCTCCCAAAAATTTCATAGTGATTCGATCACGCATATATGTGTTCTGAAGACACAAAAAAATTTCATAGTGACTCAATCATGCTTCTTTGTATTCTAAGGCTGTCAAAAAAAATTCCTAGTGATTCAATCATGCATATATTTTTTTTAAGGCTGTCAAAAAATTTTTATAGTGATTAAATCATGCATATATGTGTTCTAATACTGTCCAAAAAAATTCATAGTGATTAAAACATGCATATATGTTTTTTAAGGGTGTCAAAAAATTGTGTAGTGATTCAATAATGCATATATGTATTCTAAGGCTGTCAAAAAAAAATTTGTATTGATTCAATCAAACATATATGTTCTAAGGCTATCATAAATATTTCATAGTGATTCAATCATGCAAATATATGTTCTAAATCTGTCATTAAAAATTTATAGTGATTCAAGCATTCATATATGTGTTCTAAGGCAGTAAAAAAAAATTCATAGTGATGCAATCATGCATATATATGTTCTAAATCTGTCAAAAAAAAATCATAGTGATTCAATTATGCACATATGTGTTCTAAGGCTGTCGAAAAAAATTCATAGTGAATCAATCATGCATATAAATGTTCTAAGGCTGTAAAAAAAAAGTCATAGTGATTCAATCATTCAGAAATGTGTTCTAAGGTTGTCAAAAAAAATTTATAGTGATTCAACCATGTATATATTTGTTCTAAAGCTCTCAAAAAAAATTTCTAGTGATTCAATCACGCATATTTGAGTTCTATGGCTGTCAAAACAATTAAATAATGATTCAATCATGTATATATGGGGCCAAAGCTGCAAAAAAAAATTATACTGAATCAATTATGCATATATGTGTTCTAAGACTGTCAAAAAAAATTCATAGTAATTTAATCATGCATATATATGTTCTAAGCCTGTAAAAAAAAATCAGGGTGATTAAATTGTTCTAAGGCTGTGAAAAAAAATTCATAGTGATTCAGTCATTCATATATGTGTTGTAATGCTATCAAAAAAACTTTATAGTGATTCAATCATGCATTAATGTGTTCTAAGGCTGTCAAAATTTTTTTATAGTGATTCAATCATGCAGACATGTGTTCTAACGTTGTCAAATTTTTTTTATAGAGATTCAATCTTGGATATATGTGTTGTATTGCTGTCCAAAAAATTTTGTTGTAATTCAATCATGCATATATGTGTTCTAAGGCTGTCAAAAAACTTTCATACTGATTCAATCATGCATATATGTGTTCTAAGGCTCTCAAAAAAATTTCATAGTGATTAAATCATGCAGATATGTGTTCTAAGGCTGTCGAACAAATTCTATAGCGATTCAATCATGCATATGTGTTCTAAGGCTGTCAAAACAAATTTATAGTGATTCAATCATGCATATATGTTTTCTAGTGTTGCCAAAAAAAATTCATAGTGGTTCAATCATGCATATATGTGTTCTAAGGCTGTCAAAAAAATTTCATAGTGATTCAATCATGCATATTTGTGATCTAAGGCTCTCAAAAAATATTTATAGTGATTCAATCTTGTACATATATGTTCTAAGGCTGTCAAAATTGTTTCATAGTGATTCAATAATGCATATATGTGTTCTAGGTCTTTCAAACAAATTTTATAGTGATTCAATCACGCATATATGTGTTCTAAAATTGTAAAAAAACATTCATAATGATTCAATCATGCATATATGTGTTCTAAGGCTGTCAAAAAACTTTCATGGTGATTCAATCATGCATATATGTGTTCTAATGCTTCCAAAAATATTTTGTAGTGACTCAATCATACATATATGTGTTCTAAGGTTGTCAAAAAAATTTCATAGTTTTTCAAACAGGCATATATGTGTACTAAGGCTGTCAAAAGAATTTTCATTGTGATTTAATCACGCATATTTATGTTCTACGGTTGTCAAAAAAAATTTATAGTGATTCAATCATGCATATACACGTTCTATGTTTTTCAAAAAAAATTCATGCATGATTCAATCATGCATGTATGTGTTCTTGGGCTGTCAAAAAATTTTCATTGTGATTCAATGATGCATATATGTGTTCTGAGGTAGTCAAAAAAATTTCATAGCGATTCAATCATGCAATTTGTGTTCTAAGGCTATCAAAAAAACTTCATAGTGATTCTATCTTGTATATATGTGTTCTAAGGCTTTAAAAAAATTTCTATAGTGTTTCAATTATGCATATATGTGTTCTAAGGCTGTCAAAAAAAGTTTAAAGTGATTCAATCTTGTAAAGATGTGTTCTAAGAATGGTGTCAAAAAAGTATTAGCTATTCGATCATGCATATATGTGATCTAATGTTGTCACAAAAAAAATCATAGCGATTTAATCATGCATATATGTGTTCTAAGGCTGTCAAAAAAATTTCATAGTGTTTCAATCATGAATATATGTGCTCTACCACTCTAAAAAAAATCTATAGTGATTAAATCATGCATATATGTGTTCTAAGGCTGTCAAAAAAATTTCATAGTGATTCAATCATGCAAATATGTGTAATAAGGTTGTCAAAAAAAATTCATAGTGATTAAATCAAGCATATATGTGTTCTAAAGCAGTTAAAAAAATTTCATAGTGATTCAATCATGCATATATGTGTTTTACGGCTGTAAAAAAAAAAATCACAGTGATTCAATCATGCATATATGTGTTCTAAGGCTCTCAAAAAGATTTCATAGCAATTCAGTCATGCAAATATGTGTTCTAAGGCTGTCAAAAAAAATTTATAGCGATTCAATTGTGCATATATGTGTTCTAATGCTGTTAAACATATTTTATGGTGATTAAATCATGCATATATGTGTTCTAAGGCTGTTAAAAAAAAAATTATTGTGATTCAATCATGCATATATGTGTTCTAAGGTTGTCAAAAAAATTTCATAGTCATTGAATCACGCATATACGCATTCTATGCTTGTAAAAAAAAGTTCATAGTGATTCAATCATGCATATATGTGTCCTCGGATTGTCAAAAAAAATTCATAGTGATTCAATCATGCATATATGTGTTCTAAGGCAGTCAATAAAATTTCATAGTGATCCAATCATGCATAATTGTGTTCTAAGGCTATCAAAAAAAATTTATAGTGAATCAGCCATGTATATATGTGTTCTAAGGCAGTCAAAAAATTTTCATAGTGATTCAATCATGCATATATGTATTCTAAGGCTGAAAAAAATTTGAAAGTGATTCAATCATGCATATATGTGTTCTAAGTCTGTCAAACAAATTTTATAGTAATTCAATCATGCATATATGTGTTCTAAGGCTCTAAAAAAAAAATCATAGTGATTAAATCATGCATATATGTGTTCTAAGGTTGTCAAAAAAATTACATAGTGATTCAATCAAGCATATATATGTTCTCGGGCTGTCAGAAAAATTTCATAGTTTTTCAAACATGCATATATGTTCTAAGGCTCTCAAAAAAAATTCATTGTGATTCAATCATGCATATTTGTGTTCTACGGTTGTTAAAAAAAAAATTTATAGTGATTCAATCATGCATATACAAGTTCTATGCTTTTAAAAAAAATATCACAGTGATTCAATCATGAATATATGTGTTCTAGGGTTGTCAAAAAAATTTCATTGTGATTCAATCATGCATATATGTGTTCTGTGGCAGTAAAAAAAAATTCATACCGATTCAATCATGCAATTTGTGTTCTAAGGCTATCAAAAAAAACTTCATAGTGATTCAATCTTGTATATATGTGTTCTAAGGCTGTCAATTTTTTTTTATAGTGCATCAATCATTCATATATGTGTTCTAGGGTTGTCAAAATTTTTTTATACTGATTCAATAATGTAGATATGTGTTCTAAGGTTGTAAAAAAAAAAAATTGTGACTCAATCATGCATATATGTGTTCTAATGCTATCAAACAAATTTTGTAGTTATTCAATCATGCATAGTAGATATGTGTTCTAAGGTTGTAAAAAAAATTTCATAGGCATTCAATCATGCATATTTGTGTTCTAAGGCTGTCAAAAAAATTTCATAGTGACTCAATCATGCATATACGTGTCCTCAGTTATCGAAAAAAATTCATAGTGATTTAAACAAGGGTATATGTGTTCTAACTCTGTCAAAAAAAATTTAGAGTGATTCAATCATGCATATATGTGTTCTAAATCTATCAAAAAAAATTCATTGAGATTTAATCATGCATATATGTGTTCTAAGGTCGTCAACATTTTTTTATACTGCTTCAATCATGTATATATTTGTTCTATGTCTGTGAAAAAAAATTTATAGTGATTCAATAATGTGGATGTGTTCTAAGGCTGTAAAAAAAAAATTCTGATTCAATCATGCATGTATTTGTTTTAATGCTATCAAACAAATTTTATAGTGATTCAATCATGCGTATATGTGTTCTAAGGTTGTAAAAAAAATGTCATAGTGATTCAATCATGCATATTTGTGTTCTAAGGTTATCAAAAAAATTTATTAGTGACTCAATCATGCATATACATGTCCTAAGTTATAAAAAAAAATTATAGCGGTTCAAACAAGCATATATGTGCTCTAACCATGTCAAAAAAAATTTAGAGTGATTCAATCATGCATATATGTGTTCTAAATCTATCAAAAAAAATTCATAGAGATTTAATCATGCATATATGTGTACTAAGGCCGTAAAAAAAATTTTGTAGTGATTCAATCATGCATATATGTGTTCTAAGGCTGTAAAAAAAATTCATAGTGATTTCATGCATATATATATATCCTAAGGCTGTCAAAAAAAATTTATAGTTAATTAATCAGACAGATATGTGTTCTAAGGCTGTCAAATTTTTTTTATAGTGATTCAATCATTCATATATGTGTTCTAATGCGATAAAAAAAAATAGTTATTCAATCATATATATATATGCATGTCTAAGGCTATCAAAAAGTTTTTATAGTAATTCAATCATGCATATATGTGTCCTAAGGTTGTCAAAAAAAATTTATAGTGACTCAATCATGCATATATGTGTTCTAAGGGTTCCAAAAAAATTTCATAGTGTTTCAATTTATCAGATATCGTTCTAAGTTTGTCAAAAAAAATTTTTTGTGATTCAATGTGTTCTAAGGCTGTAAAAAAAAATTCATAATGATTCAGTCATGCATATATGTGTTGTAATGCCATAAAAAAAATTCATAGTGATTCAATCATGCATATATGAATTCTAAGGCTATCAAAAAAATTTCATAGTGATTCATTGATGCATACATTTTTCTAAGGCTGTCAAATTTTTTTGTTAGTGGTCCAATCAAGCACATATATATTCCAAGGCTGTTAAAAAAATTTCATAGTGATTCAATCATGCATACATATGTTCTGAAGTTGTCAAAATTTTTTTATAGAGAATCAGTCATTCATATATTTGTTCTAAAGCTGTCAAAAAAATTTCATATAGATTCAATCAAGCAAATTTGTGTTCTAAGGCTTTCAAAAAAAAATCATTCTGATTCAATCATGTATATATATGCTCTTTTGCTACCAAAAAAAAATTATAGTGATTCAATCATGCATATATGTGTTCTAAGGTTGTCAAAAAAAAATATAGTGATTGAATCATGCATATACGCATTATACAATTGTCAAAAAAAATTCATAGTGAATCAATCATGTATATATGTTTTCTAAGGTTGTGAAAAAAATTTCATGGTGATTCAATCATGCATATATGTGATCTAAGGTAGTCAAAAAAATTTTATAGTGATTCAATCAAGCATATTTGTGTTGTAAGGCTCTAAAAAAAAATTCATGGTGATTCAATCTTGCATGTATGTGTTCTAAGGCTCTCAAAAAAAATTAAATTGATTCAATCATGTATATATTTTCTAAGGCTGTGAAAAAAAATTCATAGTGATTCAATCATGCTCATATGTGTTTTAACGCTGTCAAAAAAATTTCATAGTGATTCAATCATGCAGATATGTGTAATAAGCTTGTCAAAAAAAACTTATAGTGATTAAATCATGCATATATGTGTTCTAAAGTTGTAAAAAATATTTCATAGTGATTCAATCATGCATATATGTGTTCTAAGGTTATAAATTTTTTTTTGAAGTGATTCAATCATGCATATATGTGTTCTAATGCTGCCAAAAAAAATCTGTAGTGATTCCACCAAGCATATATGTGTTCTAAGGCTTTCAAAAAAGTTTCAAAGTGATTCAATCATGCATATATGAGTTCTAAGGCTCTAAAAAAAATTTCATAGTGATTCAATCATGCAGATATGTATTCTAAGGCTTTCAAAAAAAAATTAAGAGGTTCAATCATGCATATTTGTGTTTCTAAAGCTGTCAAAATAAATTTATAGTGATTAAATCATGCATATATGTGTTCTAAGGCTGTAAAAAAAGTTTCATAGTGACTCAATCATGCATACATGTGGTCTAAGGTTGTCAAAAACAAATCATAGTGATTCAATCATGCATATATCTATTCTAATCCTGACAATTTTTTTTATAGTGATTCAATCATGCATATATGTGTTCTAAGGCTGTAAAAAAAAATTCATAGTTTTTTAATCATGCATATATGTGCTCTATGGCTCTCAAAAAAATTTCATAGTGATTCAATCATTCATATATGTGTTCTAAGGTTGTCAAAAAAAACTCAAAGTGATTCAATCATGTGTATATGTGTTCTAATGCTGTCAAAAAAAATTCATAGTGATTCAATCATGCTTACATGTGTTCTAAGGTTGTCAAAAAGTTTGATAGTGATTTAATCATGCATATATGTGTTCTAAGGCTGTCAAAAAAATTTCATAGTGCTTCAATCATGAATATATGTGCTCTACCACTGTAAAAAAATGTATAGTGATTAATTCATGCATATATGTGTTCTAAGGCTGTCAAAAAAATTTCATAGTGATTCAATCATGCAAATTTGTGTAATAAGGTTGTCAAAAAAAATTTATAGTGATTAAATCAAGCATATATGTGTTCTAAAGCAGTCAAAAAAATTTGATAGTGATTCAATCATGCATATATGTATTTTAAAGCTCTAAAAAAATTGCATAGTGATTCAATCGTGCATATATGTGTTCTAAGGCTCTCAAAAAGATTTCATAGCAATTCAGTCATGCAGATATGTGTTCTAAGGCTGTCAAAAAAAAATTATAGCGATTCAATCATGCATATATGTGTTCTAATGCTGTTAAACAAATTTTATGGTGATTAAATCATGCATATATGTGTTCTAAGGCTGTTAAAAAACAATTCATAGTGATTCAATCATGCACATATCTGTTTTAAGGCTGTCAAAAAAATTTCATAGTGATTCAATCATGCAGATATGTGTAATAAGCATGTCAAAAAAAACTTATAGTGATTAAATCATGCATATATGTGTTCTAAAGTTGTAAAAAATATTTCATAGTGATTCAATCATGCATGTATGTGTTCTAAGGTTCTAAATTTTTTTTTAAAGTGATTCAATCATGCATACAAGTGTTCTAATGCTGCCAAAAAAAACTTGTAGTGATTCCACCAAGCATATATGTGTTCTAAGGCTTTCAAAAAAGTTTCAAAGTGATTCAATCATGCATATATGAGTTCTAAGGCTCTAAAAAAAAATTCATAGTGATTCAATCATGCAGATATGTATTCTAAGGCATTCAAAAAAAATTTAAGAGGTTCAATCATGCATATATGTATTCTAAGGCTGTCAAAAAAAATTTATAGTGATTAAATCATGCATATATGTGTTCTAAGGCTGTAAAAAAAGTTTCATAGTGACTCAATCATGCATACATGTGTTCTAAGGCTGTCAAAAAAAAATCATAGTGATTCAATCATGCATATATCTATTCTAATCCTGACAAAATTTTTTTATAGTGATTCAATCATGCATATATGTGTTCTAAGGCTGTAAAAAAAAATTCATAGTTTTTTATTCATGCATATATGTGCTCTATGGCTCTCAAAAAAATTTCATAGTGATTCAATCATTCATATATGTGTTCTAAGGTTGTCAAAAAAAATTCAAAGTGATTCAATCATGTGTATATGTGTTCTAATGCTGTAAAAAAAAATTCATAGTGATTCAATCATGCTTACATGTGTTCCAAGTTTGTCAAAAAAGTTTCATAGTGATTTAATCAAGCATATATGTGTTCTAAGGCTGTCAAAAAAATTTCAGTAGTGCTTCAATCATGAATATATGTGCCCTACCACTCTAAAACAATGTATGGTGATTAAATCATGCATATATGTGTTCTAACGCTATAAAAAAAAATTCATAGTGATTCAATCATGCAAATATGTGTAATAAGGTTGTCAAAAAAAATTATAGTGATTAAATCAAGCATATATGTGTTCTAAAGCAGTCAAAAAAATTTCTTAGTGATTCAATCATCCATATATGTATTTTAAGGCTGTAAAAAAATTTCATAGTGATTTAATCATGCATATATGTGTTCTAAGGCTCTCAAAAAGATTTCATAGCAATTCAGTCATGCAGATATGTGTTCTAAGGCTGTCAAAAAATTTTATAGCGATTCAATCATGCATATATGTGTTCTAATGCTGTTAAACAAATTTTATGGTGATTAAATCATGCATATATGTGTTCTAAGGCTGTTAAAAAACAATTCATAGTGATTCAATCATGCACAGATGTGTTTTAAGGCTGTCAAAAAATTTCATAGTGATTCAATCATGCAGATATGTGTAATAAGCTTGTCAAAAAAAACTTCTAGTGATTAAATCATGCATATATGTGTTCTAAAGTTGTAAAAAATATTTCATAGTGATTCAATCATGCATATATGTGTTCTAAGGTTATAAATTTTTTTTTGAAGTGATTCAATCATGCATATATGTGTTCTAATGCTGCCAAAAAAAATTTGTAGTGATTCCACCAAGCATATATGTGTTCTAAGGCTTTCAAAAAAGTTTCAAACTGATTCAATCTGGCATATATGAGTTCTAAGGCTCTAAAAAAAATTCATAGTGATTCAATCATGCAGATATGTATTCTAAGGCTTTCAAAAAAAAGTTTAAGAGGTTCAATCATGCAAATATGTGTTCTAAGGCTGTCAAAAAAAATTTATATCGATTAAATCATGCATATATGTGTTCTATGGCTGTAAAAAAAGTTTCATAGTGACTCAATCATGCATACATGTGTTCTAAGGCTGTCAAAAAAAAATCATAGTGATTCAATCATGCATATATCTATTCTAATCCTGACAAAAATTTTTTATAGTGATTCAATCATGCATATATGTGTTCTAAGGCTGTAAAAAAAATTCATAGTTTTTTAATCATGCATATATGTGCTCTATGGCTCTCAAAAAAATGTCATAGTGATTCAATCATTCATATATGTGTTCTAAGGTTGTCAAAAAAAATTTCAAGTGATTCAATCATGTGTATATGTGTTCTAATGCTGTAAAAAAAAATTCATAGTGATTCAATCATGCTTACATGTGTTCTAAGGTTGTCAAAAAAGTTTCATAGTGATTTAATCATGCATATATGTGTTCTAAGGCTGTCAAAAAAATTTCATAGTGCTTCAATCATGAACATATGTGCTCTACCACTTTAAAAAAATGTATAGTGATTAAATCAATCATATATGTGTTCTAAGGCTGTCAAAAAAATTTCATAGTGATTCAATCATGCAAATATCTGTAATAAGGTTGTCAAAAAAAAATTATAGTGATTAAATCAAGCATATATGTGGTCTAAAGCAGTCAAAAAAATTTCATAGTGATTCAATCATGCATATATGTGTTTTAAGGCTGTAAAAAAATTTCATAGTGATTCAATCATGCATATATGTGTTAAGTCTCTCAAAAAGGTTTCATAGCAATTCAGCCATGCAGATATGTGTTCTAAGGCTGTCAAAAAAAATTTATAGTGATTCAATCATGCATATATGTGTTCTAATGCTGCTAAACAAATTTTATGGTGATTAAATCATACATATATGTGTTCTAAGGCTGTTAAAAAACAATTCATAGTGACTCAATAATGCATATATGTGTTCTAAGGTTGTCAAAAAAAATTCATAGTGATTGAATCACGTATTTACGCATTCTATGCGTGTCAAAAAAAATTCATAGTGATTCAATCATGCATATATGTGTTCTAAGGCAGTCAATAAACTTTCATTATGATCCAATCATGCATAATTGTGTTCTAAGGCTATCAAAAAAAATTTATAGTGAATCATCCATGTATATATGTGTTCTAAGGCAGTCAAAAAAATTTCATAGTGATTCAATCATGCATATATGTATTCTAAGGCTGAAAAAAATTTGAAACTGAATCAATCATGCATATATGTGTTCTAAGTCTGTCAAACAAATTTTATAGTAATTCAATCATGCATATATGTGTTCTAAGGCTGTAAAAAAAAATTCATAATGACTCAATCATGCATACATGTGTTCTAAGGCTGTCAAAAAAATTTCATAGTGATTCAATCATGCATATATGTATTCTAAGGCTGAAAAAAATTTGAAACTGATTCAATCATGCATACATGTGTTCTAAGTCTGTCAAACAAATTTTTTAGTAATTCAATCATGCATATATGTGTTCTAAGGCTGTAAAAAAAAAATCATAGTAACTCAATCATGAATACATGTGTTCTAAGGCTGTCAAAAAAAATTCATAGTGATTCAATCATGCATATATCTATTTTAATCCTGACAAATTTTTTTTATAGTGATTGAATCATGCATACATGTGTTCTAAGGCTGTCAAAAAAATTTCATAGTGATTCAATCATGCATATATGTATTCTAAGGCTGAAAAAAATTTGAAACTGATTCAATCATGCATATATGTGTTCTAAGTCTGTCAAACAAATTTTATAGTAATTTAATCATGCATATATGTGTTCTAAGGCTGTAAAAAAAAATTCATAGTGACTCAATCATGCATACATGTGTTCTAAGGCTGTCAAAAAAAATTCATAGTGATTCAATCATGCATATATCTATTCTAATCCTGACAAATTTTTTTTATAGTGATTCAATCATGCATATATGTGTTCTAAGGCTGTAAAAAAAATTTCATAGTTTTTTAATCATGCATATATGTGCTCTATGGCTCTCAACAAAATTTCATAGTGATTTAATCATTCATATATGTGTTCTAAGGTTGTCAAAAAAAATTCAAAGTGATTCAATCATGTGTATATGTGTTCTAATGCTGTAAAAAAAAATTCATAGTGATTCAGTCATGCTTACATGTGTTCTAAGGTTGTCAAAAAAGTTTCATAGTGATTTAATCAAGCATATATGTGTTCTAATGCTGTCAAACAAAAATTCATAGTGCTTTAATCATGAATATATGTGTTCTACAACTATAAAAAAATCATAATGATTTAATCATGCATATGTTTTTTTTAAGGCTATCAAAAAAATTCCATAGTGATTCACTCTTGCATATATGTGTTCTGATGCTCTTAAATTTTTTTATAGAGATTCATTTATGCATATTTGTGTTCTAAGGCTGTCCAAAAAATTTCATTGTGATTCAATTGTGCATATATGTGCTCTAAGATTGTCAATTTTTTTTTATAGTGATTCAATCATGCATATATGTGTTCTAACGGTGTAAAACAAAATTCATAGTGATTCAATGATGCATACATGTGTTATAAGGCCATCAATTTTTTTTTATAGTGATTCAATCATACATATATGTGTTCTAAGGTTGTAAAAAAAATTTCATAGTGATTCAATCTTGGATATATGTGTTCTAATGCTATAAAAAAAATCTATTGTAATTCAAACCTGCATATATGTGTTCTAAGGTTGTGAAAAAAAATTCATAGTGATTCAATCAAGCATATATGTATTCTAAGCCCGTTAAAAAATTTTATAGTGATTCTATCAAATAGACATGTTTTAATATATGTGTTATAAGGCTGTCAAATTTTTTTTTATTGCGATTCAATCATATAGATATGTGTTCTAAGGTTGTAAAATTTTTTTTATACTGATTCAATCTCGGATATATGTGTTCTAATGCGGTTAAATTTTTTTTAAAGTAATTCAATCATGCATATATGTGTTCTAAGGCTGTCAAAAAAAATTCATTGTGATTCAATCTTGGATATATATGTTCAAAGGCTGTCAAAAAAATATCATAGTGATTCAATCATGTATATATATGTTCTAAGCGTGTTAAAAAAGTTTATAGCGATTCAATCTTGCATATATGTGCTCTAAGGCTCTCAAAACTTTTTTATAGTGATTCAATTATGCATGTATGTGTTCTAAGGTTGTCCAAAAAAATTCATAGGGATTCAATCATGCATATACACATTCTATGGTTGTCAAAAAAAATCATTGTGATTCAATCATGCATATATGTATTCTAATGCGGTAAAAAAAAATTTATAGTGATTCAATCATTCTTTTATGTGTTCTAATGTTGTCAAAAAAGTTTCATAGTGATTTAATCATGCATATATGTGTTCTAATGTTGAAAAAAAAAATTCATAGTGATTGAATCATGTATATATGTGTTTTAATGCTGTAAAAAAAAAATCATAGTGTTTTAATCAAGCATATATGTGTTTTAAGGCTGTCAAATTTTTTTTATAGTGCTTCAATCATGAATACGTGTGTTCTACATCTATAAAAAAAATTTCATAGTGAATAAATCATGAATATATTTGTTCTAAGGCTATAAAAAAAATTCCATAGTGATTCAATCTTGCATATATATGTTATGATGCTCTTAAAAAAATCATAGTGATTCAATCATGCATATATGTGTTCTAAGGATGGCAAAAATATTGCATTGTGATTCAATCATGCATACATGTGCTCTAACGTTGTCAATTTTTTTTTACAGTGATTCAATCATGCATATATGTGTTCTAACACTGTCAAAAAATTTTTATAGTGATTCAATGATGTATATATGTGTTATAAGGCTGTCAAAATTTTTTTATAGTGATTTAATCATGCAGATATGTGTTCTAAGGTTGTAAAATTTTTTTGTAGTGATTCAATCTTGATATATGTGTTCTAATGCCGTCAAATTTTTTTTATAGTAATTCATTCATGCATATATGTATTCTAACTCTTTCAAAAAAAATTCATAGTGATTCAATCATGCAGATATGTGTTCTATGGTTGTAAATTTTTTTTTATAGTGATTCAATCTCGATATATGTGTTCTATAGTCGTCATATTTTTTTTATAGTAATTCATTCATGCATATATGTATTCTAAGGCTTTCAAAAAAAATTCATAGTGATTTAATCATGCATATATGTGTTCTAAGGCTGTCAAAAAAAAATCATAGTGATTCAATCATGCATATATGTGTTCTAAGGTTGTCAAAAAATTTTATGGTCATTCAATCTTGGATATATGTGTTCTAATGCTGCCAAAAAAATTTGTAGTAATTTATTCATGCATATATATGTTCTAAGGCTGTCAAAAAAATTTCATAGTGATTCGGTCATGCATACGTGTTCTAATGCTATAAAAAAAAATTCATAGTGATTCAATCATGTATTTTCTAATGCTGTAAAAAAAAATCATAGTGGTTCAATCGTGCATATATGTGTTCTAAGGCTGTAAAAAAAAAATCATAGTGATTCAATAATACATATATGTTTTTCAAGGCTGTCAAAAAAGTTCATAGTGATTCAATCATACAGACATGTTTTCTAAGGTTGTCAAAAAATATTTATAATGATTCATTCATGCATATATGTCTTCTAATGCTGGCAAAAAAAATTTATAGTCATTCAATCATGCACATATTTTTTCTAAGGTTGTCAAAAAAAATTTATAGTGATCCAGTCATAGATATATGTGTTCTAATGCTGTCAAAAAAATATATAAATATTCAATCATGCATATATGTGTTCTAAGGCTGTCAAAAAATTTTCATAGTGATTCAATCATGTATATATTTTTTCTAAGGCTGTCAACAAAATTTCATAGAGATTCAATCATGCATATATGTGTTCTAATGTTGTTCAAAAACTTTCAAAGTGATTCAAACATGCATATATGTGTTCTAATGCTGTCAAAAAAATTTCATAGTGATTCAATGAGGCACATATGTGTCATAATGCTGTCAAAAAAATTTCATGGTAATTTAATCATGCATATATCTGTTCTGAGGCTATCACAAAAATGTCATTGTCATTGTCACTCAATCATGCATATATGTGTTCAAACATTTTAAAAAAAAATTTATAGTGATTGAATCTTGAATATATGTGTTCTAAGATTGTCAAAAAAAATTCATGGTGATTCAATCTTGCATATATATGTTCCAAGGTTGTTAAAAAAAATTCATTGTGATTCATTCATGCATATATGTGTTGTAAGGCTGTCAAATTTTTTTTATAGTGATTCAATCATGCATATATGTGTTCTAAGGTTATAAAAAAAAAATCATAGTGACTCAATCATGCATATATGTGTTCTAAGGTTATAAAATAAAAATCATAGTGATTTAATCATGCATATATGTGTTCTAAGGTTGTCAAAAATAATTCATAGTGATTCAATCATGCATATATGTGTTCTATGGCTTTCAAAAAAAATTCATAGTGATTCACTCATGCAGATATGTGTTCTAAGGCTATCAAAAAAATTTCATTGTGACTTAATCGTGCATATATGTGTTCTATGGCTGTCAAAAAAATTACATAATGTTCTAAGGCTGTGAAAAAAACTTCAAAGTGATTCAATCATGCATATATATGTTCTAAGGCTGTAAAAAAAATTAATAGTGATTCAATCTGCCATATATATGTTCTAAGGCTGTCAAAAAAATTTCATAGTGATTCAATCATGCATATATGTGTCTTAAGGTTATTTAAAAAATTTCATAGTGATTCAATAATGCATATATCTGTTCTATGGTTGTCAAAGAAATTTCATTGTGATTCAATAATGCATTGAAGTGTTCTAGGGCTATCAAAAAAATTTTGTAGTGATTCAATCATGCATATATGTGTTCTAAAGCTGTCAAAAAAATTTCATACTGATTCTATCATGCACATATGTGTTCTAAGGCTATAAAAAAAAATTCATAGTGATTCAGTCATGCACATATGTGTTCTAAGGCTATCAAATAAATTTCGTAGTGATTCAATCTTGCAGACATGTGTTCTAAGGTTGTCAAAAATATGTTTATTGTGATTCAATCATGTATAGAGGTGTTCTAAGGTTGTCAAAAAAATGTCATTGTGATTCAGTCATGCGTATATGTGTTATAAGCTAGTCTAAAAATTTTCATAGTGATTCAATCATGCATATATGTGTTCTAAGGCTCTCAAAAAAATTTCATAATGATTCAATCATGCATATTAGTGTTCTAAGTCTGTCAAAAAAATTTCAATCTTGCGTATATGTGTTCTAAGGCTGTCAACAAATTTCATAGTGATTCAATCATGCATATATGTGTTCTAAGGCTGACAAAAAAAAATCATAGTGATTTAGTCATGCAGATAAGTGTTCTAAGTTACTCAAAATTTTTTATAGTGATTCGATCATGCATATATTTGTTCCAATGTCAAGAAAATTTTATAGTGATTCAATCATGCATATATGTGTTCTAAGGTTGTCAATAAATTTTCATAGTGATTCAATCATGCATATATGTGTTCTAAGGCTATCAAAAAAGTTTTAGTATGATTCAGTCATGCCTATATGTATTTTGCGGCTGTTAAAAAAAAATCATTATTATTCAATCATGCATATATATGTTCTCAAGCTGTCAACAAAATTTCATAGAGATTCCATCATCCTTATATGTGTTCTAATGTTGTCAAAACAATTTCATAGTGATTCAATCCTGCATATATGTGTTCTATGGCTACCAATTTTTTTTTATAATGATTCAATCATGCATACATGTGTTCTATGGCTGCCAATTTTTTTTTATAATGATTCAATCATGCATACATGTGTTCAAAGGCTATCAAAAAAATTTCATAGTGATTCAATCATGCATATCTGTGATCTAATGCTATCAAAAAACTTTCATATTAATTCAATCATGCATATATGTGTTCTAAGGCTGTCACAAAAATTTCATAGTGACTCAATCATGCATATATGTGTTCTATGGTTATAAAAAAAAAATCATAGTGATTCAATCATGCATATATGTGTTCTAAGAATGTCAAAAACATTTCATGGTGATTCAATCTTGCATATATGTGTTCTAAGGCTGTCAAATTTTTTTTATAGTGATTCAATCATGCATATTTGTGTGCTAAGGCTGTCAAAAAAATTTCATAATTATTCAGTAATGTAAATAAGTGTTCTAATTTACTCAAAATAAAATTTATAGTGATTTAATCATGCGTGTATTTGTTTCAATGCTATCAAATTTTTTTATAGTGAATTAATCTTGCAAATATGTGTTCTAAGTTACTCAAAAAAAATTATAGTGATTCAATCATGAATATATGTGATCTAATGCTGTCAAAAAATTTTGATAGTGATTCAATCCTGCACTCATGTGTTCTAAGCTTGTGAAAAAAAAATCATAGTGATTCAATCATGCATATATATGTTCTAAGGCTATCAAAAAAATTTTATTGTGATTTAATCATGCATAGATGTATTCTAAGGCTATCAAAAAAATTGCATAGTGATTCAATCATGCATATATGTGTTTTAAGGCTGTCAAAAAAAGTTTATAGTGATTCAATCAAGCATACATGTGTTCTAAGGGTGTCAAAAAATTTTCATAGCTATTTAATCATGCAGATAAGTGTTCTAAGTTACTAAAAAAAATTTATAGTGACTCAATCAGGCATATATGTATTCTAATGCTGTCAAAAAAAATTTATAGTGATTCAATCATGCATATATGTTGTCAAAAAGTTTTTATAGTGATTCAAACTTGCATATATGTGTTCTATGTCTGTCAAAAAAAATTTATTGTGATTCAATCATGCATATGTGCTCTAAGGTTGTCATAAATATTTCACTCTTGCATATATGTGTTCTAACGTTTCCAAAAAAAATTCATAGTGATTCAATCATGCATATATGTGTTCTAAGGCTGTCAAAAAAATTTATAGTTATTCAATAATGCATATATGTGTTGCAAGGCTGTCAAAAAAAAATCATAGTGATTCAATCATGCATATATATGTTCTAAGTTTTTCAAAAAAATTTATAGTGATTCAGTAATACATATATGTTTTCTAAGGATGTCAAAAAAATTTCATAGTGATCCAATTATGCAAATATGTATTTTAAGGTTGTCAAAAAAATTTCATAGTGACTCAATCATGCATATATGTGTTCTCAGGCTGTGAAAAAAATTTCAAATTGATTCAATAATGCATATGTGTTCTAAGGCGGTGAGAAAAACTTCATAGTCATTCAATAATGCATATGTGTTCTAAGGCTGTTAAAAAAAATTCATAGTGATTCAATAAAACATATATGTGTTCTAAGGCTGTCAAAAAAAATTTGTAGTGAATCAATCATGCATATATGTGTTCAAAGGTTGTCAAAAAAATTTTATAGTTTTTCAATCATGCATATATATATTCTAAGTTTGTCAAAAAAAATTCATAGTGATTGAACCATGCATATATGTGTTCTAAGGCTGTCAAAAAAAGTTCATAGTGATTCAATAATGAATATATGTGTTCTAAGGCTGTCAAAAAAATTTCAAAGTGATTCACTCATGCATATATGTGTTCTAAGGCTCTCAAAAAACATTTATATTCACTGAATCATGCATATATGTGTTCTATAGCTGTCAAAAATATTTCATAGTGATTCAATCATGCATATATGTGTTTTATAGCTGTCAAAAAAAAATCATAGTGATTCAATCATGAATATATGTGTAAATGGCTGTCAAAAAAATTTTATTGTGATTCAATCATGCATATATGTGCTCTAAGGCTATTAAAAAAAATTTATAGTGATTTAATCATGCATATATGTGTCTTAAGGTTGTCGAATTTTTTTTATAGTGATTCAATTACTCATATATGTGTGTTAAGGCAGTGAAAAAAATTTCACAGTGATTCAATAATGCATATATGTGTTCTAAGGCTGTCAAAAAAATATTCATAGCGATTCACAAATGTATATATGTGTTCTAAGGCTGTCAAAAAAATTTCATAGTGACTCAATCATGCATATATGTGTTCTATGGCTATAAAAAAAAATTCATAGTCATTCAATTATACATATATGTGTGCTAAGGCTGCCAAAAAAATTTCATAGTGATTCAATAATTCATATGTGTTCTAAGGCTGTAAAAAAAAAATCAAAGTGACACAATCATGCATATATGTGTTCTAACGTTGTAAAAAAAAAATCATAGTGATTCAATCTGCATATATGTGTTCTAAGGTTGTTAAAAAAAAAATCATAGTGATTCAATCTTGCATTTATGTGTTTTAAGTTTGTTAAAAAAAATTCATAGTGATTCAGTCATGCATATATGTGTTCTAGGGCTATCAATTTTTTTTTTTAGTGATTCAATCTTGCATATATGATTTCTAAGGTTGTCAATGTGTTTTAAGGCTGTCAAAAAAATTTAATAGAGATTCAATCATGCATATATGTGTTCTAATTCTGTCAAATTTTTTTTTACTGATGCAATCATCCTTATATGTGCTCTAAGGTTGTCCAAAAAATTTCATAGTGATTGAATCATGCATATATGTGTTCTAAGGCTGTCAAAAAAATTCGATCATACATATATGTGTTTTAAGGCGGTCAAAAATATTTCATACTGATTCAATCAGGCATATATGTGCTTTAAGGCTGTCAAATTTTTTTTATAGTGATTCAATCATGCAGGTATGTGTTCTAAGTTACTCAAAAAAAAATTTATAATGATTCAATCATGCATATATGTGTTTTTAGGTTGTCAAAAAAAAATTCATAGTGATTCAATCATCCATATATGTGTTCTAAGGCTGTAAATTTTTTTTTATTGTGATTCAATCATGTATAGGCATGTTCTAAGGTTGTCAAAAAAATGTTATAGTGATTCAGTGATGGAGATAAGTGTTCGAAGTTAGTCAAAAAAGGTTTATACTGATTCAATCAAGCATATATGTGTTCTAATGTCAAAAAAATTTATAGTGATTTAATAATGCATATATGTGTTCTAAGGCTGTTAAAAAAGTTTTATTATTATTCAATCATGCATATCTGTGTTCTAAGGCTGTCAAAAAAATTTCATTATGATTCAATCATGCATATATATGTTCTAAGGCTGTTAATAAAATTTAATAGAGATTCAATCATCCATATATATGTTCTAATGCCATAAAAAAAATCATAATGATTCAGTCATGTATATATGTGTTCAAAGGCTGTCAAAAAATTTCATAGTGATTCAATCAGGCATATATGTGTTCTAAAGTTGTAAAAAAAAATTCATTGTGATTTAATCAATCATATATGTGTTTTAAGGTTGTCAAAAAAACATTATAGTGATTCAATCATGTATATATGTGTTCTAACTTTGTCAAAAAAAATTCATAGTGATTCAATCATGCATATATGTGTTCTAAGAATGTCAAAAAAAATTCATGGTGATTCAATCTAGCATATATGTGTTCTAAGGTTGTTAAGAAATTTTCATTGTGATTCAATCATGTGTAAATGTGTTCTAAGGCAGTCAAAATTTTTTTATAGTGATTCAATCATGAAGATATGTGTGCTTAGGTTGTCAAAAATTTTTATGGTGATTTAAACTTAGATATATGTATTCTAAGTCTGCCACAAATAATTTATAGTAACTTAATCATGCATATATGTGTTCTAAGGCTGTCAAAAAAATTTCATAGAGATTCAATCATGCAAATATCTGTTCTAAGGCTGTCCAAAAAATTTCACAGTGATTCAATCATGCATATATGTGTTATAAAGTTGTCAAAAAAGTTCATAGCGATCCAATCATATAGACGTGTTTTCTAAGGTTGTCAAATTTTTTTAGACTGATTCAATCATGCATATATTTTTTCTAAGGTGGTAAAAAAAATTTATAGTGATTCAATCATTCATATATGTGTTCCAAGGCTGTCAAACATATTTCATAGGGATTCAATCTTGCATATATTTGTCCTAAGGTTGTCAAAAAAATTCATAGTGATTTAATAATGTATATATGTGTTATACAGTTGTCAAAATTTTTTTATAGTGCTTCAATCATGTATATATGTGTTCTAAGGCTATCAAAAAAATTTCATAGTTATTCAATCATGCATATGTGTGTTCTAAGGCAGTCAAAAAAGAATTCTTATTGATTCAATCATACATATATGTGCTCCAAGACAGTCAAAAAAATGTTATAGTGATTCAATTATGAATATATGTGTTCTAAGGTTGTCAAAAATTTTCATAGCGATTCAATCACACATATATGTGTCCTAAGGTATTTGAAAAAAATTCAAAGTGATTCAAACGTGAATATATGTGTTCTAAGGTTCTAAAAAAAAATTTATAGTTATTCAATCATACATATATGTGTTCTAAGGCTCTCAAAAAAAATTCATAGTAATTCAATCATGTATATATGTTCTTAGGCTGTCAAAAAAAATCCATAGTGATTCAATCATGCATATATGTGTTCTATGGCTATAAAAAAAAATTCATAGTGATTCAATCATGAATATATGTGTTCTAAGGATATCAAAAAAAATTCAAAGTGATTCAATCATGCAGAGATGTGTTCTAAGAATGCTGTCAAAAAAATTATAATGATTCAATAATGCATTATTGTGTTCTAATGTTGTCAAAAAATAATTCCTAGTAATTCAATCATGCATTTATGTGTTCTAAGATTGTCAAAAAAATTTCATAGTGTTTCAATCACAAATATATGTGTTCTACCACTATAAAAAAAATTTATAGTGATTCAATCATGCCTATATTTGTTCTAAGGCTGTCAAAAAAATTCCATAGTGATTCAATCTTGCATGTATGTGTTCTGATGCTGTTAAATTTTTTTATAAAGATTCAACCATGCATATATGTGTTCTAAGGCTGTCAACAAAATTTCATAGTGATTCAATCATGTATATATGTGCTCTAAGGTTGTCAAAAAAATTTATAGTGATTCAATCATGCATATATATGTTCTAACCCTGTCAAAAAAATGTCATAGAGATTCAATCATGCATATATGCGTTCTAAGGCTGTCAAATTTTTTTTATAGCGATTGAATCTTGCAGATATGAGTTCTAAGGTTATTAAAAAAAAATTACAATGATTCAATCTTGGATATATGTGTTCTAAAGCGGTAAAAAAAACCTTGTAGTAATTCAATCATGCATATATGTGTTCTAAGGCTGTCAAAAAAAAATCATAGTGATTCAATCATTTATATATGTGTTCTAATGCTGTCAAACAAATTTATAGTGATTCAATCAAGCATATATGTGTTCTAAGGCTGTCAAAAAAAATTCATAGTGATTGAATCATGCATATATGTGTTCTAACATTGTCAAAAAAATTTCATTGTGATTGAATCATGCATATACGCATTCTATGGTTGTCAAAAAAAGTTCATAGTGATTCAATCATGCATATATGTGTTCTAGGTTTGTCAAAAAAAATTCATAGTGATTCAATCATGCATATTTGTGTTCTAAGGCAGACAAAAAATTTTCATCGTGATTCAATCATGCATATATGTGTTCTAAGGCTGAAAAAAAATTTAAAGTGAATCAATCATGCATCTATGTGTTCTAAGTGTGTCAAAAAATTATTATAGTGATTCAATCATGCATATATGTGTTTGAAGGCTGTAAAAAATTTTCATAGTGATTCAATCATGCATATATGTGTTCTAAGGCTGTCAAAAAAATTTCGTAGTGATTCAATCATGCATATTTGTGTTCTACGGTTATCAAAATTTTTTTATAGTGATTCAATCATGCATATACACGTTCTATGTTTTTCTAAAAAATTTCATGCATGATTCAATCATAAATATATGTGTTCTAGGGCTGTCAAAAAAAATTCATTGTGATTCAATCATGCATATATGTGTTCTATGGCTGTCAAAAAAATTTCATAATGTTCTAAGGCTGTGAAAAAAAATTCAAAGTGATTCAATCATGCATATATATGTTCTAAGGCTGTAAAAAAAATTCATAGTGATTCAATCTGCCATATATATGTTCTAAGGCTGTCAAAAAAATTTCACAGTGATTCAATCATGCATATATGTGTCCTAAGGTTATTAAAAAATTTCATAGAGATTCAATAATGCATATATCTGTTCTATGGTTGTCAAAGAAATTTCATTGTGATTCAATAATGCATTGAAGTGTTCTAGGGCTATCAAAAAAATTTTGTAGTGATTCAATCTTGATATATGTGTTCTAATGCCGTCAAATTTTTTTTATAGTAATTCATTCATGCATATATGTATTCAAAAGCTTTCAAAAAAAAATCATAGTGATTCAATCATGCAGATATGTGTTCTAAGGTTGTAAATTTTTTTTTATAGTGATTCAATCTTGATATATGTGTTCTAATGCCGTCAATTTTTTTTTATAGTAATTCATTCATGCATATATGTATTCTAAGGCTTTCAAAAAAAATTCATAGTGATTCAATCATGCATATATGTGTTCTAAGGGTGTCAAAAAAATTTCATTGTGATTCAATAATGCATATATTTGTTCTATGGTTGTCAAATAAATTTTATTTTGATTCAATAATGCATTGAAGTGTTCTAGGGCTATCAAAAAAATTTTGTAGTGATTCAATCATGCATATATGTGTTCTAAAGCTGTCAAAAAAATTTCATAGTGATTCAATCTTGCACATATGTGTTCTAAGGCTATAAAAAAAAATTCATAGTGATTCAGTCGTGCACATATGTGTTCTAACGCTATCAAATAAATTTCATAGTGATTCAATCTTGCAGACATGTGTTCTAAGGTTGTCAAAAACATGTTTATTTTTATTCAATCATGTATAGAGGAGTTCTAAGTTTGTCAAAAAAATGTCATTGTGATTCAGTCATGCGTATATGTGTTATAAGCTTGTCTAAAAATTTTCATAGTGATTCAATGACGCATATATGTATTTTAAGGCTCTAAAAAAAAATTCATAGTGATTCAATCATGCATATTAGTGTTCTAAGTCTGTCAAAAAAATTTCAAACTTGCGTATATGTGTTCTAAGGCTGTCAAACAAATTTCATAGTGATTCAATCATGCATATATCTGTTCTAAGGCTGTCAAAAAAAAATCATAGTCATTAAGTCATGCAGATAAGTGTTCTAAGTTACTCAAAAAATTTTAGAGTGATTCGATCATGCATATATTTGTTCCAAGGTCAAGAAAATTTTATAGTGATTCAATCATGCATATATGCGTTTGAAGGCTGTAAAAAATTTTCGTAGTGATTCAATCATGCATATATGTGTTCTAAGGCTGTCAAAAAAATTTCGTAGTGGTTCAATCATGCATATTTGTGTTCTCCGGTTATCAAAATTTTTTTATAGTGATTCAATCATGCATATACACGTTCTATGTTTTTCGTAAAAATTTCATGCATGATTCAATCAAAAATATATGTGTTCTAGGGCTGTCAAAAAAATTTCATTGTGAGTCAATCATGCATATATGTGTTCTATGGCTGTCAAAAAATTTTCATAATGTTCTAAGGCTGTGAAAAAAATTTCTAAGTGATTCAATCATGCATATATATGTTCTAAGGCTGTAAAAAAAATTCATAGTGATTCAATCTGCCATATATATGTACTGAGGCTGTCAAAAAAATTTCATAGTGATTCAATCATGCATATATGTGTCCTAAGGTTATTAAAAAAATTTCATAGTGATTCAATAATGCATATATTTGTTCTATGGTTGTCAAAGAAATTTCATTGTGGTTCAATAATGCATTGAAGTGTTCTAGGGCTATCAAAAAAATTTTGTAGTGATTCAATCATGCATATATGTGTTCTAAAGCTGTCAAAAATATTTCATAGTGATTCAATCATGCACATAAGTGTTCTAAGGCTATAAAAAAAATTCATAGTGATTCAGTCATGCACATATGTGTTCTAAGGCTATCAAATAAATTTCATAGTGATTCAATCTTGCAGACATGTGTTCTAAGGTTGTCAAAAACATGTTTATTGTGATTCAATCATGTATAGAGGTGTTCTAAGGTTGTCAAAAAAATGTCATTGTGATTCATTCATGCGTATATGTGTTATAAGCTTGTCTAAAAATTTTCATAGTAATTCAATGACGCATATATGTATTTTAAGGCACTCAAAAAAATTTCATAGTGATTCAATCATGCATATTAGTGTTTTAAGTCTGTCAAAAAAATTTCAATCTTGAGTATATGTGTTCTAAGGCTGTCAAACAAATTTCATAGTGATTCAATCATGCATATTTGTGTTCTAAGGCTGTCAAAAAAAAAATCATAGTGATTCAGTCATGCAGATAAGTGTTCTAAGTTACTCAAAAAATTTTATAGTGATTGGATCATGCATATATTTGTTATAATGTCAAGAAATATTTATAGTGATTCAATCATGCATATATGTGTTCTAAGGTTGTCAAAAAAACTTCATAGTGATTCAATCATGCATATATGTGTTCTAAGGCTGTCAAAAAAGTTTTAGTATGATTCAGTCATGCCTATATGTATTCTGAGGCTATTAAAAAAAATTCATTATTATTCAATCATGCATATATATGTTCTCAAGCTGTCAACAAAATTTCATAGAGATTCCATCATCCTTATATGTGTTCTAATGCTGTGAAAACAATTTCATAGTGATTCAATCCTGCATATATCTGTTCTATGGCTGCCAATTTTTTTTTATAATGATTCAATCATGCATACATGTGTTCAAAGGCTGTCAAAAAAATTTCATAGTGATTCAATCATGCATATCTGTGATCTAATGCTGTCAAAAAAATTTCATAGTAATTCAATCATGCATATATGTGTTATAAGGCTGTCACAAAAATTTCATAGTGACTCAATCATGCATATATGTGTTCTAAGGTTATCAAAAAAATTTCATAGTGATTCAATCATGCATATATGTGTTCTAAGATTGTCAAAAAAATTTCATGGTGATTCAGTCTTGCATATATATGTTCTAAGGTTGTTAAAAAAATTTCATAGTCTTTTAATTATGCATATATGTGTTCTAAGGCTGTCAAATTTTTTTTATAGTGATTCAATCATGCATATGTGTGTGCTAAGGCTATCAAAAAAATTTCATAATTATTCAGTCATGTAGATAAGTGTTCTAAGTTACTCAAAAAAAAATTATAGTGATTCAATCATGCGTGTATGTGTTTCAAGGCTATCAATTTTTTTTATAGAGAATTAATCTTGCAAATATGTGTTCTAGGTTACTCAAAAAAAATTATAGTGATTCAATCATGAATATATGTGATCTAATGCTGTCAAAAAAATTTGGTAGTGATTCAATCCTGCATTCATGTGTTCTAAGCTTGTGAAAAAAATTTTATAGTGATTCAATCATGCATATATATGTTCTAAGGCTGTCAAAAAAAAATTATTGTGATTTACTCATGCATAGATATATTCTAAGGCTATCAAAAAAATTGCATAGTGATTCAATCATGCATATATGTGTTTTAAGGCTGTCAAACAAAGTTCATAGTGATTCAATCAAGCATACATGTGTTCTAAGGGTGTCAAAAAAATTTCATAGCTATTCAATCATGCAGATAAGTGTTCTAAGTTACTAAAAAAAAATTTATAGTGATTCAATCATGCATATATGTGTTCTAAGCTTGTCAAATTTTTTTTATAGTGATTCAAACTTCCATATATGTGTTCTGAGTCTGTCAAAAAAAATTTATTGTGATTCAATCATGCATATGTGCTCTAAGGTTGTCATAAGAATTTCACTCTTGCATATATGTGTTCTAACGTTTCTAAAAAAATTTCATAGTGATTCAATCATGCATATATGTGTTCTAAGGCTGTCAAAAAAATTTTATAGTTATTCAATAATGCATATATGTGTTGCAAGGCAGTAAAAAAAAAATCATAGTGATTCAATCATGCATTTATATGTTCAAAGTTTGTCAAAAAAATTTATAGTGATTCAGTAATACATATATGTGTTCTAAGGCAGTCAAAAAAATTTCATTGTGATCCAATTATGCAAATATGTATTTTAAGGTTGTCAAAAAAATTTCATAGTGACTTAATCATGCATATATGTGTTCTCAGGCTGTGAAAAAAATTTCAAACTGATTCAATAATGCATATGTGTTCTAAGGCGGTGAGAAAAACTTCATAGTCATTCAATAATGCATTTATGTGTTCTAAGGCTGTAAAAAAAAAATCATAGTGATTCAATAAAGCATATATGTGTTCTAAGGCTGTCAAAAAAAATTTGTAGTGAATCAATCATGCACATATGTGTTCAAAGGTTGTCAAAAAAATTTTATAATTTTTCAATCATGCATATATATATTCCAAGTTTGTCAAAAAAAATTCATAGTGATTCAACCATGCATATATGTTTTCTAAGGCTGTCAAAAAAAGTTCATAGTGATTCAATAATGATCATATGTGTTCTAAGGCTGTCAAAAAAATTTCAAAGTGATTCACTCATGCATATATGTGTTTTATAGCTATCAAAAAAAATTATTGTGATTCAATCATGCATATATGTGTATAAGGCTGTCAAAAAAAATTTATATTCACTGAATCATGCATATATTTGTTCTAAGGCTGTCAAAAAAAATTCATAGTGATTTAATCATGCATATATGTGTTTTATAGCTGTAAAAAAAAATTCATAGTGATTCAATCAAGCATATATGTGTATAAGGCTGTCAAAAAAAATTTATTGTGATTCAATCATGCATATATGTGTCTAAGGCTATTAAAAAAAATTATAGTGATTCAATCATGCATTTATGTGTCATAAGGTTGTCAAATTTTTTTTATAGTGATTCAATCACTTATATATGTGTGTTAAGGCAGTGAAAAAAATTTCACAGTGATTCAATAATGCATATATGTGTTCTAAGGCTGTCAAAAAAATATTCATAGCGATTCACAAATGTATATATGTGTTCTAAGGCTGTCAAAAAAATTTCATAGTGACTCAATCATGCATATATGTGTTCTATGGCTATAAAAAAAAATTCATAGTCATTCAATTATACATATATGTGTGTTAAGGCGGCCAAAAAATTTTCATAGTGATTCATTATTTTATAAGTGTTCTAAGGCTGTAAAAAAAAAATCAAAGTGACACAATCATGCATATATATGTTCTAAGGTTGTAAAAAAAAAATCATAGTGATTCAATCATGCATATATGTGTATAAGGCTCTCAAAAAAGATTTATATTCACTGAATCATGCATATATGTGTTCTAAGGCTGTCAAAAAAAATTCATAGTGATTCAATCATGCATATATGTGTTTTATAGCTGTCAAAAAAAATTCATAGTGATTAAATCATGCATATATATGTATAAGGCTGTCAAAAAAAATTTATTGTGATTCAATCATGCATATATGTGCTCTAAGGCTATTAAAAAAAAATTATAGTGATTCAATCATGCATTTATGTGTCTTAAGGTTGTCACAAAAAATTTATAGTGATTCAATCACTCATATATGTGTGTGAAGGCAGTGAAAAAAATTTCACAGTGATTCAATAATGCATATATGTGTTCTAAGGCTGTCAAAAAAATATTCATAGCGATTCACAAATGTATATACGTGTTATAAGGCTGTCATATATGTGTTCTATGGCTATAAAAAAAAAATCATAGTCATTGAATTATACATATATATGTGCAAAGGCTGCCAAAAAATTTTCATAGTGATTCAATAATTCATATATGTGTTCTAAGGTTGTAAAAAAAAAATCAAAGTGACACAATCATGCATATATGTGTTCTAACATTGTAAAAAAAAAATCATAGTGATTCAATCTGCAATTATGTGTTCTAAGGTTGTTAAAAAAAAATCATAGTGATTCAATCTTGCATTTATGTGTTTTAAGTTTGTTAAAAAAAATTCATAGTGATTCAATCATGCATATATGTGTTCTAGGCCTGTCAATTTTTTTTTGCAGTGATTCAATCTTGCATATATGATTTCTAAGGTTGACAATGTGTTCTAAGGCTGTCAAAAAAAATTTAATAGTGATTCAATCATGCATATATGTGTTTTAATTCTGTCAAAAAATTTTGGTAGTGATTCAGTCATCCTTATATGTGCTCTAAGGTTGTCCAAAAAATTTCATAGTGATTGAATCATGCATATATGTGTTCTAAGGCTGTCAAAAAAATTTCGATCATACATATATGCGTTTTAAGGCGGTCAAGAATATTTCATACTGACTCAATCAGGCATATATGTGTTTTAAGGCTGTCAATTTTTTTTTATAGTGATTCTATCATGCAGGTATGTGTTCTAAGTTACTCAAAAAAAAATTTATAGTGATTCAATCATGCATATATGTGTTTTTAGGTTGTCAAAAAAAAATCATAGTGATTCAATCATCCATATATGTGTTCTAAGGCTGTAAATTTTTTTTTATTGTGATTCAATCATGTATAGGCGTGTTCTAAGGTTGTCAAAAAAATGTTATAGTGATTCAGTGATGGAGATAAGTGTTCGAAGTTAGTCAAAAAAGGTTTATAGTGATTCAATCAAGCATATATGTGTTCTAATGTCAAAAAATTTTATAGTGATTCAATAATGCATTTATGTGTTCTAAGGCTGTTAAAAAAGTTTTATTATTATTCAATCATGCATATCTGTGTTCTAAGGCTGTCAAAAAAATTTCATTATGATTCAATCATGCATATATATGTTCTAAGGCTGTTAATAAAATTTAATAGAGATTCAATCATCCATATATATGTTCTAATGCCATAAAGAAAATCGTAATGATTCAATCATGTATATATGTGTTCTAAGGCTGTCAAAAAAATTTCATAGTGATTCAATCAGGCATATATGTGTTCTAAAGTTGTAAAAAAAAATTCATTGTGATTTAATCAATCATATATGTGTTTTAAAGTTGTCAAAAAAACTTTATAGTGATTCAATCATGTATATATGTGTTCTATCATTGTCAAAAAAAATTCATAGTGATTCAATCATGCATATATGTGTTCTAAGAATGTCAAAAAAATTTCATGGTGATTCAATCTTGCATATATGTGTTCTAAGGTTGTTAAGAAATTTTTATTGTGATTCAATCATGCGTATATGTGTTCTAAGGCAGTCAAATTTTTTTTATAGTGATTCAATCATGAAGATATGTGTGCTTAGGTTATCATAAAATTTTATGGTGATTTAAACTTGGATATATGTATTCTAAGGCTGCCACAAATAATTTGTAGTAACTTAATCATGCATATATGTGTTCTAAGGCTGTCAAAAAATTTTCAAAGTGATTCAATCATGCAAATATGTGTTCTAAGGCTGTCAAAATAACTTCATTGTGATTCAATCATGCATATATGTGTTCTAAAGTTGTCAAAAAAGTTCATAGTGATTCAATCATATAGAGTTTTCTAAGGTTGTCAAAAATTTTGTATACTGATTCAATCATGCATATATTTTTTCTAAGGTGGTAAAAAAAAATTTATAGTGATTCAATCATCCATATTTGTGTTCTAAGGCTGTCAAACATATTTCATAGGGATTCAATCATGCATATATTTGTCCTAAGGTTGTCAAAAAAATTCATAGTGATTTAATAATGTATATATGTGTTATACAGTTGTAAAAAAAAAATTATAGTGCATCAATCATGTATATATGTGTTCTAAGGCTATCAAAAAAAATTCATAGTTATTCAATCATGCATATGTGTGTTCTAAGGCAGTCAAAAAAATTTCTTAGTGATTCAATCATGCATATATGTGCTCTAAGACAGTCAAAAAAATGTTATAGTGATTCAATTATGAATATATGTGTTCTAAGGCTGTCAAAAATTTTCATAGCGATTCAATCACGCATATATGTGTCCTAAGGTATTTGAAAAAAATTCAAAGTGATTCAAACATGAATATATGTGTTCTAAGGTTCTAAAAAAAAATCTATAGTTATTCAATCATGCATATATGTGTTCTAAGGTTGTCAAAAAAATTTTATGGTGATTCAATCTTGCATATATGTGTTCTAAGGCTCTAAAAAAAAATTCATAATAATTCAATCATGTATATATGTTCTAAGGCTGTCAAAAAAAATCCATAGTGATTCAATCATGCATATATGTGTTCTATGGCTGTCAAAAAAAAATTCATAGTGATTCAATAATGAATATATGTGTTCTAAGGCTATCAAAAAAAATTCAAAGTGATTCAATCAAGCAGAGATGTGTTCTAAGAATGCTGTCAAAAAAATTATAGTGATTCAATCATGCATATTTGTGTTCTAATGCTGTCAAAAAATAATTCCTAGTGATTCAATCATGCATTTATGTGTTCTAAGGCTGTCAAAAAAATTTATGTGTTCTACCACTATAAAAAAAAATTTATAGTGATTCAATCATGCATATATTTGTTCTAAGGCTGTCAAAAAAATTCCATAGTGATTCAATCTTGCATATATGTGTTCTGATACTGTTAAATTTTTTTATAAAGATTCAACCATGCATATATGTGTTCTAAGGATGTCAACAAAATTTCATAGTGATTGAATCATGCATATATGTGCTCTAAGGTTGTCAAAAAAATTTATAGTGATTCAATCATGCATATATATGTTCTAACGCTGTCAAAAAAATGTCATAGAGATTCAATCATGCATATATGTGTTCTAAGGCTGTCAAATTTTTTTTATAGCGATTGAATCTTGCAGATATGGGTTCTAAGGTTATTAAAAAAAATTACAATGATTCAATCTTGGATATATGTGTTCTAATGCGGTAAAAAAAAACTTGTAGTAGTTCAATCATGCATATATGTGTTCTAAGGCTGTCAAAAAAAATTCATAGTGATTCAATCATGCATATATGTGTTCTAATGCTGTCAAACAAATTTATAGTGATTCAATCAAGCATATATGTGTTCTAAGGCTGTCAAAAAAAAATTATAGTGATTGAATCATGCTTATATGTGTTCTAACATTGTAAAAAAAAATTCATTGTGATTGAATCATGCATATACGCATTTTATGGTCGTCAAAAAAAGTTCATAGTGATTCAATCATGCATATATGTGTTCTAGGTTTGTCAAAAAAAAATTATAGTGATTCAATCATGCATATTTGTGTTCTAAGGCTGACAAAAAAATTTCATCGTGATTCAATCATGCATATATGTGTTCTAAGGCTGAAAAAAAATTTAAAGTGATTCAATCATGCATATATGTGTTCTAAGTCTGTGAAAAAATTTTTATAGTGATTCAATCATGCATATATGTGTTTGAAGGCTGTAAAAAATTTTCATAGTGATTCAATCATGAATATATGTGTTCTAAGGTTTCAAAAAAATTTTTGTAGTGATTCAATCATGCATATTTGTGTTCTACGGTTATCAAAAATTTTTTATAGTGATTCAATCATGCATATACACGTTCTATGTTTTTCGAAAAAAATTCATGCATGATTCAATCATAAATATATGTGTTCTAGGGCTGTCAAAAAAAATTCATTGTGATTCAATCATGCATATATGTGTTCTAAGGCTGTCAAAAAAATTTCATAGTGATTCAATCATGCAATTTTTGTTCTAAGGCTACCAAAAAAAAAGCATAGTGATTCAATCTTGTATATATGTGTTCTAAGGCTTTAAAAAAAATTCTATAATGCTTCAATCATGCATATATGTTTTCTAAGGCTATCAAAATACTTTCAAAGTGATTCAATCATGCTGAGATGTGTTCTAAGAATGCTGTCAAAAAAATTATAGTGATTCAATTATGCATATATGTGTTCTAATGCTGTAAAAAAAAATCATAGCGATACAATCATGCATATATGTGTTCTAAGGCTGTCAAAAAAATTTCATAGTGTTTCAATCATGAATATATGTGTTCTACCACTATGGCTCTAAGGGTCTCAAAAAATTTCATAGTGTTTCAGTCATGAATATATGTGATTTAATTATGCAAATATTTGCTCTAAGGCTCTCAAAAAAAATTGATAGTGATTCAATCTGGAATATATGTGTTCTAATGCTGTTAAATTTTTTTATAAAAATTCAATTATGCATATATGTGTTCTAAGGCTGTCAAAAAAATTTCATAGGGAATCAATTATGCATATATGTGCTCTAAGGTTGTCAAAATTTTTTTATAGTGATTCAATCATGCATATGTGTGTTCTAATGCTGTCAAAAAAATCTCATAGAGATTCAATCATGCAGATATGTGTTCTAAGACTGTCAAATTTTTTTTTATAATGATTCAATCATGCAGATATGTCTTCTACGGTTATCAAAAAGTTTTTACAGAGATTCAATCTTGACTATTTGTGTTCTAATGCTATAAAAAAAATTATAGTAATTCAATCATGTATATATGTGTTCTAAGGCTGTCAAAAAAAAATCATAGTGATTCAATCATGCAGATATGTGTAATAAGTTTGTCAAAAAAAAATTATAGTGATTAAATCATGCATATATGTGTTTTAAAGCAGTAAAAAAAATTTCATAGTGATTCAATCATGCATGTATGTGTTCTAAGGCTGTCAAAAAAATTCATAGTGATTCAATCATGCACATATGTGTTCTAAGGTAGTGAAAAAAACTTCATAGTGATTGAATCATGCATATACGCATTCTATGGTTGTCAAAAAAAGTTCATAGTGATTCAATCAAGCATGTATCTGTTCTAGGATTGTCAAAAAAAATTCATATTGATTCAATCATGCATATATGTTTTCTATGGCAGTCAAATTTTTTTTATAGTGATTCAATCATGCATATTTGTGTTCTAAGGCAATCAAAAACAAAATTATAGTGATTCAATCTTGTATATATGTGTTCTAAGGCCGTAAAAAAAATTTCATAGTGTTTCAATCAATCATATATGTGTTCTAAGGCTGAAAAAATACTTAAAGTGATTCAATCATGAATATATGTGTTCTAAGTCTGTCAAACAATTTTTGTAGTGATGCAATCATCCATATAATTGTTCTAAGACTGTAAAAAAAAATTCATATTGATTCAATCATGCATATATCTGTTCTAAGGCTGTCAAAAAAATTACATAGTGATTCAATCATGCATATATGTGTTATAATGCTGCCAACAAAAAATTATAGTGATTCACTCATGCATATATGTGTTCTAAGGCTCTAAAAAAAATTCATAGTTTTTCAAACATGCATATATGTGTTCTAAGGCTCTCAAAAAAACTTCATTGTGATTCAATCATGCATATTTGTGTTCTACCGTTGTCAAATTTTTTTTATAGTGATTCAAACATACATATGCACGTTCTATGTTTTTCAAAAAAATTTCATAGTGATTCAATCATGAATATATGTGTTATAAGGCTGTCAAAAAAAATTCGTTATGATTCAATCATGCATATATGTGTTCTAAGGCTGTCAAAAAAAGTTCATAGTGATTCAATCATGAATATATGTGTTCTACCACTATGGCTCTAAGGCTCTCAAAAAATTTCATAGTGTTTCAATCATGGATATATGTGATTTAATTCTGCAAATATTTGCTTTAAGGCTTTCAAAAAAAATTGATAGTGATTCAATCGTGAATATACGTGTTCTAATGCTGTTAATTTTTTTTATAAAAATTCAATTATGCATATATGTGTTCTAAGGCTGTCAAAAAAAATTCATAGGGAACAATTAGGCATATATGTGCTCTAAGGTTGTCAAATTTTTTTTATAGTGATTCAATCATGCATATGTGTGTTCTAATGATTTCAAAAAAATCTCATAGAGATTCAATCATGCAGATATGTGTTCTAAGGCTGTCAAATTTTTTTTTATAGTGATTCAATCATGCAGATATGTGTTCTAAGGTTATCAAAAAGTATTTACAGATATTCAATCTTGCCTATTTGTGTTCTAATGCTATAAAAAATTTTGTAGTAATTCAATCATGTATATATGTGTTCTAAGGATGTCAAAAAAAATTCATAGTGATTCAATCATGCAGATATGTGTAATAAGGTTGTCAAAAAAATTTTATAGTGATTAAATCATGCATATATGTGTTTTAAAGCAGTAAAAAAAAATTCATAGTGATTCAATCATGCATATATGTGTTCTAAGGCTGTCAAAAAAAAATTATAGCGATTCAATTATACATATATGTGTTCTAATGCTGTCAAACAAATTTTATAGTGATTCAATCATGCATGTATGTGTTCTAAGGCTGTCAAAAAAATTCATAGTGATTCAATCATGCATATATGTATTCTAAGGTAGTGAAAAAAACTTCATAGTGATTGAATCATGCATATACGCATTCTATGGTTGTCAAAAAAAGTTCATAGTGATTCAATCATGCATATATCTGTTCTAGGATTGCCAAAAAAAAATCATTGTGATTCAATCATGTATATATGTTTTCTAAGGCAGTCAAATTTTTTTTATAGTGATTCAATCATGCATATTTGTGTTCTAAGGCAATAAAAAAAAATCATAGTGATTCAATCTTGTATATATGTGTTCTAAGGCCGCCAAAAAATTTTCATAGTGATTCAATCATGCTTATATGTGTTCTAAGGCTGAAAAAATACTTAAATTGATTCAATCATGCATATATGTATTCTAAGTCAGTCAAACAAATTTTGTAGTGATTCAATCATCCATATAATTGTTCTAAGACTGTAAAAAAAATTTCATATTGATTCAATCATGCATATATGTGTTCTAAGGCTGTCAAAAAAATTACATAGTGATTCAATTATGCATATATGTGTTATAATTCTGCCAACAAAAAATTATAGTGATTCAATCATGCATATATGTGTTTTATGGCTCTAAAAAAAAATTCATAGTTTTTCAAACATGCATATATGTGTTCTAAGGCTCTCAAAAAAACTTCATTGTAATTCAATCATGCATATTTGTGTTCGACGGTTGTCAAAAATTTTTTATAGTGATTCAAACATACATATGCACGTTCTATGTTTTTCAAAAAAAATTCATAGTGATTCAATCATGAATATATGTGTTATAGGGCTGTCAAAAAAATTTCATTGTGATTCAATCATGCAAATATGTGTTCTAAGGCTGTCAAAAAAAGTTCATAGTGATTCAATCATGCAATTTGTGTTCTAAGGTTGTCAAAAAAAATTCATAGTGATTCAATCTTTAATATATGTGTTCTAAGGCTGTCAAAATTTTTTTATAGTGCTTCAATCATGCATATATGTGTTCTAAGGCTGTCAAAAAAAAATTATAGTGATTCAATAATATAGAGATGTCTTCTAAGGCTGTAAAAAAAAATTTATTGTGTTTCGATCATGCATATATGTGTTCTAATTCTATCAAACAAATTTTATAGTTATTCAATCATTCATATATGTGTTCTAAGGTTTTAAAAAAAAAATTCATAGTGTTTCAATCATGCATATACGTGTTCTAAGGCTGTTAAAGAAAAAACATAGTGATTCAATCATGTATATATGTATTCTAAGGCTCTCAAAAAAAATTTAGATTGATTCAATCATGCATATATGTGTTCTAAGTTTGTCAAAAAAACTTCATGGAGATTTAATCATGCATATATGTGTTCTATGGAAGTAAAAAAAATTTTGTAGTGATTAAATCTTGCATATATGTGGTCTAAGGCTGTAAAAAAAAATTCATAGTGATTTCATGCATATATGTAGCCTATGGTTGTAAAAAAAAATTTATAGTGAGTCAATCAGGCAGATATGTGTTCAAAGGTTGTCAAAATCTTTCTATAGTGATTCAATCATTCATATATGTGTTCTAAGGCTCTCAAAAAATTTTCATTATAATTCAATCATGCATATATGTGCCCTAAGGTTCTCAAAAAAATTTCATAGTGACTCAATCATGCGTATATGTGTTCTAAGGGTTTCAAAAAAATTTCATAGTGGTTCATTCATTCACATATTTGTTCTAAGTTTGTCAAAAAAAAATTATAGTGATTCAAAGTGTTCTAACACTGTCAAAATAATTTCATAATGATTCAATCATGCATATATGTGTTGTAATGGTATCAAAAAAATTCATAGTGATTCAATCATGCATATTTGTGTTCTAAGGCTGTTAAAAAAAAATCATAGTGATTCAATGATGCATATATTTCTTCCAAGGCTGTGAAATTTGTTTTATAGTGATTCAATCATGCACATATGTAGTCCAAGGCTCTTAAAAAAATTTCATAGTGATTCAATCATGCATATATATGTTCTGAGGCTGTCAAAAAAATTTCATAGAGATTCAATCAAGCGTATATGTGTTCTAAGGATCTCATAAAATTTTTATAGTGATTCAATCATGCATATATGTGCTCTATTGCTACCAAAAAAAAATTTGTAGTGATTCAATCGCGCATATATGTGTTCTAAGGTTGTCAAAAAATTTCATAGTGATTGAATCATGCATATACGCAATGTATGGTTGTTAAAAAAAATTCATAGTGATTCAATCTTGCATATCTGTGTTCTAGGGTTGTCAGAAAAAAATCATAGTTATTGAATCATGCATATATGTGTTCTAAGGTTGTCAAAAAATTTCATGGTGATTCAATCATGCATATATGTGTTCTAATGCTGCCAAAAAAAAAGTTGTAGTGATTCCACCAAGCATATATATGTTCTAAGGCAGTCAAAAAAATTTCATAGTGATTCAATCATGCATATATGAGTTCTAAGGCTCTCAAAAAAAACTCATAGTGATTCAATCATGCAGATATGTATTCTAAGGCTGTCAAAAAAAAATTTAAGTGATTCAATCATGCATATATATGTTCTAAGGCTGTCAAACAAATTTTGTAGTGATTCAATCATGCATATATGTACTCTAAGGCTCTCAAAAAAATTTCATAGTTTTTTAATCATGCATATATGTGTTCTAAGGCTCTCAAAAAAATTTCATAGTTGTTCAATCATGCATATATGTGCTCTAAGGCTCTCAAAAAAATTTCATAGTGATTTAATCATGCATATATGTGTTCTAAGGTTTTCCAAAAAAAATCATAGGGATTCAATCATGCATATACGCGTTCTATGGTTATAAAAAAAAAATCATAGTGATTCAATCATACATATAAGTGTTCTAATGCTGTCAAAAAAAATTCCTAGTGATTCAATCATGCTTACATGTGTTCTAATGTTGTCAAAAAAGTTTTGTAGTGATTTAATCAAGCATATGTGTTCTAATGGTGTAAAAAAAAATTCTTAGTGTTTTAATCATGCATATATGTGTTCTAAGGCTGTAAAAAAAAATTCATAGTGCTTCAATCATGGATATATGTGTTCTACAGCTATAAGAAAAATTCATAGTGATTCAATCATGCATATATTTGTTCTAAGGCTATCAAAAAAAATTCATAGTGATTCAATCTTGCATATATGTGTTCTGATGCTCTTAGATTTTTTTATAGAGATTCAATCATGCATATGTGTGTTCTAACGCTATCATAAAAATTTCATTGTGATTCAATCAAGCAAATATGTGCTCCAAGGTTGTCAATCTTTTTTTATAGAGATTCAATCAAACATATATGCGTTCTAACACTGTCAAAAAAATTTCATAGTGATTCAATGATTCATGTATGTGTTATAAGGCTGTCAAAAATTATTTATATTGATTCAATCATGCTGATATGTGTTCTGAGGTTGTAAAAATTTTTTTATAGTGATTCAATTTTTGATATATGTGTTCTAATGCTGTCAACAAAATTTTACAGTAATTCAATTATGCATATTTGTGTTCTAAGGCTGTAAAAAAAAAATCATAGTGATTCAATCATGCATATATGTGTTCTAAGTTTGTCAAAAAAAATTATAGTGATTCAATCTTGTATATATGTGTTCTAAGGCTGTCAAAACAATTTCATAGTGATTCAATCATGCATATATGTGTTATAAGTCTGTCAAACAAATTTTATAGTGATTCAATCATGCACATATGTGTTTTAAGGCTGTCAAAAATATTTCATAGTGATTCAATTATGCATATATGTGTTCTACGGCTGTTAAAAAATTTTCATAGTGATTCAATCTTGGATATATGTGTTCTAATGCTGTCAAAAAAAAATTATAGTAATTCAATCATGCATGTATGTGTTCTATGGCTGTTAAAAAGATTTCATAGTGATTCAATCATGAATATATGTGTTCTAAGGCTGTCAAAAAAATTTATAGTGATTCAAATGTGTATATATGTGTTCTAAGGCTGTCAAAAAATTTTCATAGTGATTCAATCATGCATATATGTGTTCTAAGGCTGAAAAAAAATTTAAAGTGATTCAATCATGCATATATGTGTTCTAAGTCTGTCTAACAAATTTTATAGTGATTCAATCATGCATATATGTGTTCTAAGGCTGTAAAAAAATTTCATAGTGATTCAATGAAGCATATATGTGTTCTAAGGCTGTCAAAAAAATTTCATAGTGATTCATTCCTACATATATGTGTTCTAATGCTGCCAAAAAAAATTTGCAGTGATTCAATAATAACTATATGTGTTCTATGGCTGTCAAAAAAAATTCATAGTTTTTCACACATGCATATATGCGTACTAAGGCTCTCAAAACATTTTATTTTGATTCAATCATGCATATACACATTCTATGTTTTTCAAAAAAAAATCATGCATGATTTAATCTGCATATATGTGTTCTAGGCCTGTCAAAAAATTTTTATAGTGATTAAATCATGCAATTTGTGTTCTAAGGCTATCAAAAAAAATTATAGTGATTCAATCTTGTATATATGTGTTCTAAGGCTGGCAAACTTTTTTGATAGTGCTTTAATCATGCATATATGTGTTCTAAGGCTGTCAAGAAAATCTCAAAGTGATTCAATCATGCAGAAATGTGTTCTGAGAATGCATATATGTGTTCTAGCATTTAAAAAAAAATTCATAGCGATTCAATCATGCGTATATGTGTTTTAAGGGTGTCAAAATTTTATATAGTGATTCAATCATGCAGATATGTGTTCAAAGGTTATCAAAAAATTTTACGATGATTTAATTATGCATATATGTGTTCTAAGGCTGCAAAAATTGTAAAAAAAAAATCATAGTTATTTATTCATGCATATATGTGTTCTAAGGTTGTCAAAAAAAATTCATAGTGATTCAATAATGCATATATGTGTTCTAAGGTTGTCAAAAAAAAATCATAGTCATTCAATAATGCATATATATGTTCTAAGGCTGTCAAAAAAAATTTATAGTGATTCACTCATGCATATATATGTTCTAAGGCTGCCAAAAAAAATTCATTGTGACTCAATCGTGCATATATGTGTTCTGTGGCTCTCAAAAAAATTCATAGTGATTCAATCATGTATATATGTGTTCTAAGTCTGTGAAAAAAATTTCAAAGTGATTCTATCATGCATATATATGTTCTAAGGCTCTCAAATAATTTTCATTGTGATTCTATCTTGCATATATAGGTTCTAAGGCTGTCAAAAAAATGTTATAGTGATTCAATCATGCATACATGTGTCCTAAGGTTGTTAAACAAATTTCATGGTGATTCAATAAAGCCTATATCTATTCTACGATTGTCAAAAAAATTTCATTGTGTTTCAATCATGCATTTAAGTGTTCTAGGGCTGTCAAAAAAATTTCATAGTCATTCAATCATGCATGTATGTGTTCTAAAGCTGTCAAAAAAATTTCACAGTGATTCAATCATGCACATATATTTCCAAGGCTATCAAAAAAAATTCATAGTGACTCAATCATGCATATATGTGTTTTAAACTGTCAAATAAATTTCATAGTGATTCAATCATGCAGATATGTGTTCTAAGGTTGTCAAAAAAAATTTATTGTAATTCAATCATGTTTCAATGTCTTCTGAGGTTGTCAAAAAAATGTCATTGTGATTCAATCATGCATATATGACTTTTAAGGTGGTCAAAAAAATTTAATAGGATTCAATCACGCATATATGTGTTTTAAGGATGTCAAGAAAATTTCATAGTGATTCAATCATGAATATATGTGTTCTAAGGCTGTAAAAAAAAATTCAATCTTGCATATATGTGTTCAAAGGCTGTCAAACAAATTTTATAGTGATTCAATCATGGATATATGTGCTCTGAGGCTGTAAAAAAAATTATAGTGTTTCAGTCATGCAAATAAGTGTTCCAAGTTACTCAAAAAAATTTATAGTGATTCAATCATGCATACATGTGTCCTAAGGTTGTTAAACAAATTTCATGGTGATTCAATAAAGCCTATATCTATTCTACGATTGTCAAAAAAATTTCATTGTGTTTCAATCATGCATTTAAGTGTTCTAGGGCTGTCAAAAAAATTTCATAGTCATTCAATCATGCATGTATGTGTTCTAAAGCTGTCAAAAAAATTTCATAGTGACTCAATCATGCACATATATTTCCAAGGCTATCAAAAAAAATTCATAGTGACTCAATCATGCATATATGTGTTTTAAACTGTCAAATAAATTTCATAGTGATTCAATCATGCAGATATGTGTTCTAAGGTTGTCAAAAAAAATTTATTGTAATTCAATCATGTTTCGATGTCTTCTGAGGTTGTCAAAAAAATGTCATTGTGATTCAATCATGCATATATGACTTTTAAGGTGGTCAAAAAAATTTAATAGGATTCAATCACGCATATATGTGTTTTAAGGATGTCAAGAAAATTTCATAGTGATTCAATCATGAATATATGTGTTCTAAGGCTGTAAAAAAAAATTCAATCTTGCATATATGTGTTCAAAGGCTGTCAAACAAATTTTATAGTGATTCAATCATGGATATATGTGCTCTGAGGCTGTAAAAAAAATTATAGTGTTTCAGTCATGCAAATAAGTGTTCCAAGTTACTCAAAAAAATTTATAGTGATTCAATCATGCATATATGTGTTCTAACGTCAAAAAAAATTTGTAGTGACTCAATCATGCATATATGTGTTCTAAGGTTGTCAAAAAAAATTCAGAGTAATTCAGTCATGCATATATGTGTTCTAAGGCCTTCAAAAAAGTTTTATTATGATTCAATCATGCATATATTTGTTCTAGGGCTGTCCAAAAAAATTCATTATGATTCAATCAAGCATATATATGTTCTATGGTTGTCAACAAAATTTATAGAGATTCAATCATGTATATATGTGTTCTAATGCTGTATAAAAAATTTCATAGTTATTCAATCATACATATATGTGTTCTATGGCTGTCAAAAAAAACTCATAATGATTCAATCATGTATATGTGGTCTAAGGCTATAAAAAAAATTCATATTGATTCAATCAGGCATATATGTGTTCTAATACTGTCAAAAAAAATTCATAGTAATTTAATCCTGCATATATGTGTTTTAAGGCTGTCACAAAAATTTCATAGTGATTCAGTCATGCAGATAAGTGTTCTAAGTTACTAAAAAAAATTTATAGTGATTCAATCAAGCATGTATGCGTTTTAAGGCTGTCAAATCTTTTTTATGGAGATTCAATCATGCAGATGTGTGTTCTAAGTTACTCAAAAAAAATTTATAGTGATTCAAGCACAAATATATGTGTTCTAATGCTGTAAAAAAAAATTGGTAGTGATTCAGTCCTGCATATATGTCTTCTATGCTTGTGAAAAAAATTTCATAGTGATTCAATCATGCATATATGTGTTCTAAGGTTGTAAAAAAAATTTAATCTTGTATATATGTGTTCTAAGGCCATCAAACAAATTTCAATCTTGCATATATGTGTTCTATGGATGTCAAACAAATTTTAAAGTGATTCAATCATGCATATATGTGTTCTAACGCTGTCAAAAAAATTTCATAGCTATTCAATTATGCAGATAGGTGTCCGAAGTTACTCAAAAGAATTTATAGTGATTCAATCACGCATATATGTATTCTAATGCAGTAAAAAAAAAATTGTAGTGATTCAATCTTACATATATGTGTTCTAAGGTTGTCAAAAAAAATTCATAGTGATTCAATCTTGGATATATGTGTTCTAAGGATGTCAAAAAAAATTTATTGCGATTCAATCATACATATATGTGTTCTAAGTTTCTTAAAAAAAATTTAATCTTGCATATATGTGTTCTAAGGTTTCTAAAAAAAAATCATAGTAATTCAATCATGCATATATGCGTTCTAAGGCTTCCAAAAAACATTTATAGTCATTCAATCATGCATGCATGTGTTCTAAGGTTGTCAAAAAAAATTCATGGTGATTCAATCATGCATATATATGTGTTCTAAGTCCTAAAAAAAAATCATAGTGATTCAATCATGCATATATGTGTTCTAAGGCTGTCAAAAAAAATTTATAGTGATTCAGTCATGCATATATGTGTCTTAAGGTTGTTAAACAAATTTCATAGTGGTTCAATAATGCATATATCTGTTCTACGGTTGCCAAAAAAAAATGATAGTGATTCAAACATGCATATATGTGTTATAAAGCTGTCAATAAAATTTCATTGTGTTCCAATCATGCAAATTTGTGTTCTATGGCTATCAAAAAACTTTCATAGTGGATCAATCATGCATATATGTCTTCTAAGGCTGTCAAATAAATTTCTTAGTGATTCAATAATGCAGATATGTGTTCTAAGGCTGTCAAAAAAAAATTATTGTGATTCAATCATGCATACATGTGTTCTATGGTTGTCAAATAAATGTCATTATGGTTCAATCATGCATATATGTGTTTTAAGGTTGTCAAAAAAAATTCATAGTGATTCAATCACGCCTATATGTGTTCTAAGGCTGTCAAAAATATTTCTTAGTGAATAAATCAGGGAGATACATGTTCTAAGGCTATCAAAAAATATTTATAGTGATTCAATCAAGTATATATGTGTTCTAAGGCTGTCAAACAAATTTCATAGTGATTCAATCATGCATATATATGTTTTAAGGTTGTAAACAAAATTTCATAGAGATTCAATCATGAATATATATGTTCTAATGCTGTCAAAAAAAATTCAAGGTGATTCAATCATTCATATATGTATTCTATGGCCGTCAAAAAATTTTTATAATGATTTACTCATGCATATATGTGTTCTAAGGCTGTCTAAAAAAATTTATATTGATTCAATCATGCATACATTTGTTCTAATGCTGTCAAAAAAATTTCATACTAATTCAATCATGCATATATGTGTTCTAAGGCTCTCAAAAAAATTTTATACTAACTCAATCATGCAAATATGTGTTCAAACGTTGTCAAAAAAAATTCATGGTGATTCAATCTTGCATATATGTGTTCTAAGGTGGTTCAAAAAATTTCATACTGATTCAATCAAACAGATATGTGTTCTAAGGATGTCAAAATTTTTTTATAGTGATTCAATCATGCATATATGTGTTCTAAGGTTGTCAAAAAATTTTCATTGTGATTCAATCTTGTATATATATGTGCTAAGGCTGTCAAAATAGTTTCATAGTGATTCAGTCATGCAGATAAGTGTTCTAGGTTACTCAAAAAAATTTATAGAGATTCAATCATGCATATATGTGTTTTAAGGCTGTCAAATTTTTTTTATACTGATTCAATCATGCAGATGTGTGTTCTAAGTTACTCAAAAAAATTTATAGTGATTCAATCATGCGTATATGTGTTCTAATGCTGTAAAAAAAATATGGTAGTGATTCAATCCTGAATATGTATTCAAAACTTTTTTAGAAAAATCCATAGTGATTCAATCAAGCATATATGTGTTCTAAGGCTGTAAAAATTTTGTTATAATGATTCAATCATGCATAGATGTGTCCTAAGGCTAGCAAAAAACATTTATTGTAATTCAATCTTGCATATATGTGTTTTAAGGCTGTCAAAAAAATTTCATAGTGATTCCATCATGCATATATGTATTCTAATGCAGTAAAAAAAAAATCATAGTGATTTAAACATGCATATATGTGTTTTAAGGTTGTCAAAAAAAAATTCATAGTGATTCAATCTTGCAAATATGTGTTCTAAGGCTGTCAAAAAAAAATTATTGTGATTGAATTATACATATATGTGCTCTAAGGTTGTCAAAAAAAATTCAATCTTGCATATATGTGTTCTAAGGTTTCCAAAAAAATTTATAGTGATTCAATCATGCATATATGTGTTCTAAGGCTTCCAAAAAAATTTCATAGTGATTCAATCATGCATACATGTGTTCTAAGGTTGTCAACAAAAATTCATGGTGATTCTAATAATGCATAAATGTGCTCTAAGGCTGTAAAAAAAAAATCATAGCGATTTAATCATGCATATATATGTTCACAGGCGGTCAAAAAAAATTCATAGTGATTCAATAATGCATATATGTGTTATAAGGCTGTCAAAAAATTTTTATAGTGACTCAATCATTCTTATATATATTCCAAAGTTGTCAAAAAAAAATCATAGTGATTGAATCATGCATATGTGCGTGCTAAGGCTGTCAAAAATTTTTTATAGTGATTAAATAATGCATATATTTTTTCTAAGGTTGTCAACAAAATTTTATAGTGATTCACACATGCATATATGTCCAGAGGCTGTCAAAAAAAAATCATAGTGACTCAATCATGCATATTTGTGTTCTATGGCTGTCAAAAAGAATTCATAGAGATTCAAGCAAGCATATTTGTGTTCCAAGGCTATCAAAAAATTTTCATAGTGATTCAATCATGCATATATGAATTCTATGGTTGTCAAAAAAAAATTAAAATGATTCAATCATGCATATATGTGTTCTAAATTGATCAAAAAAGTTTTATAGTGATTCAGTCATGCATATATGTGTTCTAAGGTTGTTAAAAAAAAATCATAGTGATACAATCATGCATATATCTATTCTAAGGCTGTCAAAATATTTTTATTATGATTCAATCATGCATAGATGTGTTCTAAGTCTATCAAAAAAATTTAATTGTGGTTCAATCATGAATATATGTGTTTTAAGTCTCTCAAAAAAAATTTATAGTGATTCAATCATGCATATATGTGTTCTAAGGTTGTCAAAAAAATTTCAATCTTGTATATATGTGTTCTATGGTCGTCAAACAAATTTCAATCTTACATATATGTGTTCTATGGTTGTCAAACATATTTCAAAGTGATTCAATCATGCATATATGTGTTCTAAGGCTGTCAAAAAATTCTAATAGCTATTCAATCATGCAGATAAGTTTTCTAAGTTACTCAAAAAAAATTATACTGATTCAATCATGCAGATATGTACTCTAATGCAGAAAAAAAAATTATAGTGATTCAATCATGTATATATGTATTGTGATGCAATAAAAAAAAATTTGTAGTTATTCAATCATACATATATGTGTTCTAAGGTTTTAAAAAAAAAATCATAGTGATTCAACTTTGCATATATGTGTTCTAAGGCTGTAAAAAACATTTATTATGATTCAATCATATATATATGTATTTTACGTTTGTAAAAAAACTTTCAATCTTACATATATGTGTTCTAAGGTTTCCAAAAAAAATTCATAGAGATTCAATCATGCATATATGTGTTCTAAGGCTTCTAAAAAAATTTCATAGTGATTCTATCATGCATACATGTGTTCTAAGGTTGTCAAAAAAAGTTCATGGTGATTCAATCTTGTATATATGTGTTCTAAGGCTGTCAAAAAAAATTGATAGTGATTTAATCATGCATATATGTGTTCTAAGGCTGTTAAAAAAGTTTCGTAGTGATTCAATATTGCATATATGTGTTCTAAGGCTGTCAAAAAAAATTTATAGTTACTCAATCATGCATATATGTGTTCTATGACAGTCAAAAAAATTTCATAATGATTCAATCATCCATATATAGGTTCTAAGGCTATGAAAAAAATTTCAAAGTGATTCAATAATGCATATATGTGTTCTAAGGATGTCAACAAAATTTTATAGTGATTCAATAATGCATATATGTGTTCTAAGGTTGTCTAAAAAATTTCATAGTGATTCAATCATGCAAATATATGTTCCAAGGTTATCAAAAACATTTCATAGTGATTCAATCATGCATATATGTGTTATAAAGTTGTGAATTTTTTTATGGTGATTCAATCATGCATATATGTTTGCTAAGGCTGTCAAAAAAATTTCATAGAGATTCAATAATTAATATATTTGTTCTAAGGGTGTCAAAAAAAATTTATAGTGGTTCATGGAGATATATGGTGATTTAATCATGCAGATATATGTTCTAAGGCTATCAAAACAATCTCATAGTGACTAAATCATGCATATATGTGTTCTAAGGATGTAAAAAAAAATTCATAGTGATTTAATCATGCATATATGTGCTCTAAGGCTGCAACAAATTTTTATAGTGATTCAATCATGTATATATGTGTTCTAATGCTGTAAAAAAAAATGCTTAGTGACTCAATCATGCATATATGTGTGCTAAGCCTATTAAAAAAAAATTATACTGATTCACTCATGCATATATGTGTTTAAAGGCTGTCAAAAAAATTGCATAGTGACTCAATCACGCATATATGTGTTCTATTATTGTAAAAAAAAAATCATAGTGACTCAATCATGCATATATGTGTTCAATGGCTGTCAAAAAAATTTCATAGTGATTCAATCATGCATATATATTTTCTAAGGCTGTCAAATTTTTTTATAGAGATTCACTCATGCATATATGTGTTCTAAGGCTGTCACAAAAAGTTCATAGTGACTTAGTCATGCATGTATGTGTTCTAACGCAATCCAAAGAAATTCATAGTGATTCAATCTTGCATTTGTGTTCTAAGGTTGTTAAAAAAATTACATAGTGATTTAGTCTTGCATTTATGTGTTCTAAGTTTGTTAAAAAAAATTCATAGTGATTCAATCATGCATATATGTGTTCTAAGGCTGTCAAATTTTTTTTTTTAGTGATTCAATCTTGCATATATGTGTTCTAGTTTTGTCAATGTGTTCTAAGGCTGTCAAAAAAATTTAATAGTGATTCAATGACTCATATATGTCTTCTAAGGCTGTAAAAAAAAATTCATAGTGATTCAATCATTGAGATATGTATTCTAATTTACTTCAAAAAATTTTATAGTGATTCAATCATGCATATATGGGTTCTAATCCTGTCAAAAAAAAATTGTAGTGATTCAATCATCCATATATGTGTTCTAAGGTTGTCCAAAAAAAATAATAGTGACTCAATCATCCATATATGTTTTCTAAGTCTGTTCAAAAAATTTCATAGTGATTCAATCATGCATATATTTGTTCTAAGGCTGTCAAATTTTTTTTACAGTGATTCAATCATGCATATTTGTGTTCTAATGCTGTCAAAAATATTTCATAGTGGCTCAATAGTGCATATATGTGTGCTAAGGCTGTCAAAAAAAATTCATAGTGATTCACTCATGCATGTATATGTTTTAAGGCTGTTAAAAAAGTTTCATAGTGACTCAATCATGCATATATGTGTTCTATGACTGTAAAAAAAAAATCATAGTGACTAAATCATGCATATATGTGATCTATGGCTGTCAAAAAAAATTAATAGTGATTCAATCATGCATATATGTTTTCCAAGGTTGTCAAAAAAATTTCATAGTGATTCACTCATGCATATATGTGTTCTAAGTTGTCAAATAAATTTCATAGTGACTTAGTCATGCATATATGTGTTCTAAGGTTTTTAAAAAAAATTCATAGTGACTCAATGTTGCATTTATGTGTTCTAAGTTTGTTAAAACACTTTCCTAGTGTTTCAATCATGCGTATATGTGTTCTAAGTCTATCAAAAATTTTTTATGCTGATTTAATCTTGCATATATGTGTTGTATGGATGTCAATGTGTTATAAAGCAGTCAAAAAAATTTAACAGTGATTCACTCATGCATATATGTCTTTTAAGGCTGTTAAAAAAAATTCATAGTGATTCAATCATGCAGATATGTGTTCTAAGTTACTAAAAAAAAAATTATAGTGATTCAATCATGAATATGTGTTTTCTAATCCTGTCAAAAAAATTTGTAGTGATTCAATCATCCATATATGTGTAATACGTTTGTCCAAAAAAATTCATAGTGACTCAATCATGCATATATGTGTTCTAAGGCATTCCAAAAAATTTCACTGTGATTCAATCATGCATATATGTGTTCTAAGGCTGTCAAAAAAAATTTATAGGGATTCAATCATGCATATATGTGTTCTAATGCTATCAAAAAAATTTTATAGTGACTCAATCATGCATATATGTGTCCTAAGGCCGTCAAAAAAATTTTGTAGTGATTCTCTCATGCATATATGTGGTCTAAGGCTATCAAAAAAATTTCACAGTGACTGAATCATGTATATATGTGTTCTATTGCTGTAAAAAAAAATTCATAGTGATTGAGTAATGCATATATGTGTTCTATGGCTGTCAAAAAAATTTCATAGTGATTCAATCATGCATGTATGTGTTCTAAGCCTGTCAAAAAAAATTCATAGTGATTCACTCATGCATATATGTGTTCTAACGCTGTCAAAATTTTTTTATAGTGACATAGTCATGCATATATGTGTTCTAACGTTGTGAAAAAAAAATCATAGTGATTCAATCTTGCATATGTGTGTTCTAAGGTTGTTAAAAAAAATTCATAGTGATTCAGTCTTGCATTTATGTGTTCTAAGTTTATTAAAAAAAATTTATAGTGATTTAATCAAGCATATATCTGTTCTAAGGCTGTCAATTTTTTTTTATAGTGATTCAATCTTGCATATATGTGTTCTAAGGCTGTCAATGTGTTCTAAGGCTGTCAAAAAAACTTAATAGTGATTCAATCATGCATATATGTCATCATAGTGATTCAATCATGCAGATATGGGTTCTAAGTTACTCAAAAAAAAATTATAGCGATTCAATCATGCATATATGTGTTCTAATCCTATCAAAAAAAAATTGTAGTGATTCAATCATCCATATATGTGTTCCAAGTTTGTCCAAAAAAATTCATAGTGATTCAATCATGCATACATGTGTTCTAAGGCTGTCAAAAAAAATTCAATCATGCATATATGTGTTCTTAGGCTATCAAAAAAATTTCAATCATGCAAATATGTGTTTTGAGGCTGTCAAAGATATTTCATAGGGATTCAATCTTGCATATATGTGTTTTAAGGTTGTCAATTTTTTTTTATAGTGATTCAATCATGCAGCTATGTGTTCTAAGTTACTGCAAAAATTTTTATAGTGATTCAATCATGCATATATATGTTCTAATGCTTTGACAAAAATCTGGTAGTGATTCAATCATGCATATATGTGTTCTTAGGTCGTTAAAAAAAATTCATAGTGATTCAATCATCCATATATGTGTTCTAAGGCTGTCAAAAAATTTTTATTGGGATTCAATCATGTATAGATGTGTTCTAAGGTTGTCAAAAAAATGTCATTGTGATTCAATCATGCATATATGTGTTTTAAGGTTATCAAATTTTTTTTATAGTGAATCAATCACCCATATATGGATTCAATCATGCATATATGTGTTTTAAGGTTATCAAATTTTTTTTATAGTGAATCAATCACCCATATATGGATTCAATCATGCATATATGTGTAGAATGGCGGTCAAAAAAATTCCATAGTGATTCAATCATGTATATAAGTGTTCTAAGGCTATCAAAAGACATTCATAGTGATTCAATCATGCTCATATGCATTCTAAGGCTGTCAAAAAAATTTCATAGTGATTTAATCAAGCATATATATGTTCTAAGGTTGTCAAATAAAATTCACAGTGATTCAATCATGCAGATATGTGTTCTAAGTTTTTTTTAAAAAAAAAATTATAGTGATTAAATCATGCATATATTTGTTCTAATGGTGTCAAAATTTTTTTATAGAAATTCAATCATGCATATATGTGTTCTAAGGCTATAAAAAAAAAATCATAGTGATTCAATCATGCATATGTGTGTTCTAAGGCTTGCAAAAAAAATTCATAGTGATTCAGTCATGCATATAAGTGTTTTAAGGTTGTCAAAAAAAATTCATAGTGATTCAATCATGCATATATGTTTTCTAAGAATGTCAAAAAAAACTCATAGTGATTCTATCATGCATATATGTGTTCAAAGGCTATAAAAAAAATTTCATAGTGATTCAATAATGCATATATGTGTTCTAAGTCTGTAAAAAAAAAATTATAGTGATTCAATCATGCATATATGTGCTCTAAGGTTGTAAAAAAAAATTTATATTTATTCAATCATGCATATATGTGTTCTAAGGCTATAAAAAAAAATTCATAGTGATTCATTGATGCATATATGTGTTCTAAGGTTGTCAAAAAAAATTCATAGTGATTCAATCATTTATATATGTGTGCTAAGGCTGTCAAAAAATTTTAGAGTGGTTCAATTATGCATATATGTCTTCGACGGCTATCAAAAAAATTCCTTAGTGATTCACTCGTGCAAATATGTGTTGTAAGGCTGTCAAAAAATTTTCATAGTGACTCAATCATGCAAATATGTGTTCTAACGTTGTCAAAAAAAATTCAAAGTGATTCAATCTTGCATATATGTGTTCTAAGGTTGTTAAAAAAATTTCATAGTGATTCATTCTTGCATATATGTGTGTTAAAAAATATTTATAGTGATTCAATCATGGATATTTGTGTTCTAAGCCTGTCCAAATTTTTTTATAGTGAATCAATCATGCATATATGTGTTCTAAGGCTGTTAAAAAAAATTCATAGTGATTCAATCATGCAGTTAGGTTTTCTAATTTACTCAAAAAAAAATTCTAATCATGCTTATATGTGTTCTAATACTGATAGAAAAATTTTGTAGTGATTCAATCATCCATATAAGTGTTCTAATGCTGTCCAAAAATTTTCATAATGATTCAATCTTTCATATATGTGTTCTAAGGTTGTCAAAAAAATTTCAATCATGCATACATGTGTTCTAAGGCTATGAAAAAAATTTCAATCATGCGTATAAGTGTTTTGAGGCTGTTAAAAATATGTCATAGTGACTCAATTATGCATATATGTGTTTTAAGGCTTTCAAAATTTTTTTATAGTGATTCAATCATCAGATATGTGTTCTAAGTTACTAAAAAAAAATTGGTAGTGATTCAAACAGGCATATATGTGTTCTAAGGTTGTCAAAAAAAAATCATAGCGATTCAATCATGCATATATGTGTTCTAAGGCTGTCAAAATTTATTTATTGTGTTTCAATCACGTATAGATGTATTGTAAGGTTGTCAAAAAAATGTCATTGTGATTCAATCATGTATATATGTGTTTTAAGGTTGTAAAAAAAAATTCTTTATGATTCAATCACGTATATTTGTGTTTTAAGCTATCAAAAAAATTCATAGTACTTCAATCATGCATATATGGTTTCTAAAGCTGACTAAAAAATTCTAATCTTGCATATATGTGTTCTAAGTCTGTCAAACAAATTTTATAATGATTCAATAATGCATATATGCGTTCTAAGGCTGTCAAAGAAGTTTTATTATGATTTAATCATGTATATGTTTTCTAAGGTTGTCAAAAATATTTCATTGTGATTCAATGAGGTATATATATGTTCTGAGCCTGTCAACAAAATTTCATAGAGATTCATTCGTGCATATATGGGTTCTAATGCTGTCAAAAAAATTTCATAGTGATTCAATAATCCATATATGTGTTCTAATGCTGTCAAAAAATTTTCATACTGATTCAATCATGCATATATGTGTTTCAAAGTTGTCAAAAAAATTTCAAAGTGATTCAAATATGAATATATGTGTTCTAAGGATCTTACAAAAATTTTGTAGTGACTCAATCATGCATATATGTATTCTAAGGATGTCTCAAAAATTTCATAGTGACTCAATCATGCATATATGTGTTCTAACATTATCAAAAAAATTTCATTGTGATTCAATCATGCATATATGTGTTCTAAGAATGTCAAAAAAAATCATAGTGATTTAATCATGCATATATGTCTTCTAAGGTTGTCAAAAAAATTTCATTCTGATTCAATAATGCATATATGTGTTCTAAAGCTGTCAAAAAAATTCAAAGTGATTCAATCATGCATATATATGTTCTAAGGCTATCGAAAACATTTCATATTGATTCAATCATGCATATATGTGTCCTAAGATTGTTAAAAAAAATTCATAGTGATTCATTAATGCATATATCTGTTCTACGGTTGTAAAAAAAAATCATAGAGATTCAATCATGCATATATGTGTTCTAGATCTGTCAAAAAAAATTCATAGTGACTCAATCATGCATATATATACGTTCTAAGAATGTCAAAAAAAATTCATAGTGATTCAATCATGCATATATGTGTTCTAAGGCTGTCAAAAAAATTTCATTGTGTTTCAATAATGCATATATGTTTTCTAAGGCTGTCAAATAAATTTCATAGTGATTCAATAATGCATATATGTTTTATAAGGCTGTCAAAAAAATTTCATGCAAGATTCAATCATGCGTATATGTGTTCTAAGGCTGTCAAAAAAATTTATAGTGATTCAATAATGCATATGTGTTTTCTAAGGCTGTCAAAAAAAATTCATATTGACTTAATAATGCACATGTGTTCTAAGGGTTAAAAAAAAAATTTATAGTGATTCAATCATGCATATATGTGTTCTAAGGCTGTCAAATAAATTTCACAGTGATTCAATCATGCAAATATGTGTTCTAAGGTTTTAAAAAAAAAATTTAGTAATTCAATCATGCATATATGTGTTGTAATGATGTACAAATTTTTTTATAGAGATTCAATCATGTAAATATGTGTTCAAAGTATATCAAAAAATTTCATAGTGATTCAATCATGCATATATGTGTTCTAAGGCTGTCAAAAAAAAATTATAGTGATTCAATCATGCATATATGTGTTCTAAGGCTGTTAAAAAAAAATCATAGTGATTCAATCATGCATATATGTGTTCTAAGGCTGTCAAAAAAAATTCATAGTGATTCTATCATGCAGATATGTGTTCTAAGGATATCAAAAAAAATTCATAGTGATTCAATGATGTATATATGTGTCCTAAGGTAGTAAAAAAAATCATAGTGATTCAAACATGCGTATATGTGTTCTAAGGCTGTCAATTTTTTTTTTATAGTAATTCAATTAAGCATATATGTGTTTTAAGGCCGTCAAAAAAATTTCATAGAGATTTAATCATGCATATTTGTATTCTAAGGCTGCAACAAAAAAAACATAGTGATCAATCTTGATATATGTGTTCTAAGGCTATAAAAGAAATTTCTTAGTGATTCAATCATGCATATATGTATCCTAAGGTTGTCAAAAAAGTTTTATAGTGAATCAATCAGGCAGATATATGTTCTAAGGCTGTCAAAAAAATTTTATAGTGATTCAATCATGCATATATGTGTTCTAATGCTGTCAAAAAAAATTCATAGTGACTCAATCATGTATATATATGTTGTAAGGCTGTCAAAAAAAAATCATAGTAATTGAATCATGTATATATCTATTCTAAGGCTATCAAATAAATTTTATAGTGACTAAATCATGCATATATGATTTCTATGGCTGTCAAAAGAATTTCATAGTGATTCAATGTTGCATATATATGTTCTGTGGCTGTCAAATAAATTTCATAGTGATTCAGTCATGCAGATATGTGTTCTAAGGTTTTCAGAAAAAAATTATAGTGACGCAGTCATGCATATTTGTGTTCTAATGATGTCAATTTTTTTTCATAGTGAGTCAATCATGCATATATGTGTTCTAAGGCTGTCAAAAGAATTCCATAGTGATTCAGTCATGCATATATGTGTTCTAAGGCTTTAAAAAAAATCATAGTGATTCAATCATGCATATATGTGTTCTAAGGCTATCAAAAAATTTTATAGTGATTCAATCATGCATATATGTGGTCTAAGGCTGTCAAAAGAAAATCATAGTGATTCAATCATGCATATATGAGTCCTATGGTAGTAAAAAAAAAATTATAGTGATTTAAACATGCATATATGTGTTCTAAGGCTCTCAAAACTTTTTTATAGTGGTTCAATCATGAATATATGTGTGCTAAGGCTGTCAAATAAATTTTAAATAGATTTAATCATGCATACGTGTGTTCTAAGGCTGAAAAAAAAACTCATAGTGATTCTATCTTGCATATATGTGTTCTAAGCCTGCAAAAAAAGATTTATAGTGATTCAATCATGCATATATGTATCCTAAGGCTGTCAAAAAAATTTCATACTGAATCAATCAGGCAGATATGTGTTCTAAGGCTGTCAAAATTTTTTTATAGTGCTTTAATCATGCATATATGTGTTATAATGCCGTCAAATTTTTTTTAGAGATTCAATCATGTATATATGTGGTCTAAGACTGTCAAAAAAAAATTATAGTGATTCAATCATGCATATATGTGTTTTAAGGCTATAAAAAAAATCATAGTGACTCAATCAAGCATATATGTTTTCTATGACTGTGTGAACACCCCAAATTTTTCAAAATCTTTTAAATATTCCCTTTTTGCCCCTGACTTCATTTTTTGAGCAATTGAGTCACTTTTAAATCTAAATTCCAGTTCATTTCTCAAAGTTTTACTGAAATTAAATTCATTTTATGTATCTGACTTGATTTCGGATCCAGATCCATTGTCAAGATCCAAATCTGAGCTTTGTCATCCAATTTTTAAATCAAATCCTCAAAATTACCAAAATAACCTTTTGAAAGGCTCAGATAGTTTGTCTGGTATCCGTTTGGATTCATCACGTTATATTTCTCAATTCGAGGTTCAAAACTCGAATATTTTCTCAAAACCTGGATCCGAACCCATCTTCTGAAGAAAATTTCCAAAAATGAACTCAAATTCTCAGAAAATACTTCTTTGATAAACTATTTTTAAATTTTTCCAAATTAATTTAAAACCCTTTAGTTTTCAGAGTTTTTATATCAAAAACATCAAAAATATATATATATATATATATATATATATATATAAAATGCAAAGACAAAGGAGTAAAAAAATAATAATAAGGGAAAAAGAAAAATACAAAAAAAAATGGTTTTTAGAAACCCTTTTGTTAAAGTTTCTTTCTTAAAAACCATCTTTTCAGAAAATCCTTAAAGAGGAACCACTTTTTAAAATTTTCGAAATGCTTTTTGGACCTCGCTTGAAAAAAAGTAACGGCCTCTTGTTATAAAACAGGAGGCGCAGGAGGCGATTCCATCCATCCCCTGGCCTATCCATCCCTTGCCTATCGATCCCCTGCCTATCCATTATTCACCTCTCCACTTGATCGATTTTCTTCTGAAGGAAGGATTTCAATCCATTTTCCTCACCTCAACATTTCCTTTCTTCTTCACGAATCTTGCTTTCTCTCCCATTGATCTCTTCCCCTCTGAGTCACTAAAGAAGCCCCGACTCCTTCTCTCAGAATTCTTGCAAGCAAGGTAAGTCCCTATTAACCCTCTCTCTGATTGTTTTCTGTTAATTTGTGTTTTAAGCATCTTCTTCCTCTATTTCACATAAGCATCATATGTTTGCATATTGCTACAGGAATCTGGCCTTCTGCAGGGTCACATTTTCTTGGGTTTATACATTATTAAAAGGGTTTGCATTCGATCAATCATTTAATCACATTTTATTTTATCCATTTTATTACCCTTTGTTTCATCGCATTTTCATAATATATAATGTCTTTTCCAGTTTGATTTATTTATTTACTTATTTATTTTGTTGTTGTTCTTCTTTTTATCATTCGTTGAGCTACATCGTTTGGTTTCATCAAATTTGATCAGCATCCCTTAGTCATCAACCTAATTTTATTTTGCCTGGACCTAATTCACAGTGAAATTCATCTGCTCTACAGTTGATTTCACCGTGAGTTCATCTTCTATGAAAATCGCCCTTATATTCACGGTGGAAGTCAATATCGGCATTCCATTGCAGCAGTTGGTGATCTAGAATTCAGATCGGAACTGCTATGAGACCCATCGTCTAGTCTGGAGTTGCTGAATAGGTGTCTCTCTGCTAGTTTGTATTCAGCCTGGCTTTTATCCTCCACAAAAGGTCGATCTGAAACTGAATCGGAGTTGCTGGGAATGCTTCATTTAAATTCTATCAGAAAATTTCACTCACAATGGCTGGAACTCCCCTGATTTACTGTAAGAGCCGTCCCACTGACTGTAAATCCCCCCTGCAATGAGATTGGACTCTATTCAAATAGAAAATTTGTTTACATGTTCCATTTTTGGGTTATCATTTGATGCTCAACTCACGATTAGTTCTTTATTATCCTTTGATTTTTTTTTCCTTTCTTTCTTCTTTTATTTTCTCTTTATATTACTGTCTTTGCATTTGATTTCCCATTTTAATGGCATCAGATTATAAGTGTGGTTCACTCTGATTCATCATGTTCCATTCATTCCTGCATTATATTTTTTACCGTATTTGATTATTCATTCCATTTTTAATCCATGCTTATTTCGGGGATTACTTATTGGTGTCAATATAACATTTCGACTCATCCAGGAGGTTATTTTCAAACTCAGTGGGGTTCACCTGTATTCCCCTTTCCTTTTTTTGCACAATATTCATAAGTACAGTCACAATTCATAACAACATGCTGCACTCATCAGACTTCACCCATTGGTATCATATCTCTGATCTTACAAACCTCGGTACTCTATTTTTTTTTTCCTCATACCTGCGCATCCATCGTGAACACCATCAGCTATGACAATAAGTTGTTGTGCCAATGCTATACTGCAGAGCTTAGGCACCCACCCCACTATCCTCCATCCTGATCAACTTAGATCAACTCGCAGAGGTCGATTCACTGTGAATCAATCTACTGCTGAGAATAGCTTTTTTTTTGTTTTGTAACAAGATAGAGTGAAAGGCCCTGTTGTTTTATTCTCTTCCCAAATCATGACCCAACATCTTAAGATATGCATTTTTTTATAACATTTAGTTCCTGTTATTCCCACTATTCAGCATTGCTTGATTACATGGATTCTTCGTTTATCATATTTAGTGGTATGTTGCATTCCTCTTATCACATTAGAATTATATCTCACCCTGATTTATGAATATATATTTCTCAAGTTTTTGTCAATCAGTGCCCTGTGTTTTGATCTAACTCCTTATGCTTAGTCCTCATGATTATTGTGCTTTGTGGATTCAGAAAGGTGTGTTCTATTCCGATATACATGTTCTGCCTCGGATGCAGGTAAAACCCACTGCCGCTGCTAATTGAGGCTTTGCTTAAAGGACATATTGCTTCGCATAGTTTACGTAAACCTGAAGCACTTCTTATATATATAAGGGTTTGAAGTCTTGCCCTGATGAGTGGGAATCTTTTCTTGATTTATCTAGACTGACTCGCTGGAGGATAATACAGGTGGTGATTTTTGTCATAAGATTTATCAATGCAAATGATATAAGGTGCTCTCACCTGGCAAATCCTGAAATACCAAGACAAAGGCAGCTATATCAAAAGATCGAAAGTGAAAAGCTAATACAGAACAGCTTGGAGTACTTCTACAGGTTTGATCATCCTTCTTGCTTTGTAAGGAATTCTACATGCTTTATAACTTAATCGAAAGATGAAACTTTTTCGATTTTGACCATCAATTCCCTTGGTCTGTCCATCAGTATTTTTAAGATCCAAGACATTCGTGAGACTACAAGTGTCCTGCTTGAAACACGCTTTCAAAGTTGAGCAGATATTGAAAAAGGTGGGCAGTGCTAATATTATCGTCATTTGCTATTTAGAATACATACTACAGTCAATGAAAATGCTGAGCTCTGTTGGTGTTGCCCTTTGTGATGGATACTACTAGAGGAGACAGTCAAAAGCAGCTACAGTTATATAAAAAATTTCAATACGGTTGCTGCAGAAAACCTTTTTTTGCCAGTCCTCTTATAAGATGGGTCAAGAGGCGAGTTCTGAATTCAGCGAAATCATCAACTACGTCACATAAAGTCACTTTTCCCATAATGGTTGATAACTGCATTGACAAAATAGGTGGTGTAGTGGCAGAGGCTACAGTCATTGCAAACCTTTAGTTAGTTCCTATTGCATCCACTTGTGCAAAAATGGAGTAGGTGTTTAAATGGCATGGTCCATCCAACAGGGTGGGCGCACCTAAATTTGTGCTGTGATGAGTATCCAGGTATGGTGGTGTTGCACTATACCACACCTCTCCTGTAACTTCCTGTGCACAGTGTATCACAGTGCATTACCCACTGTCACTATTCATCCAATTGTGCACCACTATGTATATCCTTGCATTTCCTCAGTCGACAACATCGCCATGGTACCCACTCCACTTTCTTCACAGCACACACCTTCCACTTCACTACCAGCACATAGCGTTCAACACCTAGCACCTGCTCTGTTTGTTGTAATTCTCACCACCTGCACCACACCTTACATTTGCAAATAATCCCAGCCCCTGCAGCAACAGCATTTAAAACTGTTCACCATTTCCATAATATTAGCGGCATGTTTAGGCTACCCCATTACAGCAAGCACCTTCACTTATGTTGTTGTATATTGCGTACACCTCTCACAATGTATTCCTATATTGCATGTCTCCAGTTCAGCATCACATATATATTATATTTTATGAGCATAGGGTACATCATGTATATATATACATATATATATATATATATATTAGTTTAAGCTTTGCATCTAGTATATTCGTTCTTCATCGGAATGAACACTTTCAGTTATGTCTTTAATTTTAATACAACAATTCTCAAATCCATTTCTATATTTCGCCTGTTATCTTGTGCTAATTCTATTTTTGCAGCAAATATGTGAGAAAAGTTGATCTCCATTTATAGCTTAGGACTTTAGCGAGAATTTTACACTTTCAATACTAGAATAGAATGTATGAACATACATAGCTTAGAAATGCTTGCTTCATATCATTTTCTCGTTTATTTCAAAAATTTTATGAATGGAAACACGAAGGGCACGTGCATCATTTTATAAACGGTGATTAAATCCTAAGTTGACGATTTGCATCAATGGCCATAGTCAGGATGTGAACAAGACTTAGGATTTTCATCTTTTATAGAATAACACTGGATCCACACTGGATCCTTTTAAAAAAATCATCATATTTTGTAAAATATCTTCTTCTTTTATCAGAGTTTAATTTAAAATTAACTCAAAATATATATCAATGGCCATAGTTAGGATCTATTGAGAGTTAATTTCATTTTAAACTCTATAAAAGCACCACAATATGTTCTATTCTTCACCTAAATTTAAATATGATTATTATATGATACATTCAATGACCAAAGTCAGAGATGCATTATGTCTTCAACCTTATTTACATTCATTTACAGAATGAAATATGATTTTCAAAATCCAATTTCAAAATTATTTAGATTCATTCATCATTTAGGATAAAATTGCATCATATCTTCAAAATTCCCTTTCAAAACCCCAAGTGATCTTGAATATCTTTCTTCAAGCTTCTATTTCAAATTCAATTTCTATCTCATTTTCAAGATTCAAATTCGATTTCAAAGTCCAAAATTGACTTTGAAATTTCAAAATTCATTTTTGTATTTCAATTTCCAAATTCAAAATTCAAACTTCAAAGTTCAATTTAACTTTGAAGTTTCTGATTCATCTTCTGATTTCAAATTCAAAATTATTCTTTATCTTCAAAAAATGCTTCTCAAAATTCAAAATCAAGGTTTTGAGATTGATTCTGATTCTTCCTAAATTTTAAATTCAATCTGTGTTTTTCCCAGATTCATCCAAAAAGTCCCATTCGGACTTTCAAAATCCAAATCCAAAGTTAGAACCCAATCCCAACTTGGATCCAGATTTCCAAATACAATCTTCACCTTTGGATCTCAGACTTTAGATCCAAACTCCCTTGAGATCCACAATCCAATTCCATCTTAGATTCCAGATCTTCAGATCCAAATCCAATTTAGGTTCCAGATTCCGGATCCAATCCAATCTTGGATCTCAGACTTCAGATCCAAAATCCATTTTAGGATCCAGAGTCCAATTCTCCTTTAGGATCCAGATTTCATATCCAACTTCATCTCATATCTTAGACTTCTGATCCAATTCCATTTAGGCTCCAAAATTCAACTATATCTCGGATCTTAGACTTCGGATCCAATCCCACTTAGAATTCCAGAATCCAACCCTATCTCGGATCTCAAATCTCAGATCCAGTTCCATCTCAGATATTAGATAAAAATTTCGTTTCAAATCTAATTTCATCTTCTATTCTCCAAGACAATTTCAAATTTATATTCAAATTCCTAGTCTGATATTGAATTCAAAATCGATCCTTAAAAATCAATTATAATTCAAAGTCCATTATGACTTTGAAAAATCATTCTTATCTCAAAAATTCCAATTCTAAATTCCTCTTTCTACAGATTTATCTCTCTAAATCCTGATCATTCCAAAACTTGGAAATTCAAATCTCTTCTTCCTGAGCCATTTAAAATCCTGAGTTGGATTCCAAATCTAAGATCCAAATTAATCCTTTAAATCATTTCTTCACTTCATTATCAAGTTCATCTCAGAATACTTGGGAATTTTTTCAAAACATCTTTCAAAAGAGCATACATCCTTGCATCGCACAAGCATGATTCTTTGTGCATTTAGATTTAGGATAAATTCTTAGATAATATTTAGGCAAAGCAAAAGGCATAAATTCGATCCTTGGTTCGATTACCCATGGTAAAGGCGCCAGGAACGGTCGAACCTCATACCGACGAGCGAATCCCGTCTCTCCATTTTCCCGCAAACATTTTCAAAACGGAGACGAGTTATTTGCTAAATATTTTTAAATTAAGGTCAAGTGAGACCCCGTGAAAGAGTTCCTCTCTCTTCTTTTCTCTTCTCTCTTTCTTTTCTGTCTTTTATTTTTCTCCCTTCAAAAAGGAGGAAAATAGAGGCTAGAAAAGGAAAAGAGAAGGAAGAGAGAGAAACCACAAGAGAGGAAAATTTTTGCGATGATCACAGACTGTCAATAAAATTTCATAGTGATTCAATCATGCAGATATATGTTCTAAGTTTGTAATGATGTCAATCACGCATATATGTGTTCTAATGATGTCAAAAAAATTTCATAGGGATTCAATCATGCATATATGTGTTCTAAGGCTGTAAAAAAAAATCATAGTGATTCAATCATGAATATATTTATTCAAAGGCTGTCAAAAAAAATTCATAGTGATTGAATCGTACATATGTATGTTCAAAGGCAGTCAAAAAAAATTCATAGTGATTCAATCATGTATATATGTGTCCTAAGGTTGTTAAAAAAAATTCATAGTGATTCAATCATGCATATATCTATTCTACAGTTGTCAAAAAATTTTTATAGTGATTCAATCATTCATTTATGTGTTCTAAGACTGTCAGAAAAATTTCATAGTGATTCAATCATGCATATACATGTTTTAACGCTATCACAAAAAAATTATAGTGATTCATTCATGCATATATGTATTCTAAGGCTGTCAAAATTTCTTTATAGTGATTCAAACATCCATACAAGTGTTCTAAGGCTGTTAAAAAAATTTTATGGTGATTCAATCATGCGGATATGTGTTATAAGGTTTTCTAAAAATTTTATAGAGATCCAATCATGCATATATGTGTTTTAATGATGTCAAAAAAAATTTATAGAGATTTAATCATGCATATATGTATTCTAAGTCTCAAACAATTTTCATAGTGATCTAATCATGCATATATGTGTTCTAAGGCAATAAAAAAAATTCATAGTGATTCAATCATGCATATTTGTGTTCTAAGGTTGTCCAAAAAATTTCATAGTGATTCAATCATGCACATATGTGTTCTTAGGTAGTCAAAAAAATTCATAGTGATTCAAACATGCATATATGTCTTCTAAGACTATCAAAACTTTCTTAGTGATTCAATCATGAATATATGAGTGCTAAGGCTATCAAAAAAAATTCATATAGATTTAATCAAGCAGATATGTGTTCTAAGGCTGTCAAAATTTTCTTATAGTGATTCAATCATGCATATATATGTTATAATGCTGTCAAAATTTTTTTTTTAGTGATTCAATCATGTATATATGTGTTGTAAGGCTGTCAAAAAAATTTCATAGAGATTAAATCATGCATAATTGTATTCTAAGGCTATAAAAAAAAAAATCACAGTGTCTCAATCATGCATATATGTGTTCTAAGGCTGTCAAAAAAAAATCATAGTGACTCAATCAAGCATATATGTTTTCTATGACTCTCAATAAAATTTCATAGTGATTCAATCATGCAGATATATGTTCTAAGTTTGTAATGATGGCAATCATGCATATATGTGTTCTAATGATGTAAAAAAAATTTCATAGGGATTCAATCATGCATATATGTGTTCTAAGGCTGTCAAAAAAAAATCATAGTGATTCAATCATGAATATATTTATTCAAAGGCTGTCAAAAAAATTTCATAGTGATTGAATCGTACATATGTATGTTCTAAGGCAGTCAAAAAAATTTCATAGTGATTCAATCATGTATATATGTGTCCTAAGGTTGTTAAAAAAAATTTATAGTGATTCAATCATGCATATATCTGTTCTACGGTTGTCAAAAATTTTTTATAGTGATTCAATCATTCATCTATGTGTTCTAAGACTGTCACAAAAATTTCATAGTGACTCAATCATTCATATACGTGTTCTAACGCTATCACAAAAAAATTATAGTGATTCATTCATGCATATATGTATTCTAAGGCTGTTAAATTTTTTTTATAGTGATTCAAACATCCATACATAGTGATTCAATCATGCGGATATGTGTTATAAGGTTTTCCAAAAATTTTATAGAGATTCAATAATGCATATATGTGTTATAATGATGTCAAATTTTTTTTATAGAGATTTAATCATGCATATATGTGTTCTAAGTCTCAAACAATTTTCATAGTGATTCAATCATGCATATATGTGTTCTAAGGCTGTTAAATTTTTTTTAAAGTGATTCAATCATGCATATATATGTTCTAAGGCTCTCAAAAAAAATTCATAGTGATTAATTAATGCATATATGTGTTCTAAGGTTGTCAAAAGAATTTCATAGTGATTCAATCATGCATATATGTCTTCTAAGGCTGTCAAAGAAATTTCATAGTGATTCAATCATGCATATATGAGTTCTAAGAATATCAAGAAAAAATCGTAGTGATTCAATCATGCATATATGTGTTCTAAGGCTGTAAAAAAAAATTCATACTGATTCAATCATGCATATACGTCTTCTAAGGCTGTCAAAAAAAGATCATAGTGATTCAATCATGCATATATGCGTTCTAAGGCTATCAAAAAAAAATCATAGTGATTCAATGATGCATGTATGTGTCCTAAGGTAGTAAAAAAAAATTCATAGTGTTTCAAACATGCGTATATAGCTTCTAAGACTGTCAAATTTTTTTTTATAGTGATTCAATCATGCATGTATATATTCTAAGGCTGTCAAAAAAAATTCATAGAGACTCAATCTTGCATATATATGTTCTAAGGCTATAAAAGTAATTTCTTAGTGATTTAATCATACATATATGTATCCTAAGGCTGTCAAAACAAATTTATAGTGAATCAATCTGGCAGATATGTGCTCTAAGGCTGTCAAAAAAAATTTGTTGTGATTCAATAATGCATATATGTGTTCGAATAATGTCAAAAAAAAAACTCATAGTGACTCAATCATGTAAATATATGTTCTAAGGCTGTCAAAAAAATTTCATTGTGATTCAATCTTGCATATGTGTATTCTAAGGCTATCAAAAAATTTCATAGTGACTCAATCATGCATATATGTGTTTTGTGGCTGTTAAAAAAATATCATAGTGATTCAATCATGTATATATGTGTTCTATGCCTGTCACAAAAATTTTAAAGTGATTCGATCAATGCTTATAAGTGTTCTAAGGCTGTCAAAAAATTTCATAGTGATTCAATCATGCACATATGTGTTATAAGGCGGTAAAAAAAAATTCATAGTGATTCAATCATGCATATATGTGTTCTAAGGTTGTCAAAGAAATTTCTTAGTGATTCAATCATGCAAATATGTGTTCTAAGGTTATCAAAAAAAATTATAGTGATTCAATCATGCATATATGTGTCCTAGTGATGTCAATTTTTTTTATAGAGATTCAATAATGCGTATATGTGTTTTAAGGCAATCGAAAAAAAATCATAGTGATTCAATCATGCATATATGTGTTCTAAGGGTGTCAAAAAAATTATATAGTGATTCAATCATGCATATATGTTTTCTAATGCTTTAAAAAAAAATCATAGCGATTTAATCATGAATATATGTGTTCTAAGGCAATAAAAAAAATTCATAGTGATTCAATCATGCATATTTGTGTTCTAAGGTTGTCAAAAAAATTTCATAGTGATTCAATCATGCACATATGTATTCTTAGGTAGTCAAAAAACTTCATAGTGATTCAAACATGCATATATGTCTTCTAAGACTGTCAAAACTTTCTTAGTGATTCAATCATGAATATATGTGTGCTAAGGCTGTCAAAAAAATTTCATATAGATTTAATCATGCAGATATGTGTTCTAAGGATATAAAAAAACATTCATAGTGTCTCAATCATGCATATATGTGTTCTAAGGTTGTCAAAAGAATTTCATAGTGATTCAATCATGCAAATATATGTTCTAAGTTTGTCAAAAAAAAAAATACACTATTTCAATCATGCATATATGTGTTCTAATGATGTCAAAAATAATTCATATTGATTCAATCATGCATATATGCGTTTTAAGGCTGTCAAAAAAAATTCATTGTGATTCAATCATAGATAAATGTGGTCAAAGCCAGTCAAAAAAATTTCGTAGTGATTCATTCATGCATGTATATGTTCTAGAGCAGTAAAAAAAAATTCATAGTGATTCAATATTGCGTATATATGTTGTAAGGCTGTCAAAAAAATTTCATTGTGATTCAATCATACATATATGTGTCTTAAGGTTGTTCAAAAAATTTCATAGAGATTCAATAATGCATATATCTATTCTACGGTTGCCAAAAAAATTTCATAGTGATTCAATCATGTAAATATGTGTTCTAGGGCTGTCAAAAAAATTTCATAGTGATTCAATCATGCATATATTTCTTCTAAGGCTATCAAAAAAAATTTATAGTGATTCGGTCTTGCATATATGTGTTTTAAGGCTGTTAAAAAAGTTTTAAAGTGATTCAATCATGCAGATATATGCTCTAAGGTTGTCAATTTTTTTTTAAAGTAATTCAATCGTGCATATATGTATTCTAATGCTGTCAAAAAAAATTAAAGATATTCAATCATGCATATATGTGTTCTAAGGCTGTCAAAATTTACAGTATTTCAATCATGCATATATGTGTTCTAAGGCTGTAAAAAAAATTCATAGTGATTCAAACTTGCATATATCTGGTCTAAGGCTGTCAAAAAAAAATTATAGTCATTCAATTGTGCATATATATGTTCCAAGGTAGTCAAAAAAATTTCGTAGTGATTCAATCTTGCATATATATGTTCTAAGGCTGTCAAAAAAATTTCATAGTGATTCAATCATGCATAAATTTGTCCTAAGGTTTTAAAAAAACTTTCATAGTGATTCAATAATGCATATATCTGTACTACGAGTGTCAAAAAAAATTTCATAGTGATTCAATCATGCATATATGTGTTCTAAGCCTGTCACAAAAAATTCATTGTGATTCAATGATGCATATATATGTTCTAAGGCTGTCAAAAAATTTTCATAGTGATTCAATCATGTATATATGTGTCCTAAGGTTGTTAAAATAAATTCATAGTGATTCAATCAAGCATATATTTGTTCTATGGTTGTGAAAAAAAAATCATAGTGATTCAATCCTGCATTTATGTGTTCTAACACTGTAAAAAAAAAATTATAGTGATTCAATCTAGCATATATGTGTTATAAGGCTGTCAAAGAAATTTCATAGTGATTTAATCATCCAATCATGCAGATCTGTGTAATAAGGTTTTCCAAAAAATTTTATAGAGATTCAATCATGCATATATGTGTTTTGATGATGTCAAAAAAAATTATAGAGATTCAATCATGCATATATCTGTTCTAAGGCTGTAAAAAAAATGTTTATAGTGATTCAATCATGGATATATGTGTTCCAAGGCTGTCAAAAAAAATTCATAGTGATTGAATCTTGCATATATGTGTTCTAAGGCTGTCAAAAAAAATTCATAGTGATTCAATCTTGCATATATGTTTTCATAGGCTGTCAAAAAAATTTCATAGTGATTCAATAATGCATATATGTGTTCTAAAACCGTCAAAAAAATTTCATAGTGATTAAATCTTGCATATATATGTTCTAAGGCTATCAAAAAAAAATTATAGTGATTCAATTTTTTATATATGTGTCCTAAGTTTGTCAAAAAAAAATCATAGCGATTCAATAATGCATGTATTTGTTCTATGGTTCTAAAAAAAAATCATAGGGATTCGATCTGGCATATATGCCTTCTAAGTCTGTAAAAAAATTTCAAAGTAATTCTATCATGCATATATGTGTTCTAATGCTGTCTAAAATTTTTTGTAACAATTCAATCCTGCATTTATGTGTTCTAAGGCTGTTAAAAAAAAATTCATAGTGATTCAGTCACGCATATATGTGTTCTAAGGTGACGAAAAAATTTCATAGTGATTCACGCATGCATATATGTGTTCTAAGGCTGTTAAAATTTTTTTAAAGTGATTCAATCATGCAGATATATGTTCTAAGGTTGTCAAAAAAAATTTATAGTGATTCAATCGTGCATATATGTGTTCTAATGCTATAAAAAAAATTTATAGATATCCAGTCATGCATATATGTGTTCTAAGGTTGTCAAAAAAAATTTACTGTATTTCAATCATGCATATATGTGTTCTTAGGCTGTCACATAAATTTCATAGTGATTCAATCTATCATATATGTGTTCAAAGGCTGTCAAAAATTTTTCATAGTGATTCAATCATGCATATATGTGTCCTAAGGCTATCAAAAAAAATTCATAGTGATTAAATCATGAATATATATGTTCCAAGGAAGTCAAAAACGTTTTCTAGTGATTCAATCTTGCATATATATGTTCCAAGGCTGTCAAAAAAATTTCATGGTGATTCAATCATCCGTATATGTGTCCTAAGGTTGTTAAAACAAATTCATAGTGATTTAATAATGCAAATATCTATTCTACGATTGTCGAAAAAAATTGATAGTGATTCCATCATGCATATATGTGTTCTAAGGCTGTTAAAATTTTTTTTATAGAAATTCAATCATGCATATATGTGTTGTAATGCTGTTAATTTTTTTTTTTAGTGATTCAACCTTGCATATATGTGTTCTAAGGCTGTCAAAAACTTTCATAGTGATTCAATCATGCAAATATGTGTTCTAAGGCCATTTAAAAAAAAATCATATTCATTCAACCATGCAAATATTTGTTCTAAGCCTGTCAAAAAAAATTCACAGTGATTCATTCATGCATTTATATGTCCTAAGTCTATCAAAAAAAAATTTTAGTGATTCAATCTTGCATATATATGTAGTATGGCTGTCAAAAAAATTTCATTGTGATTCAATCATGCATATATGTATCCTAAGGTTATCAAAAAAATTTCATAGCGATTCAATAATTCATATATCTGTTCTAAGGCTGTCAAAAAAATTTCATAGTGATTCAATCATGCATATATGTGTTCTAAGGCGGTCAAAAAATTTTGAGAGTGATTCAATCAAGCATATATATGTTGTAATGCTGTCAATTTTGTTTTATAGTGATTCAATCTTGCATATATGTGTTCTAAGGCTGTCAAAAAACTATCATAGTGATTCATTCATGCATATATGCGTTCTAAGGCTGTCAAAAAAATTTCATAGTGATTAAATCATACATATATGTGTTCTAAGCCTGTCCAAAAAATTTCGCAGTGATTCAATCATGCATGTATATGTTCTAAGGCTGTAAAAAAAAAATTCATAGGGATTTAATCATGCACATATGTGTTCTAAGACTATCGAAAAAATTTCATAGTGATTCAATCATGCACATATGTGTTCTAAGACTATCGAAAAAATTTCATAGTGATTCAATCATACATATATGTGTTCTAAGCCTATCAAAAAAATTTCATAGTGATTCAATCATGCATTTATATGTTCTAAGGCAGCAAAAAAACTTTCATGGTGATTCAATCTTGCATATATATGCTGTAAGTTTGTCAAAAAAAATCATTGTGATTCAATCACGCATATATGTGTCCTAAGGTTGTTAAAAAAAAGTTCATAGTGACGCAATAATGCATATATCTGTTCTACGGTTGCCAAAAAAAATTCATAGTGATTCAATCATGCATGTATATATTCTAAGGCTGTCAAAAAATTTTCACAGTGATTCAATCTTGCACATATATATTGTAAGGCTATCAAAAAAATTTCATTGTGATTCAATCATGCATATATGTGTTCTACGGCTGTCAAAAAAATTCATAATGATTCAATCATGCATATATGTGTTCTAAGGCTGTCAAAAAAAATTCATAATGATTCAAACATTGCATATATGCACTTTAAGGCTGTTAAAAAATTTTCAAAGTGATTCAATCTTGCAGATAGGTGTTCTAAGGTTGTCAAAAAAAATTATAGTGACTTAATCTTGCATATATTTGTTCTAATGCTTTCAAAAAATTTTATAGATATTCAATCATGCACATATTTGTTCTAAGGCTGTCAAATTCTTTTTACAATGATTCTAGCATGCATATATGTGTTCTAAGGTTGTCAAAAAAAATTTACAGTATTTCAATCATGCATATATGTGTTCTTAGGCTGTCAAATAAATTTCATAGTGATTCAATCTAGCATATATGTGTTCAAAGGCTGTCAAAAAAATTTCATAGTGATTCAATCATGCATATATGTGTTCTAAGGCTATCAAAAAAATTTCATAGTGATTTAATCATGAATATATATGTTCCAAGGAAGTCAAAAATGTTTTCTAGTGATTCAATCTTGCATATCTATGTTCCAAGGCTGTCAAAAAAAATTCATGGTGATTCAATCATCCGTATATGTGTCCTAAGGTTGTTAAAACAAATTCATAGTGATTTAATAATGCAAATATCTATTCTACGATTGTCGAAAAAAATTGATAGTGATTCCATCATGCATATATGTGTTCTAAGGCTGTCAAAAAAAATTTTATAGTCATTCAATCATGCATATATGTGATGTAATGCTGTTATTTTTTTTTTTTAGTGATTCAACCTTGCATATATGTGTTCTAAGGCTGTCAAAAACTTTCATAGTGATTCAATCATGCAAATATGTGTTCTAAGGCCGTTTAAAAAAATTCCATATTCATTCAACCATGCAAATATTTGTTCTAAGCCTGTCAAAAAGAATTCACAGTGATTCATTCATGCATTTATATGTTCTAAGGCTGTCAAAAAAAAAATTTAGTGATTCAATCTTGCATATATATGTAGTATGGCTGTAAAAAAAAATTCATTGTGATTCAATCATGCATATATGTGTCCTAAGGTTATCAAAAAAAATTCATAGCGATTCAATAATTCATATATCTGTTCTAAGGCTGTAAAAAAATTTTCATAGTGATTCAATCATGCATATATGTGTTCTAAGGCGGTAAAAAAAATTTGAGAGTGATTCAATCAAGCATATATATGTTATAATGCTGTCAATTTTTTTTTATAGTGATTCAATCTTGCATATATGTGTTTTAAGGCTGTCAAAAAACTATCATAGTGATTCATTCATGCATATATGCGTTCTAAGGCTATCAAAAAAATTTCATAGTGATTAAATCATACATATATGTGTTCTAACCTTGTCCAAAAAATTTCGCAGTGATTCAATCATGCATGTATATGTTCTAAGGCTGTAAAAAAAAAATTCATAGGGATTTAATCATGCACATATGTGTTCTAAGGCTGTCGAAAAAAATTCATAGTGATTCAATCATACATATATGTGTTCTAAGCCTATCAAAAAAATTTCATAGTGATTCAATCATGCATTTATATGTTTTAAGGCAGGTAAAAGATATTTCATAGTGATTCAATCTTGCATATATATGCTGTAAGTTTGTCAAAAAAAATTCATTGTGATTCAATCACGCATATATGTGTCCTAAGGTTGTTAAAAAAAAGTTCATAGTGACACAATAATGCATATATTTGTTCTACGGTTGCCAAAAAAAATTCATAGTGATTCAATCATGCATGTATATATTCTAAGGCTGTCAAAAAAATTTCACAGTGATTCAATCTTGCACATATATATTGTAAGGCAATCAAAAAAATTTCATTGTGATTCAATCATGCATATATTTGTTCTAAGGCTGTCAAAAAAATTCATAATGATTCAATCATGCATATATGTGTTCTAAGGCTGTCAAAAAAATTTCATAATGATTCAAACATTGCATATATGCACTTAAAGGCTGTTAAAAATTTTTCAAAGTGATTCAATCTTGCAGATAGGTGTTCTAAGGTTGTCAAAAAAAATTATAGTGACTTAATCTTGCATATATTTGTTCTAATGCTTTCAAAAAATTTTATAGATATTCAATCATGCACATATTTGTTCTAAGGCTGTCAAATTCTTTTTACAATGATTCTAGCATGCATATATGTGTTCTAAGGATGTCAATTTTTTTTTACAATTACTCAATCATGCACATATGTGTCCTAAGAATGTTAAAAAAAATTCGTAGTGATTCAATAATGCATATATTTGTTCTACGTTTGTCAAAAATAATTTATAGTGATTCAACCATGCATATTTGTGTTCTAAGGCTGTCAAAAAAAATTCATTATGACACAATCATGCATATATGTGTCCTAAGGTTGTCAAAAAAAATTCATAGTGATTCAATAATGCATAAATCTATTCTACGATTGTCAAAAAAAATTCATAGTGATTCAATCATGCATATATGCATTCTAAGGCTGTCAAAAAAATGTCAAAGTGATTCAATCATGCATATATATGTTCTAGGGCTGTCAAAAAAATTTCATAGTGGTTCAATCATGCACATATGTGTCCTAAGGATGTTAAAAAAATTTTGTAGTGATTCAATAATGCATATATATGTTCTATGATTGTCAAAAAAAAATTATAGTGATTCAATCATGCATATATTTGTTCTAAGGCTGTCAAAAAAATTTCTTAGTGAAACAATCATGCATATATGTGTCCTTGGGTTATTAAAAAAAATTCATAGTGATTCAATAATGCATATATCTGTTATACGATTGTCAAAAAAATTTCACAGTGATTCAATCCTGCATATTTGTGTTCTAGGGCTGTCAAAAACATTTCATAGTTATTTAATCATGCATATATGTCTTCTAATGCTGTCAAAAAATTTTCATAGTGCTTCAATTATGCATCTATATGTTCTCATACTGTAAAAAAAAATTGATAGTGACTCAATCATGCATATATGTGTTCTAAGTATGTCAAAAAATTTCATAGTGATTCTATCATGGAGATATGTGTTCTAACGATGTCAAAAAAAGTTGATAGTGATTCAATGAAGCATATATGCGTTCTAAGGCAGTAAAAAAAATCATAATGATTCAATCATGCATATATGTGTCCTAAGGTTGTTAAAAAAAAAATCATAGTGATTTAAAAATGCATATATTTGTTCTACGATTGTCAAAAAATCTCATAGTGATTCAATCATGCATATTTGTGTTCTAAGGCTGTCAAAAAAAAATCATAGTGATTCAATCATGCATATATGTGTTCTAATGCTGTCACAAATTTTTCATAGTAATTCAATCATGCATATATGTGTTCTAAGCTTGTCAAAAAAATTTCATAGTGATTCAATCATGCATGTATATGTTCTAATACTGTCAAAAAAAAATTCATAGTGACTCAATCAAGCATATATGTGTTTCAAGTATGTGAACAAAATTTCTTAGTGATTCAATCATGCATATATGTGTTCTAATGGGTTCAAAAAAATTTCATAGTGATTCAATCATGCAAATATGTGTTCGAAGCCTTTCAAAAAAAATTCATAGTGATTCAATCATGAATGTATATGTTCAAAGGCTGTCAAAAATATTTCATAGTGACTCAATCAAGCATATATGTGTTCTAAGTCTGTCAAAAATTTTTATAGTGATTCAATCATGAAGATATATGTAGTAAGGCTGTCAAAAAAAAATCTTAGTGATTCAATCAGGCATATATGTGTCCTAAGGTTGTTAAAAAAATTTGATAGTGATTCAATAATGTCAAAAAAAAATCATAGTTATATAATCAAGCATTTATGTGTTCTAGAGCTGTCAAAAAAAATTCATAGTGATTCAATCATGCATATATGTGTTCTAAGGCTGTCAAATAAATTTCATAGTGATTTAATCTTGGAGATATGTGTTCTAAGGCTGTCAAAAAAAATTTATAGCCATTCAATCGTGCATATATATGTTCTAAAGAAGTCAAAAAAAAATCGTAGAGATTCAATCTTGCATATATATGTTCTAAGGCTGTCAAAAAAATTTCATAGTGATTCAATCATGCATATATTTGTACTAAGGTTTTAAAAAAACATTTATAGTGATTCAATAATGCATATATTTGTTCTATGATTGTCAAAAAAAAATTCGTAGTGATTCAATCATGCATATATGTGTTCTAAGGCTATCAAAAAAATTTCTTAGAGATTTAATCAAGCATATATGTGTTCTAAGGCTGCCACAAAAATTTCATAGTGAATCAATCATGCATATGTATGTTCTAGGGTTGTCAAAAAAAAATCATAGTGATTCAATCATGCAGATATGTGTTCTAAGGCTGTAAAAACATTTCATAGTGATTTAATCATGCATGTATGTGTTCTAAGGTAGTTAAAAAAAATCATAGTGATTCAATCATGCATATATGTATCCTAAGGTAGTCAAAAAAAGTTCATAGTGATTCAAACATGCATATATGTGTTCTAAGGCTGTCAAAAGTTTTTTATAGTGATTCAATCGTGAATATATGTGTTCTAAGGCAGTCAAACAAAATTCACATGGATTTAATCAAGCATATATGTGTTCTAAGGCTGCAAAACAAAATTCATAGTGATTCAATCTTGGTAAAAGATATTTCATAGTGATTCAATCATGCATATATGTATCCGAAGGCTGTCCAAAAAAATTCATAGAGAATTAATCCGGCAGGTATGTGTTCTAAGACTGTCAAAAAATTCGATATGATTCAATAATGCATATATGTGTTCTAAGGCTGTCAAAAAAAATGTATAGTGATTCAAACATGCAGATATGTGTTCTTAGACTCTAAAAAAAAAATTATAGTGATTCAATCAAGCATATATGTGTTCTAATGTAGTTAAACAAATTTAATAGTGATTTAATCATACATATATGTGTTATAAGGCTATAAAAAAAATCACAGTGACTCAATCATGCATATATGTGTTCTAAGGCTATCAAAAAAAATTTATAGTGTTTCAATCAAGCTTGTATGTGGTCCAAGGCTGTCAAAAAAAATTCATAGTAAATCAATCTGGCAGATATGTGTTCTAAGGCTATCAATTTTTTTTTAAAGTGACTCAATCACGCACATATATGTTCTAATGTGGTGAAAAAAAATTCATAGTGACTCAATCATGTATATATATGTTCTAAAGATGTCAAAAAAAATTCATAGTGATTCAATCTTGCATATATGTGTTCTAATGGTGTCAAAAAAATTTCATAGTGACTCAATCATGAATATATGTGTTTTATATCTGTCAAAAAATATTCATAGTGATTTAATCATGCATATATGTGTTCTATGGCTGTAAAAAAAAAATCATAGTGACTCAATCATGCATATATGTGTTCTAAGTTTTAAAAAAAATATATATAGGGATTCAATCATGCATATATGTGTTCTAAGGTAGTAAAAAAAAGTTTAAAGTGATTCCAAACTTTTTTATAGTGATTCAATCGTGCATATATGTGTTCTAAGGCTGCAAAAAAAATTTTATAGTGATTCAATCTTGCATATATGTGTTCTAAGCCTGTAAAAAAAATATCATAGTGATTCAATCATGCATATATGTGTTCTAAGGCTGTAAAAAAAAAATCATAGTGATTCAATCAAGCATATATGTGTTCTAAGGCTGTCAAAAAAATTTCATATTGATTTGATCATGCATTTATGTGTTCTAAGGTTGTCAAAAAAAATTCAAAGTGACTCAATCATGCATATATGTGTTCCAAGATGTCAGAAAAATTTCATAGTGATTCAATCTTACATATATGTGTTCTAAGGCAGTAAAAAAAAATTCAGAGTTATTCAATCATGCATATATGTATTCTAAGGCTATCAAAAAGATTTCTTAGTGAATAAATCAGGCAGATATGTGTTCTAAGGCTATCAAAAAATATTTATAGTGATTCAGTCAAGCATATATGTGTTGTAAGGTTGTCATAAAAATTTTATAGTGATTCAATCATGCATATGTATAATCTAAGGCTATCAAAAAAATTTCATAGCGATTCCATGATGCATATATGTGTTGTAAGGGTGTCAAAAAAAATTCATAGTGATTCAATCATGCATATATATGTTCTAAGGTTGTCAAAAAAATATTATAGTGAATCAATACACATATATATGTTCTACGGCTCAACAAAATTTTATTGTGATTCAATAATGCATATATGTGCTCTAAGGCTATCTAAAAATTGGTATAGTGATTCAATCATGCATATATGTGTTCTAATGTTGTCAAAAAAAATTTATAGTGACTTAATCATGCATATATGCGATCTAAAGCTCTTAAAAAAAAATTAGTGATTCGGTCTTGCAGATATGTATTCTAAGCTTGTCACAAAAAATTTGTAGTGATTCAATCATTTATATATGTGTTCTAATGCTCTCAAAAAATTTTGTTGTGATTCAATCATTCATATATATGTTCTAAGGCTGTAAAAAAGGTTTCATATTGATTGAATCATGCATATATATGTTCTAAGGTTATAAAAAATATTTCATAGTGATTCAATCATGCATATATGTGTTCTAAGGCAGTCAATAAGATTTCATAAAGATTTAATCATGAATATTTGTGTTCTAAGGCTGTCAAAAGAAATTCATAGTGATTCAATCATGCATATATGTGTTCTAAGGCAATAAAAAAAAAATCATAGTGATTGCATCATGCATATATGTGTTCTAAGGTTGTTATAAATATTGATTCATTCATGCATATATGTGTTCATAGGCTGTCGAAAAGATTTCTTAGTGATTCAATCATGAAAATATGTGGTCTAAGGCTGTCAAAAAATTTCATACTGATTTAATCACACATATTTGTGTTCTAAGGTTGTCAAAAAAAATTCATAGTGATTCAATCATGCATATATGTATTCTAAGGATGTCAAAAAATATTTATAGTGATTCAATCACGCATATAGGTGTTCTAAGGCTATCAAAAATATTTCATAGTGATTTAATCATGCTTATATGTGTTGTAAGGCTTTCAAGAAAAAATTATATTGATTCAATCATGCATATATGTGTTCTAAGGCCGTCAAAAAAATCTCATAGTGATTCAAATATACATATATGTGTTCTATGGTTGTCAAAAAAAATTAATAGTGATTCAATCATGTATATATGAGTTCTAAGGCTATAAAAAAAAATTCACAGTGATTCGATCATGCATACATGTGTTGTACTGCTCTAAAAAAAAATTATAGTGACTCAATAATGCACATGTGTGTTCTAAGGCTGTCAAAAGTTTTTTAAAGTGATTCAATCAGGCATATATATGTTCTAAGGCTGTAAAAAAGTTTTCATAGTGATTGAATCATGCACATATGTGTTCTAAGGTTGTGAAAAATATTTCATACTGATTCAATCCTGCATATATATGTTCAAAGGCAGTCAATAAGATTTCATAGTGATTCAATCATGCATATATGTGTTCTAAGGCTGTGAAAAAAATTTTCAAGTGATTCAATCATGCATATATGTGTTCTAAGGCTGTAAAAAAAATTCATAGAGATTGAATCACGCATATATGTGTTCTATGGTTGTGAAAAATATTTCATAGTGATTCAATCATGCATATATGTGTTCTAGGGCTGTCAAAAAATTTTGTATTGATTCAATCATGCATATATGTGTTCTAAGCTTATCAAAAAAATCTCATAGGGATTCAATCATGCATATATGTTTTCTATGGTTGTCAAAAAAAATCATAGTGATACAATCATGCATATATGTGTTCTAAGGCCGTCAAATAAATTTCATAGTGATTCAATTATGCATATATATGTTCTATGGCTATCAAAAAATTTCATAGAGATTAAAACAAGCTTATATGTGTTCGAAGGCTCTCAAAAAATTTTTATAGCGAATCAATCATGCATATATGTATTCTAAGACTATAAAAATTATAGTGATTTAATCTTGCATATATATGTTCTATGGCTATCAAAAGAAATTTGTATTTATTCAATCATATATACATGTGTCAAAAGGCTATCAAAAAAATCTCATAGTGATTCAATCATGAGTATATGTGTTTTACGATTGTCAAAAAAAATTCATAGTGATTCAATCATTCATATATGTGTTCTAAGGCTGCAAAAAATTTTCATAGCCATTCAATCATTGATATGGGTTCTAAGGCTATCAAAAAAGTTTTATAGTGATTCAATCAAGCATATATGTGCCTTAAGGCTGCCAAAAAAGTTTTATAGTGATTCAATCAAGCATATATGTGCCTTAAGGCTGTAAAAAAAAATCATATTTACTCATTCAGGCATATATGTGTTCTAAGTTTGTCAATTTTTTTTTATAGTGATTTAATCTTGCTCTCTATATGTGTTCTAATGCTCTCTAAAAAAATTTATAGTGATTCAATCATGCATATATGTGTTCCAAGGCGGGCCAAAAAATTTCATAGTGATTCAATCATGCATATATGTGTTCTAAGGCTGCAAAAAAATTCCATAGTGATCCAATCATGCATATATATATTCTAAGGCTGTAAAAAAAAAATCATAGCGATTCAATCATGCAGATATGTATTCTAAGGTAGTCAAAAAAAATTTATAGTAATTCAATCTTGCATATATGTGTTCTAATGACCTCAAAAAAAAATTGTAGTGATTCAATCACGCATATATGTGTTATAAGGCTGTCAAAAAAAAATTATAGTGATTCATTCATGCATATATGTGTTCTATGGCTGTCAAAAAATTTCATAGTGATTCAATCATTCTTATATGTGTTCTAAGGCTGTCAAAAAAAAATGATAGTGATTCAATCAAGCATATATGTGTTATACTGCTCTAAAAAAAAAACTATAGAGATTCAATCATATATATATATGTGTTATAAGGCGGTCAAAAAAAATTCAAAGTGATTCAATCAGCCATATATATGTTCTAAGGCTGTAAAAAATTTCCATAGTGATTGAATCAGGCATATATGTGTTCTAAGGTTGTGAAAAATATTTCATAGTGATTCAATCATGCATATATGTGTTCTAAGGCAGTCAATAAGATTTCATAGTGATTCAATCATGCATATATGTGTTCTAAGGCAGTCAATAAGATTTCATAGTGATTCAATCATGCATATATGTGTTCTAAGGCTCTCAAAAAAAATTCATACTGATTCAATCTTTCATATATGTGTTCTAAGGCTGCAAAAAAATTTCATAGCCATTCAATCATGCATATATGTGTTCTAAGGCTATCAAAAAAATTTTATAGTGATTCAATCATGCATATATGTGTTCTTGGGCTGTCAAAAAAAATTCTTAGTGTTTCATTCAGGCATATATGTGTTCTACGGTTGTCAAAAAAATTTATAGTGATTTAATCTTGCATATATGTGTTCTAATGCTCTAAAAAAAAATTTGTAGTGACTCAATGATGCATATATATGTTCTAAGGCGGGCCAAAAAATTTCATAGAGATTCAATCATGCATATATGTGTTCTAAGGCTGCAAAAAAATTCCATAGTGATCCAATCATCCATATATTTATTCTAAGGCTGTAAAAAAAAAATCATAGTGATTCAATCATGCAGATATGTCTTCTAAGGTAGTAAAAAAAAATTTATACTAATTCATTCTTGCATATATGTGTTCTAATGACCAAAAATTTTTTTTTTAGTGATTCAATCATGCATATATGTGTTGTAAGGCTGTCATAAAAAAAATCATAGTGATTGCATCATGCATATATGGGTTCTTAGGCTGCAAAATAATTTCATAGTGATTAAATCATGCATATATATGTTCTAAGGCTGTAAAAAAAAATTCATAGTGATTCAATCATGCATATATGTGTTCTAAGGCTGTCAAAAAAAATTCAAACTGATTCAATCAACCATATACATGTTCTAAGGGTTTAAAAAATTTTCATAGTGATTGAATCATGCATATTTGTGTTCTAAGGTTGTGAAAAATATTTCATAGTGATTTAATCATGCATATCTGTGTTCTAAGACAGTCAATAAGATTTCATAGTGATTCAATCAAACATATAAGTGTTCTAAGGCAATAAAAAAAAATTCATAGTGATTCAATCATTCTTATATGTGTTCTAAGCCTATCAAAGAAAAATCATAGTGATTCAATAATGCATATATGTCTTCTACTTCTCTCAAAAAAAGTTTATAGTGATTCAATCATGCATATATATTTTCTAAGGCTATCAAAAAAAATTCATAGTGATTCAATCAGGCATATATATGTACTAAGGCTGTAAAAAAGTTTTCAAAGTGATTGAATATTGCATATGTGTTTTAAGGTTGTGAAAAATATTTCGTAGTGATTCAATCATGCATATATGTGTTCTAAGGTAGTAAAAACAAATTCATAGTTATTGAATCAAGCATATATGTGTTCTAAGGTAGTAAAAACAAATTCATAGTTATTGAATCAAGCATATATGTGTTCTAAGGTTGTGAAAAATATTTCATAGTGATTCAATCATGCATATATGTGTTCATAGGCTGTCAAAAAGATTTCATAGCTATTCAATCATGAAAATATGTGGTCTAAGGCTGCAAAAAAAAAATCATATTGATTCAATCATGCATAAATGTGTTCTAAGACTATCAAAAAAAATTTATAGTGATTCAACCATGCATATATGTGTTCTATTGCTCTAAAAAAAAATTTAGTGATTCAATGATGCATATATGTGTTCTAAGGCTGGCAAAAAAACTTCATAGTGATTCTATCATATTTATATGTGTTATAAGGCTGAAAAAAAAAATCATAGTGATCCAATCATGCATATATATGTTCAAAGGCTGTCAAAAAAATTTCATAGTGATTCAATCATGCATATATGTGTTATAAGTTTGTCAAAAAAAATTCATAGTGATTAAATCATGCTTATATATGTTCTAAGGATGTCAAAAAAAATTTATAGTGCTTCAAGCACGCATGTAAGTGTTTAAAGTCTGCCAAATAAAATTTTTAGTGACTCAATCATGTGATTGTAAGACTGGCCAAAAAAAATTTTGTAGTGATTCAATCATGCATATATGTGTTCTAAGGCTGCAAAAAGAATTCATAGTGATTCAATCATGCATATATGTGTTCTAAGGCTGCAAAAAGAATTCATAGTGATCCAACCATGCATATATATGCTCTAAGGCTGCTAAAAAAATCTCATAGTGATTTAATCATGCATATATGTGTTCTACGGTTGTAAAAAAAATTCATAGTGATTCAATCATGTATATATGTGTTCTAACGCTGTCTAAAAACTTTTGAACTGATTCAATCTTGCATATATGTGTTGTAAGGTTCTCAAAAATATTTTATAGTCATTCAATCATGCATATATGTGTTCTAAGGTTGTGAAAAATATTTCATAGTGATTCAATCATGCATATATGTGTTCTAAGGTAGTCAATAAGATATCATAGTGATTCAATCATGCATATATGTGTTCTATGGCTGTCAAAAAAAATTCACAGTGATTCAATCATGCATATATGTATTCTATGGCAGTAAAAAAAATTCATAGTGATTGAATCATGCATATATGTGTTCTAAGGTTATGAAAAATATTTCATAGTGATTCAATCATGCATATATGTTTTCATAGTTTGTCAAAAAGATTTCATAGTGATTCAATCATGCATATATGTTTTCATAGTTTGTCAAAAAGATTTCATAGTGATTCAATCATGCAAATATGTGGTCAAAGGCTGGCAAAAAAATTTCATATTGATTCAATCACACATATATGTGTTCTAAGCCTGTCAAAAAAAAATTTATAGGAATTCAATCATGCATATATGTGTTCTAAGGCAGTCAAATTTTTTTTATAATTATTCAATCATCCATATATGTGTTCTAAGGCTGTCAAAAAAAAATCATAGTGATTCAATCATGCAGATTTGTGTTCTAAGGTTGTCAAAAATTTTTTATAGTAATTCAATGATGCATATATATGTTCCAATGCTCTTAAAAAAAAATTATATTGATTCAATCATGCATATATGTGTTCTAAAGCTGCAAAAAGAATGTATAGTCATCCAATCATGCATATATATGTTCTAAGGCTGTCAAAAAAATTTCATAGTGATTCAATCTTGCATATCTATGTTATAAGGCCGTCAAAAAAAATTCATAGTGATTAAATCATGCTTATATGTGTTCTAAGTATGTCAAAAAATTTTCATACAGCGTCAAGCATGCATATATGTGTTTTAAGGCTGTAAAAAAAAATTTGTAGTGATTCAATCATGCATATATGTGTTCTAAGGCAGTCAAAAAAATTTTGTCTTTATTTAATTATATATATATGTGTGTTCTAAGGCTGTCAAAAAAATCTCATAGTGTTTCAATCATGCATATATGTATTCTATGGTTGTCAAAAAAAATTCATAGTGATTCAATAATGAATATATGTGTTTATAGGTGGTTAAAAAGATTTCATAGTTGTTCAATCATGCAAATATGTGGTCTAAGGCTGTCAAAAAAAATTCATATTGATTCAATTATGCATATATGTGTTCTAAGGCTGTCAAAAAAATTACATAATGATTCAATCATGCATATATGTGTTCTAAGGCTATCAAAACTTTTTTATAGTGATTCAGTCATGCATATATGTATTCTAAGGCTGTCAAAAAAATTTCATAGTGATTCAATCATGCAGACATGTGTTCTAAGGTTGTCAGAATTTTTTTATAGTGATTCAATGATGCATACATGTGTTCTAAGGCTCTAAAAAATAATTTGTATTGATTCAATCATGCATATATATGTTCTAAGGCTGTCAAAAAAACTTTCATAGTAATTCAATCATGAAGATATGTGTTCTAAGGTTGTAAAAAAAAAATTATAGTGATTCAATTATGCATGTATGTGTTCTAATGCTCTTAAAAAAAATTTATAGTGATTCAATCATGGATATATGTGTTCTATAGCTGGCCAAAAAATTTCATAGTGATCCAATCATGCATATATATGTTCTAAGGCGGTCAAAAAATTTTCATAGTGATTCAATCATGAAGATATGTGTTCTAACGCTGTAAAAAAAAATTTATAGTGATTCAATGATGCATATATGTGTTCTAATTCTCTTAAAAAAAAATTTGTAGTGATTCAATCATGCATACATGTGTTCTAAGGCTGCAAAAAAAATTCATAGTGATTCAATAATGTGTATATTAGTTCTAAGGCAGTAAAAAAAAAAATTGTAGTGATTGAATCACGCATATATGACTGCTAAGGTTGTGAAAAATATTTCATAGTGATTCAATCATGCATATATGTGCTCATAGTATGTCAAAAAGATTTCTTAGTGATTCAATCATGCAAATTTGTGGTCTAAGGCTGTCAAAAAAAATTTATTTTGATTCAATCACGCATAAATGTGTTCTATGGCTGTCAAAAAATTTTTTTAGTGATTCAATCATGCATATATATGTTCTAAGGCTGTCAAATTTTTTTTATAGTGATTCAATCATGCATATATGTGTTCTAATGATCTAAAAAAAAATTACAGTGATTCAATTATGCATATATGTGTTCTAAGGTTGTCGAAAAAATTTCATAGTGATTCAATCATGCATAAATGTGTTCGACGACTGTCAAAAAAATTTCATAGTGTTAAATTCATGCAGATGTGTGTTCTAAGGTTGTCAAGAAAAATTTATAGTGATTATATCATAGATATACGTGTTTTAATTCTCTAAAAAAAATTTTGTAGTGATTCAATCATGCATATATGTGTTCTAAGGCTGACCAAAAAATTTTAATGTGATTCAATGATGCATATATGTGTTCTAAGGCTGCAAAAAAAATTCATAGTGATCCAACCATGCATATATATGCTCTAAGGCTGCTAAAAAAATTCATAGTGATTCAATCATGTAGATATGTGTTCTATGGTTGTCAAGAAAAATTTATAGTGATTCAATCTTGTGTATATGTGTTCTAATGCTCTAAAAAAAATTATAGTGACTCAATCCTGCATATATGTGTTCTAAGGGTGTGAAAAAATAATTGTATTGATTCAATCATGTATATATGTGTTCTAAGGCTGTCAAAAAAATCTTATAGTAACTCAATCATGCATATATGTGTTCTATGGTTGCCAAAAAAAATTCATAGTGATTAGTCATTCATATATGTGTTCTAAGACTGTCAAAAAAAATTTACAGTGATTCAATCATAAATATATATGTGTTCTAAGGCAGTCAAAAAAATTCCATAGTGATTCAATTATGCATATATGTGTTCTTAGGCTATCAAAAAAAATTTATAGTGACTGAATCCTTCATATATGTGTTCTACGACTATCAAAACTATTTCATTGTGATTCAATCATACATTTATGTATCTAAGGTTGTCAAAAAAAATTTATAGTGATAAAATCATGCATATATGTGTTCTAATGGAGTCAATAATTTTTTATAGAGATTCAATCATGCATATATGTGTTCTAAGGCTATCAAAAAAATCTCGTAGTGATTAAATCATTCATATATGTGTTCTATGGTAGTCAAAAACATTTCATAGTGATTCAATCAATCATATACGTGTTCTAGGTTGTCATAAAAAATTCGTAATGCTTCAATCATGCATATATGTGTTCTAAGGCTGTAAAAAAAATTCATAGTGATTGAATCATACATAAATGTGTTCTAAGGGTATCAAAAAAAATTGTATTGATTCAATCATGCATATATGTGCTCTAAGTCTATCAAAAAAATCTCATAGTGATTCAATAATGCATATATGTGTTCTGTGGTTGTCAATAAAAAATCATAGTGATTTAATCATGCACATGTGTTCTGAGGCTGTCAAAAAAAATTTATAGTGATTGAATCATGCATATATATGTTCTAACGCTGTCAAAAAAAATTAATAGTTATTAAATCATGGTTATATGTGTTCTAAGGCTGTCAAAAAAATTTTGTAGTGATTCATTCATGTATATATGTGTTCTTAGGCTCTCAAAAAAAATTTGTATTTATTCAATCACGCATATATGTGTCCTAAGGCTATCAAAAAAATCTCATAGTGATTCAATCATGCATATGTGTTCTATGATTGTCAAAAAAATTTCATAGTGATTCAATCATTCATATATGTGTTCTATGGGTGCAAAAAAATTTCATAACCATTCAATTATGCGTATATGTGTTCTAAGGCTATCAAAAAATTTTTATCGTGATTCAATCATGCGTATATGTGTTATAAGGCTATTAAAAAAATTCATAGGGATTCAATCTTGCATATATGAGTTCTAAGGCTGTCAAAAAAAATCATAGTGATTCATTCAGGCATATATGTGTTCTAAGGTTGTCAAAAAAAAATTATAGTGATTTAATCATGCATATATTTATAATAATGCAATAAAAAAAATTTGTAGTGATTCAATCAGGCATATATGTTTTCTAAGGCAGGCCAAAAAAATTCATGGTGATTGAATCATGCATATATGTGTTCTAAGGCTGAAAAAAATTCCATAGTGATCCAATCCAATCATTCATATATATATTCTAAGGCTATCAAAAAAAAACCATAGTGATTCAATGATGCAGATATGTGCTCCAAAGTAGTCAAAAACAATTTATAGTGATTCAATCTTGCATATATGTGTTCTAAGGTCCTAAAAAAAATTATAGTGATTCTATCATGCATATATGTGTTCTTATGTTGGAAAATAATTTCAAAGTGATTCAATCATGCATATATGTGTTCTAAGGCTGTCAAAAAAAAATTATAGTGATTGAATCATGCTTATATGTGTTCTAAGGCTGTCAAAAAAAATTCATAGTGATTCAATCATGCATATATGTGTTCTACAGCTCTCAAAAAAAAAAATTAGTGATTCAATCATGCATATATGTGTTCTACAGCTCTCAAAATAAAAATTTAGTGATTCAATCATTCATATATGTGTTCTAAGGCTGTCAAAAAAAATTCATAGTGATTCAATCAGGCATATATATGTTCTAAGGCTGTAAAAAAGTTTTCATAGTGACTGAATCAGGCATATATGTGTACTAAGGGTGTGAAAAATATTTCATAGTGATTCAATCTTGATATATATGTTCTATGGCAGTCAATAATATTTCATAGTGATTCAAATATGCATATATGTGTTCTAAGGCTGTCAAGAAAATTTTATAGTGATTCAATCATGCATAGATCAGTTCTACTACTCTCTAAAAAATTTATAGTGATTCAATCATACATATATGCGTTCTAGGGCTGTCAAAAAAAAATCATAGTGGTTCAATAAGGCATATATATGTTCTAAGCCTGTAAAAAAGTTTTAATAGTGACTGAATCATGCATATATGTGATCTAAGGTTGTGGAAAATATTTCATAGTGATTCAATCATGCATGTGTGTGTTCTAAGGCAGTCAATAAGATTTCATAATGATTCAATAATGCATATATGTGTTATAAGGCTGTCAAAAAAACTTCAGAGTGATTCAATCATGCCTATATATGCTCTAAGGCAGTAAAAAAAAAATCATAGTGACGGAATCATGCATATATGTGTTCTAAGGATGTCAACAATATTTCATAGTGATTCAATCATGCATATATGGGTTCATAGGATGTCAAAAACATTTTATAGTGATTCAATCATGCAAACATGTGGTCTAATGCTGTAAAAAAAAATTATATTGATTCAATCACGCATATATGTGTTCTAAGGTTGTCAAAAAAAAATCACGGTGATTCAATCATGTATATATGTGCTCTAAGGCTGTCAAAAAAAAATCATAGCGATTCAATCATGCAGATATATGTTCTAAGGTTGTCAAAAAAATATTATTGTGATTCAATGATGCATATATGTGTTCTAATGCTCTCAAAAAAAAATTATAGTGATTCAAACACGCATATATGTATTCTAAGGCTGGCCAAAAAATTTCATAGTGATTCAATCATTCATATATGTGTTCTAAGGCTGAAAAAAAAATCATAGTGATCCAATCATTCATATATATGTTCTAAGGCTGTCAAAAAATTTTCATAGTGATTCAATCATGCATATATCTATTATAAAGCAGTCAAAAAAAATTCATAGTGATTAAATCATGCATATATGCATTCTAGGGTTGTCAAAAAAAATTCAAAATGATTCAATCTTGCATATATGTCTTCTAAGGTTGTCAAATAAATTTCATAGTGATTCAATCTTGCAGATATGTGTTCTAAGATTTTAAAAAAAAAATCATAGCGATTCAATCATGAATATGTGTTCTACGGCAATAAAAACAATTTCATAGTGATTCAATCATGCACATATATGTTATAAGGCAGTCCAAAAAATTTTATAGTGATTCAATCATGCATATATGTGTTCTAAGGATGTCAAAAAAAATTCTTAGTGATTCAATCATGCATATATGTGTCCTAAGGTAGTAAAAAAAAAATCATAGTGATTCAAACATGCATATATGTGTTTTAAGGCTGTCAATTTTTTTTTATAGTGATTCAATCTAGCATATATGTGTCCTAAGGCTGTTAAAAAAATTTCACAAAGATTTAATCATGCATATATGTGTACTAAGGTCATAAAAAAAAAATTATAGTGATTCAATGATGGATATATATGTTCTAAGGCTGTAAAAAAAATTCATAGTGACTCAATCATGTATGTATTTGTTCTAAGGATGTCAAAAAAAATTCAAAGTGATTCAATCAAGCATATATGTGTTTTAAGGGTGTCAAAAAAATTTCATAGTGACTCAATCATGCATATATGTGTTCTATGGCTGTCAAAAAAAAACCGCAGTGATTTAATCATGCATATATGTGTTCTATGGCTGTCAAAAAAATTTCATAGTGATTCAATCATGCATATATGTGTTCTAAGATTTTAAAAAAAAAATTTATAGTGATTTAATCATGCATATATGTGTTCTAATGATGTCAATTTTTTTTATAGAGATTCAAAGTGATTCAATCATGCATATATGTGTTCAAAGGCTATCAAAAAATTTTCATAGTGAATCAATCATGCATATATGTGTTCTGGGGTGTCAAAAGAATTGCATTGTGATTCAATCATGCATATATGTATTCTAAGGTTATCAAAAAAAAAAATCATAGTAATTCAATCAAGCATATATGTGTTCTAAGGCTGTAAAAATTTTGTATCGTGACTTAATCATGGCTATATGTGTTCTAAGGCTGTCAAAAAATTTTTATAGTGATTCAATCATGCATATATGTGTCCTAAGGTAGTAAAAAAAAATTCATAGTCATTCAAACATGCATATATGTATTCTAAGGCTGTCAAAACTTTTTTATAGTGATTCAATCGTGCATACATGAGTTCTAAGGCTGTCAAAAAAAAACACATAGATTTAATCATGCATATATGTGTTCTAAGGATGTAAAACAAAATTCAAAGTGATTCAATCTTGCATATATGTGTTCTAAGGCAGTAAAAAAAATTCATAGTGATTCAATCATGCATTTATGTGTTCTCAGGTTGTCAATAAAAATTAAAAGTGACTGAATCATGCATATATGTGCTCTAAGCTCTCAGAAAAATTTCATAGTGATTAAATCTTACATATATGTGTTTAAGGCAGTAAAAAAAAATTCATAGTGATTGAATCATGCATATTTGTATGCTAAGGCTGTCAATAAGATTTCTTAGTAAATCAATCAGGCAAATATGTGTTCTAAGGCTGTCAAAAAAATTTCATAGTGATTCAATCATGCCGATATGTGTTCTAAGGTTGTCACAAAAAAATTATAGTGATTCAATCATGAGGATATGTGTTCTAAGGTTGTCAAAAAAATTTTAGAGTGATTCAATCATGCATATATGTGTTCTAATGCTCTCAAAATTTTTTTATAGTGATTCAATCATGCATATATGTGTTTTGAGGCTGCCAAAAAAATTTCAAAGTGATTCAATCATGCATATATGTGTTCTAATGCTGAAAAAAAATTTACAGTGATTTAAACATGTGTATATATCTTCTAAGGTTGTCCAAAAAAATTCATGGTGATTCAATCATGCAGATATGTGTTCTAAGGTTGTCAAAAAAAAATTTATAGTTATTCAATCCAGCATATATGTGTTAAAATGCTCTCAAAAAAAAAATTTAGGGATTCAATCACGCATGTATGTGTTCTAAGGCAAACAAAAAAAATTGATAGTGATTCATCTTGCATATATGTGTTCTAAGCCTACAAAAAGAATTTATAGTGATTCAATCATCCCTATATATGTTCTAAGGCTGTCAAAAAAATTTCATAGTGATTCAATAATGCAAATATGTGTTTTAAGGTTGTCAAAAAAAAAGTTATAGTAATTCAATCATGCATATGTATGTTTTAATGCTCTAAAAATTTTTTGTAGTGATTCAATCAAGCATATATGTCTTTTAAGGCTGTCCAAAAAATTTCATAGTGATTCAATCATGCATATATGTGTTATTAGGCTGTAAAATAATTTCTTATTGATTCAATCATGCATATATATGTTCTAAGGTAGTCAAAAAAAATTCATAGTGATTCAATCATGCTTATACATGTTCTAAGGCTGTCAAAAAAAATTTTATAGTGATTCAATCGTGCATAGGCTGTAAAAAAAAATTCATAGTGATTCAATCATGCATATATGAGTTCTAAGGCTGTCAAAAAAGATTCATAGTGATAAATTCAGGCATATATGTGTTCTAAAGTTGTCAAAAAAATTTTATAGTGATTTAATCATGCATATATTTGTAATATTGCTTTAAAAAAAAATTTGTAGTGATTCAATCAGGCATATATGTGTTCTAAAGCGGGCCAAAAAATTTCATGGTATTTCAATCATGCATATATGTGTTCTAAGGCTGCAAAAAAAATCCATAGTGATCCAGTCATGCATATATATATTCTAAGGCCGTCAAAAAAAAATCATAGTGATTCAATCATGCAGATATGTGTTGTTATGCCCTAAAAAAAAATTGTAGTGATTTAATGATGCATATATGTGTTCTAAAGCTGTAAAAAAAATTCATCTGATTCAATCATGCATATATGTGTTCTTAGGTTGCAAAATAATTTCATAGTGATTCAATCATGCATATATGTGTTCTAAGGCTGTCAAAAAATTTTTATAGTTATTGAATCATGCTTATATGTGTTCCAAGGCTATCAAAAAAAATTCATCGTGATTCAATCATTCATATATGTGTTCTACTGCTCTAAAAAAAAATTTGTATTGATTCAAGCATGCATATATGTGTTCTAAGGCTGTCAAAAAAAATTCATAGTGATTCAATTAGGCATATATATGTTCTAAGGCCGTAAAAAAGTTCTAATAGTGATTGAATCATGCATATATGTGTACTAAGGTTGTGAAAAATATTTCATAGTGATTCAATCATGCATATATGTGTTCTATTGCAGTCAATGAGATTTCATAGTGATTCAATCATGCATATATGTGTTCTAAGGCTGTCAAATTTTTTTTATAGTGATTCAATCTGGCTTATATGTGTTCTAAGGCTGTCAAAATAAATTCATAGTGATTCAATGATGCATATATGAGTTTTATTGCTCTCAAAAAAATTTGTAGTGATTCAAACATATATATATGTGTTCTAAGGCTGTCAAAAAAAATTCATAGTGGTTTAATCAGGCACATATATGTTCTAAGGCTGTAAAAAAGTTTTCATAGTGATTGAATCATGCATATATGGTTTCTAAGGTTGTGCAAAATATTTTATAGTGATTCAATCATGCATATATGTGATTGTCAAAAAGATTTTATAGTGATTCAATAATGCAAATATGTGGTCTAAGGTTGTCAAAAAAAAATCATATTGATTCAATCACGCATATATCTATTCTAATGCTATCAAAAAAATTTCAGAGTGATTCAATAATGAATATATGTGTTTTAAGGCTGTCAAATTTTTTTTATAGTGATTCAATCAGGCATATATGTGTTCTAGGGCTGTCAAAAAAATTTCATAGTGATTCAATCAAGCAGATATATGTTCTAAGGTTGTCAAAAAAAAATTATAGTGATTCAATGATGCATATATGTGTTCTAATGCTCTAAAACAAATTTGTAGTGATTCAATCATGCATATATGTGTTCTAAGGCTGGCCAAAAAATTTCATATTGATTGAATCATGCAAATATGTGTTCTAAGGTTGAAAGAAAAAATCATAGTGATCCAATCATGCATATATATGTTCTAAGGATGTCAAAAAAATTTCATGGTGATTCAATCATGCATATATGTGTTCTAAGGCAGTCAAACAATTTCATAGTGATTCAATCATGCAGATATGTGTTCTATGGCAATCAATAAGATTTCATAGTGGTTCAATCATGCATATATCTGCTCTAAGAGTGTCAAAAAAAAATTATAGTGATTCAATCATGCTTATATGTGTTTGAAGGCTGTCAAAAAAAAATCATAGAGATTCAATCATGCATATATGAGTTCTACTACTCTCAAAAAAATTTATAGTGATTCAATCAAACATATACGTGTTCTAAGGCTTTCAAAAAAAATTCATAGTGGTTGAATCAGACATATATATGTTTTAAGGCTGTAAAAAAGTTTCATACTGATTGAATCAAGCATATATGTGTTCTAAGGTTGTGCAAAATATTTCATAGTGATTCAATCTTGCATATATGTGTTCTAAGGCAGTCAATAAGATTTCATAGTGATTCAATCATGCATATATGTGTTCTAAGGCTGTCAAAAAAACTTCATAGTGATTCAATCACGCATATATGTGTTCTAAGGCAGTAAAAAAAAATTTATAGTGATTGCATCATGCATATATGTGTTCTAAGGATGTCAAAAATATTTCAAAGTGATTCAATCATGCATATATGTGTTCTAAGGCTGTCAAAAAAAAATTAAATTGATTCAATCACAAATATATGTGTTCTAAGGCTATCAAAAAAATTTAAAAGTGATTCAATCATGAATATATGTGTTCTAAGGCTGTCAAATTTTTTTTATATTGATTCAATCAGGCATATATGTGTTCTAAGGCTGTCAAAAAAATTTCATAGTGATTCAATCATGCAGATATACGTTCTAAGGTTGTCAAAAATTTTTTATAGCAATTCCATGATGCATATATGTGTTCTAATGCTCTAAAAAAAATTTTGTAGTGATTCAATCACACATATATGTGTTCTAAGGCTGTCCAAAAAATTTCATAGTGATTCAATCACGCATATATGTGTTCTAAAGCTGAAAAAAAATTCATAGTGATCCAATCATGCATATATATGTTCTTAGGCTGACAAAAAATTTTCATAGTGATTCAATCATGGATATATGTGTTATAAGGCTGTCAAAAAAAATTCGTAGTGATTAAATCATGCTTATATGTGTTCTAAGTATGTCAAAAAAATTCATAGTGATTCAATCATGCATATATGCGTTCTAGGGCTGTCAAAAAAATTTCTAAGTGATTAAATCTTGCATATACGTCTTCTAAGGCTGTCAAATAAATTTCATAGTGATTCAATAATGCAGATATGTGTTCTAAGGTTTTAAAAAAAAAATCATAGTGATTTAATCATGCATATATGTGTTCTAGGGCAATAAAAACAATTTCAGAGTGATTCAATCATGCATATATCTGTAATAAGGCTGTTAAAAAAATTTCATAGTGATTCAATCATGCATATATGTGTTCTAAGGTTGTCAAACAAAATTCCTAGAGATTCAATCATGCATATATGTGTCCTAAGGTAGTAAAAAAAAATCATAGAGATTCAAACATGCATATATGTGTTCTAAGGCTGTCAATTTTTTTTTATAGTGTATGTGTCCTATGGCTGTCAAAAAAAATTCACAAAGATTTAATCATGCGTATATGTGTTCCATGGCTGTCAAAAAAATTTCATAGTGATTCAATCAAGCAGATATATGTTTTAAGGTTGTCAAAAAAAATTTATAGAGATTCAATGATGCATATATGTGTTCTACGGCTGGCCAAAAAATTTCATATTGATTCAATCATTTAAATATGTATTCTAAGACTGAAAAAAATTCATACTTATCCAATCATGCATATATATGTTCTAAGGCTGTCAAAAAATTTTCATGGTGATTCAATCATGTATATATGTGTTATAAGGCAGTCAAAAAAATTTCATAGTGATTCAATCATGCAGATATGTGTTCTGAGGTTGTAAAAAAAAATTTATAGTGATTCAATTTTGAATATGTGTTCTAAGGCTAGCCAAAAAATTTCATATTGATTCAATTATGCAAATATGTGTTCTAAGGCTGAAAAACAAAAATCCTAGTGATCCAATCATGCATATATATGTTCTAAGGATGTCAAAAAAATTTCATGGTGATCTAATTGCATATATGTGTTCTAAGGCAGTAAAAAAAAATTCATAGTGATTCAATCATGCAGATATGTGTTCTATGGCTGTCAATAGGATTTCATAGTGATTCAATCATGCATATATGTGCTCTAAGGGTGTCAAAAAAAAATTATAGTGATTCAATCATGCTTAGATGTGTTTGAAGGCTGTCAAAAAAAATTCATAGTGATTCAATCATGCATATATGAGTTCTACTACTCTCAAAAAAATTTATATTGATTCAATCAAATATATACGTGTTCTAAGGCTTTCAAAAAAATTCATAGTGGTTGAATCAGTTATATATATGTTTTAAGGCTGTAAAAAAGATTTCATACTTATTGAATCAAGCATATATGTGTTCTAAGGTTGTGCAAAATATTTCATAGTGATTCAATCTTGCATATATGTGTTCTAAGGCAGTCAATAAGATTTCATAGTGATTCAATCATGCAGATATGTGTTCTAAGGCTGTCAAAAAAACTTCATTGTAATTCAATCATGCATATATGTGTTCTAAGGCAGTAAAAAAAACATCATAGTGATTGAATCATGCATATATGTGTTCTAAGTATGTCAAAAATATTTCATAATGATTCAATCATGCATATATGTGTTCTAAGGCTGTCAAAAAAAAATTATATTGATTCAATCACAGATATATGTGTTCTAAGGTTGTCAAAAAAAATTCACAGTGATTCAATCATGACTATATGTGTTCTAAGGCTGTCAAAAAATTTTTATATTGATTCCATAAAGCATATATGTGTTCTAAGGCTGTCAAAAAAATTTCATAGTGAATCAATCATGCAGATATACGTTCTAAGGTTGTCAAAAAAAAATTATAGTGATTCAATGATGGATATATGTGTTCTAATGCTCTAAAAAATATTTTGTAGTGATTCAATCACGCATATATATGTTCTAAGGTTGTCCAAAAAAATTCATAGTGATTCAATCACGCATATGTGTTCTAAGGCTGAAAAAAAATTCATAGTGATCCAATCATGCATATATATGTTCTAAGGCTGTCAAAAAATTTTCATGGTGATTCAATCATGGATATATGTGTTATAAGGCTGTCAAAAAAATTTTGTAGTGATTAAATCATGCTTATATGTGTTCTAAGTATGTCAAAAAAAATTCATAGTGATTCAATCATGCATATATGCGTTCTAGGGCTGTCAAAAAAATTTCTAAGTGATTCAATCTTGCATATACGTCTTCTAAGGCAGACAAATAAATTTCATAGTGATTCAATCATGCAGATATGTGTTCTAAGGTTTTAAAAAAAAAATCATGGTGACTCAATCGTGCATATATGTGTTCTAGGGCAATAAAAACAATTTCAGAGTGATTCAATCATGCATATATCTGAAATAAGGTTGTTCAAAAAATTTCATAGTGATTCAATCATGCATATATGTGTTCTAAGGTTGTCAAAAAAAAATCCTAGAGATTCAATCATGCATATATGTGTCCTAAGGTAGTAAAAAAAATCATAGTGATTCAAACATGCATATATGTGTTCTAAGGCTGTCAATTTTTTTTTATAGTGTATGTGTCCTAAGGCTGTCAAAGAAATTTCACAAAGATTTAATCATGCATATATGTGTTCTATGGGTGTCAAAAAAAATTCATAGTGATTCAATCAAGCAGATATATGTTTAAGGTTGTCAAAAAAAATTTATTGAGATTCAATGATGCATATATGTGCTCTAATGCTCTAAAAAAAATTTGTAGTGATTCAATCATGCATATATGTGTTCTATGGCTGGCCAAAAAATTTCATATTGATTTAATCATGCAAATATGTGTTCTAAGGCTGAAAAAAAAATTTATACTTATCCAATCATGCATATATATGTTCTAAGGCGGTCAAAAAAATTTCATGGTGATTCAATCATGCATATATGTGTTCTAAGGCAGTCAAAACATTTCATAGTGATTCAATCATGCAGATATGTGTTCTAAGGTTGTAAAAAAAAAATTATAGTGATTCAATCTTGAATATGTATTCTAAGGCTGGCCAAAAAAATTTATAGTGATTCAATTATGCATATATGTGTTCTAAGGCTGCAAAAAAAAATCATAGTGATCCAATCATGCATATATATGTTCTAAGGCTGGTAAAAAAATTTCATAGTGATTCAATCATGCATATATGTGTTATAAGGTTGTCAAAAAAATTTCATAGTGATTCAATCATGCTTATATGTGTTCTAAGGCTGTAAAAAAGTTCTCACAGTGATTGAATCATGCATACATGTGTACTAAGGTTGTGAAAAATATTTCATAGTGATTCAATCATGCATATATGTGTTCTATTGCAGTGAATAAGATTTTATATTGATTCAATCATGCATATATGTGTTCTAGGGCTGTAAAAAAAAAATTATAGTGATTCAATCGTGCTTATATTTGTTCTAAGGCTGTCAAAAAAAATTAATAGTCATTCAATCATGCATATATGAGTTTTACTGCTCTCAAAAAAAATTTATAGTGATTCAAACATACATATATGTGTTCTAAGGCTGTCAAAAAAATTCTGTAGTGGTTCAATCAGGCATATATATGTTCTAAGGCTATACAAAAGTTTTCATTGTCATTGAATCATGCATATATGTGTTCTAAGGTTGTGCAAAATATTTCATAGTGATTCAATCTTACATATATGGGTTCTAAGGCAGTAAAAAAAAATTCATAGTGATTCAATCATGCATATTTGTATTCTAAGGCTGTCAAAAAGATTTCTTAGTGAATCAATCAGGCAAATATGTGTTCTAAGGTTGTCAAAAAAATTTTATAGTGATTCAATCATGAGGATATGTGTTCTAAGGTTGTCAAAAAAATTTTAGAGTGATTCAATCATGCATATATGTGTTCTAATGCTCTCAAAAAAACTTTATAGTGATTCAATCATGCATATATGTGTTCTAAGGCTGCCAAAAAAGTTTTAAACTGATTCAATCATGCATATATGTGTTCTAACGCTACATGTGTATATGTTTTCTAAGGTTGTCAAAAAAAATTCATAGTGATTCAATCATGTAGAAGTGTTCTAAGGTTTTCAAATTTTTTTTTATAGAAATTCAATCCTGCATATATGTGCTCAAATGCTCTAAAAAAAAATTTATAGTGATTCAATCACGCATGTATGTGTTCTAAGGCTGACAAAAAAATTTGATAGTGATTCATCTTGCATATATGTGTTCTAAGGCAATAAAAAAATTTTATAGTGATTCAATCACGCATGTATGTGTTCTAAGGCTGACAAAAAAATTTGATAGTGATTCATCTTGCATATATGTGTTCTAAGGCAATAAAAAAATTTTATAGTGATTCAATCATGCATATATTTGTTCTAAGGCTGTCAAAAAAAATTCGTAGTGATTCAATCATGGAAATATGTGTTTTAAGGTTGTCAAAAAAAATTTATAGTGATTCAATCATGCATATGTGTGTTCTAATGCTCTAAAAAAAATTTGTAGTGATTCAATCAAGCATATATGTGTTCTAAGGCTGTAAAAAAAAATTCATAGTGATTCAATCATGCATATATGTGTTATTAGGCAGCAAAATAACTTCTTAGTGATTCAATCATGAATATTTGTGTTCTAAGGTTGTTAAAAAAAAATCATAGTGATTCAATCATGCTTATACATGTTCTAAGGCTGTCAAAAAAATTTTATAGCGATTAAATCATGCATATATGTGCTCTAAGGCTGTCAAAAAAAATTCATAGCGATTAAATCATGCATATATGAGTTCTAAGGCTGTCAAAAAAAGTTCATAGTGATTCATTCAGGCATATATGTGTTCTAAGGTTGACCAAAAAAATTTATAGTGATTTAATCATGCATATATTTGTAATAATGCTTTCAAAAAAATATTGTAGTGATTCAATCAGGCATAGATGTGTTCTAAGGCGGGCCAAAAATTTTCATGGTGATTCACTCATGCATATATGTGTTCTAAGGCTGCAAAAAAAATCCATAGTTATACAATCATGCATATATATATTCTAAGGCTGTAAAAAAAAATCATAGTGAAAAAAATCATGCATATATGTGTTCTATGGTAGTAAAAAAAAATTTATAGTGATTCAATCTTGCATATATGTGTTGTAATGCCCTAAAAAAAAATTTGTAGTGATTCAATCATGCATATATGTGTTCTAAGGCTATCAAAAAAAATTCATCTGATTCATTCATGCATATATGTGTTCTTAGATTGCAAAATAATTTTATAGTGATTCAATCATGCATATATGTGTACTAAGGCTGTCAAAAAAAATTTATAGTGATTGAATCATGCTTATATGTGTTCTAAGGCTGTCAAAAAAAAATTCTATTGATTCAATCATGCATATATGTGTTCTAAGGCTGTCAAAAAAAATTCATAGTGATTCAATCAAGCATATATATGTTCTAAGGCTGTAAAAAATTGCTCGTAGTGATTGAATCATGCATACATGTGTACTAAGGTTGTGAAAAATATTTCTTAGTGATTCAATCACAAATATATGTGTTTTGTGGCGGTCAATAAGATTTCATAGTGATTCAATCATGCATATATGTGTTCTAACGCTGTCAAAATTTTTTTATAGTGATTCAATCATGCTTATATGTGTTCTAAGGCTGACAAAAAAAATTTATAGTGATTCAATCATGCATATATGAGTTCTACTGCTCTCAAAAAAATTTTTAGTGTTTCAATCATGCATATATGTGTTCTAAGGCTGTCAAAAAAAATTCATAGTGGTTCAATCAGGCATATATATCTTCTAAGGCTGTAAAAAAGTTTTCATAGTGATTGAATCATGCATGTATGTGTTCTAAGATTGTGCAAAATATTTCATAGTGATTCAATCATGCATATATGTGTTCATAGGCTGTCAAAAAGATTTTATAGTGATTCAATAATGCAAATATGTGGTCCAAGGCTGTGAAAAAAATATCATATTGATTCAATCACGTATACATGTGTTCTAATGTAAGATCCACGATTTTCATTTTGATTTATATTATGTAATTATGTGGAAATCGATGATTTTTTTTATGTTTTGGCAATTTATGAAGATTTGCTTATTTTGAGAATCAGGTAAAATCGCATAACTTTATGCAAAAAGAGCGATTTCAGGAAATCTAGAATGAATTAACCTCCGAAACGTTTAGGGTAAGTTTGGAATAGGGTTGTAGTGGTACACCTCGAATTTGAGACCCGAACGACGAAAAAACTTTGTCAGTGCATGTGAATTACGAGTCTTGACTTAATTTTGGACCCAAAACTTAGAACTCTTAATTTTAACAAACGAGAGGTGATTTCCTTAAGAGGCATCTGGTCAAGGCTGACCAGCTGGATGGTAGTTTTGAAATATTTCTTGCATGGCTTTAAAGTTTAGGCCCTCATTGGCCATGTATTTTTCCAACACCCTCATGATGAAGCCTAGGCTCCATCATGAGAGGCGCCATTTTCAAAAGGGAGCCATGGGGCTGGCGCCCCATGGCAAGTTTGTAATGTTTTCAAAAGAATTCAAATCCTTAAAACCCATTGGGCACGTTGGGTGGCAGCCAAGGGCGCCCCCTTGTAATTTGTTGAAACTTTAAGGCTCTTCAAAAATGGTGTTTTTGAAATTTCTGCAAAACGTTTTGGAAGGCTTGACATGCATTGGTGGTTGGGGGGTGTGGAGCTCCCCAACCCACCATCTTGGAGGGATTAAATCACAGTCGTCTACCCCTAAGCCAACATCTATAAAACCTTTACAAAAAAACGGGTCCCCCTTGTTTGGGCGACTTTTTCTTCTTCACTCTCTCTCTCTTCTCTCTCCCAAAACTTCCTCTCTTCTCTCAAGCTCCCTCACTCCAGCCGTGGGCTTCTCCTTGGCGTGGAATAGCTGCAGCACTTCAACATTGTGATCATCGCAAAATTTTTCCTCTCTTGTGGTTTCTCTCTCTTCCTTCTCTTTTCCTTTTCTAACCTCTATTTCCACTTTTTTGAAGGGAGAAAATAAAAGAAAGAAAAGAAGAGAGAAGAGAAAAGAAAGAAAGAAAAGAGAGAGAGGAACTCTTTTGCGGTGTCTCACTTGACCTTGATTTGAAAATATTTAGAAAATTACTCGCCTCCGTTTTGAAATATATTGCGGAAAAATGGAGAGACGGGATTCGCTTGTCGGTATGAGGTTCGACCGTTCCTGGCGCCTTTATCAAGGGTAATCGAACCAAGGATCGAATTTATGCCTTTTGCTTTGCTAAAACATTATTTAAGAATTTATCCTAAGTCTAAATGCACAAAGTATCATGCTTGTGCAATGCAGGGATGTATGCTCTTTTGAAAAGATGTTTTGAAAACTTCCAAGTATTCTGAGATGGACTTGATAATGGAGTGAAGAATTAGTTTCTGAATGGTAAGATCTTAACTTAGAACTTGAGACAGATCAGAGAAATTCTAAGCCTTTGAAGTGATCAGAGTTGGAAGAATAAATCTTGATTTCTGAGAGAGAATGATTTGAAACTGAGATAAAAGGAAAAAGGAAGGAAATCTCAGAGTCAAGAGATGGACTTTGAACTTAGATCTATGAGAAGAGATAAAATTTGAAATGGAATTGAATTTTAAAATTTAGAATCAGGATGGATTTGAGAAATCCAAATGGCATTTAAAAATAGAAATGGATTTGGATAAGATCTGAAAATGGAATTGGATTTAAAATCTAGAATTGGGAATGAAATTGGATTTTGGATCCTAAATAGACTGGGATCCGAGATCTGGAATCCAAGATGGATTTGGATTCCGGATCCTAAAATAGAATTGGATCTGAAGTCTGAGATCCCAAAAAGTGGAGTTGGACTCTAGATCCTAAATGAAATTTGGATCTGAAGTCTGAGATCCGAAGTGGAGTTGGACTCTAGATCCTAAATGAAATTTGGATCTGAAGTCTGAGATCCAAAGTGGAATTGGATTCTGGATCCTAAGATGAAATTGGATTTGAAGTCTGAGATCCAAAGTGGAATTGGATCTGAAGTCTGAGATCCAAAAAGTGGAGATGGATTCTAAATCCTAAATGGAATTGGGTCCAAGGTCTAGAATCCAAGATGTAATTTGGATCTAGAGTCTGAGATCTGAAGTAGAAGTTTAATTTTGGATCCTAAAATGGAATTTGGATCTGAAGTCTATGATCCAAAGTGGAGATTGTACTTGGAAATGTGGATCCAAGTTGGGTTTAAGATCTAACTTTGGATTTGGATTCAGAAAGTCCAAATGGGACTTTTGAGGATGGATCTGGGTTTTTGAAAACCCAAATTGAATTTAGAATTTAAGAAGGGTCAAGTTTTGAGATTCAGAATCAATCTCAAACATTGAATTTTTTTGAAGATAAGAAAATAAACTTGATTTGGAATTTGAAATCAGAAGATGAATCAGAAATTTCAAAGTTTAAATTGAACTTTGAAATTGATTTTGATTTGAATTGGAAATTTGAAATTTGAATACAAAATGATTTTGAAATTTCAAAGTCAGATTGGACATTGAAATCAATTTTTTGAATCTTGAAGAATGAGATGGAATTAATGAATGGAAATGGAAATTGAAGATATATTCAAGATCACTTGGATTTTTGAAAAAGGAATTTTGAAAATATGATGCAGTTCTATCCTAAATGATGAATGAAAAAGAATTTTGATTTTGAATTTTGAAAAGTTATTCTATTCTTTAAATGAATTAAAATAAGATTGAAGATGTAATACATCCCTAACTATGGTCATTGAATGTATTATATGATAATCTATATTTAAATTCAAAAGAAGAATAAAATACATTTTGGTGTTTTTATAGAGTTTAAAATGAAATTAACTCTCAATATACCCTGACTATGGCCATTGGTATATATATTGAATTAATTTTAAATTAAACCCTGATAAAAGAGGAAAATATTTAAGGAAAATATGATGAATTTTGAAACGGACCCAGTGTGGATCCAGTGTTATTTTGTAAAAGATAAAAATGCTAAGTTTTGTTTACATCCTGACTATGACCATTGATGTAAATCATTAACTTAGGATTAATTACCTCTTACGAAATGGTGCACGTGCCATTCGTGCTTCACCATTGTGAGATTTTGAAAAATAAAGGGGAAAAAGCATGAAAACAAGCTACTTATGATTTACTATGCTCATTCATTCTATCTAAAACAGAAAATGTAAATTCTCATTACAGATTTTGAATGAAATTGATATTACAAAGTTTCTTAATCTCAAAGGAAAGTCATACCCTTTACACATCTCCTGCGAAATCGAGTGTTAGTATACAATAAGAAATACACATGGGAAAAGAGAGAGAACACTTTATACATAGGATGAAGAATGTAATAAAATGTATAGGGCTATGTATATACATGAGGGAATGGATCCCTCTTATGAGAATGCTTGTAAAGAAATATACTTGAAAGTACATATATATATATATATATATATATATATATATATATATATATATATATATATAGAGATGTATATATACATGTATGCGTATATGTATATATATATATTTATATATATGTATATATACATATATACTTATATACGTGTATTCCTAAGAAAATGAGAGGAGACATTCACAATTGTGTGAGGTCACTGAATCAGATTCATAGTTTTTAGTGGGATGATACATACTCAGGATTCACCCTTATGGACCATATTCAGAATTCTATCAGGAGGATGTCTCCAGCCATACTTTTCTAGTCATGATTCACGGCCCCATCATGAACTAGAGCCTAATATCAGTAATGAAATTACCTACTGCTGAGGGCATATGGATGGTATCCTATCGTGGGTCAGCAGAGAACATGTTGTGCAATGAGGTAAGTTTTGGTTTTAAATTATCATGACAGCCAAACCACATGATCCATAGCAGATCAGCGACCTGATTCTGAATTAATAAGACCTCAAAAGGAACAAGTCGCACAGTGAATCAGAATTTTGATGTTGCGATAGCAAAACAGATGTTTCACATTTTAAACTAGAGGAATGTTGCCAAGCAAGCCCGAAATCCGACTCTTCCTATGAAAAGCTGATGTTCAGTAGCTTTTTGGATCGAGTCTAATTCAACATAGAAGTTGGATTTGATACAATCAGTGGCTAGAATTACTACTCGGGGTGGTGATTCTTGTTTATTTATTCATTGTTTCAATAATGGATGAATCAATGAATCAGGCAGTGGATGTACCACTTGTGAAAACATGGATGGACCAACGTGAACAGCTACCGCCAGTGAGTTCTAGAACACAGGAAAATAAATAAAAGAAAAAAAGAAAAATGGAGAAGGGCATCGGCCACAGGGGATGGCCGTGTGCCGCGGGCAGGGGCAACTCGGGGATTTCCGAGAAGGTACAGTGGAAATTGGCATATTATTACATGAAGAGGAAAGAAAAAAAAAATGTCTCTTGGAGATTTTATGCTTCCAACAACTTAAGGCAACAAAGCTCAATATGCTTAATATATACATCAGCTGATAATGCTTGTATCGACTGCCTAACACTTTCTATGCCAACTTCAATATTAAACACCCATTTTACCTATGCGATGCAGGTTATTCAGTCGCAGTCATAAAAATTCTTCTTTCAAAAGTAGCATGATAAGGTCCATGTACAAAACTTAAAGGAAAAGGGATACTCAAACGTCAACACATAGGCACCATACCTTGGAATTTCACTGCAGAATCCTGATGTAGCTGCTTTCGGTGGTAGCCGCTGATGATGGCCACATACGCCCCAGGCTTGGAGGTAGAATTCAGTGAATGGTTGCCGCAATGCTCAGCACAGACGGGGTTCGCCAATAATGGCAACGATAATGCTGATTTATCAGATTTGCTTCAACATTTTGGGAAGCTATCACTTCGTTAATCCAGGCAATCGAAATGTTCAGCAATTGCTGGAATGGGCAATAACACTTAGTAATTTCCACTCGACTCCGATGATAATATGACAATAAGTCGAATCATGCTATCATTGTTAGGCACTTCTGCCCCTTTTTTTCTTATTTCAATCAATGAAATTCACCAACTGACACTTGTAGCAGGGATTTTGGGCATCATGATGATGGAGCTATCATCAGCGTTGAGGAGGATTCCTGCACAAACGAGGAGTTTTAGTTCTAGAAGGGAAATGCAGCAAAGGCCATTGATCCTTTATAATATTCTGTCAGGATACACCTTTTAGTGTATCATTTCTTGTTACCTTAGGATGAAGAGATCACAGCCAAATCAGGTTTTGAAGTGGTTTAAAAACCCAAGGATGCAGGGTATAAGATTTTGCTCTAAGGATGGATGGAAAATGACTTCTGCTATCATCTTTTATACCAATTTAACTGACAACAGACAATAAACAAATCGAAAATAGATAACCATTCACAATGACTAAAGGAAATCAGTTCGCCAACTGATAATGGAGTCTTCAGCATAGCACAATGACAGCGCACGACTTAGGAACTGGATTCCCCAAACCTATTTATCTCCATATTCCTTATATCTGAAGATCAGCAACTCCCCTTGATTGGGAATCAGAGTAGGACTGTACACATCAAATTTAGTAAGTTTAATCCACCCGATCAACGAAACTAAATTAAGCTCATAAGAACTTAGTAAGACTTAACGAGTTCCAGTTAGAATCATAAGGAAGCTTCAGCAAATCAAACAGGAGAGATTGTAATTAAGACTTAGCAAATCGGTGATTATTTAGGCCAGAAGATGATCAGTACTCAACTAGTCATTGATCTTGAGTCCCCTAATCTGCGATAATCCGATCCTCAGGTTATGAGGATCTGATCATTATGGATCATCTAGAAACAAATTCTGACAAAAGAAAGAAAAAAAATGTGGGGAAATAGGGTTATTCTTTACAGGTAATCAAAACAGGAAAATTTTTGATGAAGAAAACGGGTATGACAATACCTGCACTTACCTGCGAAAGAAATTACTCACCAGAAATTGGGTAACTGATTCAAATACTCATGCAACCATTCGACTGAAATCCAACCATCGACACCCGAGATTGTTCAACCAATGCCCAAGTAACACTTTGATTGCCAAAAATCCTATGATCATTCCAAAATCGGAATGAATGTATATGGAACATGGACGACTAATCAATATTCACACAGATTCGACTTCGAACACCAAGTGGGTATTCAGACAACTGATTACTGGAGTCTTGGTGGTCAAATAATTCATTCGTCAGGGATTAAGCATCTAAAACTCTTCATGAGATATCAATTTAACCAACGATCTTCTAGAATTCGATCCGTCAGCCCTCAAACGATTGGCCACTCAAAAGTGGGAATCAGTGTATCTTAACTGAAACAAGAATCAATGTTAATACCACTCGAAACAGGAAACCAGAATCAGCCTTCGAACAAGGTCGAAAACAAGAATCTGAACCACAGCCCGACAATACAATAAAATGAAGGTATATATTTGAAACTGATCAAAAGGGAAAAACATAGATCTGATTCGGACTAGATAACTATAATGGCATGTCAAGATGCAGGATTATCCATGAGATAAGTGTAGAAAGAGAATACCAGGGACAATCGAACAAAATGAATTTGAATGAAATGCAGTAAGCTGGGACGAACAAAGTGCAATCCAGGGTAAAAAAAATGATAAATAAATAAACCATGATGCCTCGGACAAATGTTTATTATAAGAACTAAGGATTTTGTCTATAATAACAACAATGAATAAGGAAATGTAAACAAAGAAAGAAGAACAAGTCAGAATTAGGAGATTCCACTTGCTATTGCACAAAGGATAGGGTCGAAATCGCTATCAGCAATCCAAACCCCACTCAGTAAATGGGGATTAAAACAAAACAGAAAATGGAAAAGAAAGAAAAAGAAAAGAATAAAAAAAAAAACGATGAGAGGAAAAGAAAAAGAATAGTAGAAAAGAAACTTACCGGATAGCCTTACGCTGTAAGAAACAGAAGAGGAATGGAGATGTTAATGGCGGATATTGCCTGGCAATGGGGTCGAAGCCGGATATCTTTTTGCTACTGCCCCCCTTTTGTTTTCTCCCTTGTTTTCGCTCCCCTTGCTCTACTTATATAGGGAGAGAAGAAGCATCGATTAGGGAGTTTGTTGGTGATGAAGGGCGATGGAGATAAAAGTCATTGGAGATCGGTGGTTGAGGATGGAGAAGAAGGTTCTAGCGATGAAGGGTTGAGGAAGGAAAATTTCTGTTGCAGATGGACGGAGGCCATGGAGGGGCTCGTGGAGGCTTCAAGAAGGGGTTTCGCACATGGGGTCGACCGTGGCGGGTTTGAGAGTGGAAGAGAAGGGGATTGAAGGTGCAGGATGTTTTGAGAGGTGGAGAGAGGCGCTCTCCTCCTCGTTAAAACCCTAAAAGAATTTTTTCCACAACCCCCCCTGCGTTACTTTTAAAATTTTACCGATAGGGGCTTCCTAACAATCTTTTGCAAAAACAAAGGGTGTTTTTCAAAAAGGTTTTTTGCAAAAGAATGGTTTTTTTTTTTTTGATATTTATGAAATAAAACCTTAAAATTTACGAGAAAACGAGGATTTAAACTAAATTTTTTTGTATTTTTGGGAAATATTTACAAAAGAGGGTTTTCTTAAGAAATTTGGGTTTGATTTCTTCAGAAAATGAGTTTGGACCCAGATTTTGAGTTTTAAACCTCGAATCGAGAAATACAATTTGATGGATCCAAACGGATACTGGACGAACTGTCTGAGCTTTTCAAAAGTTATTTTGGAAATTTCGAGAATTTGATTTTAAATGTTGGAAAACGAAGCTCAGATTTGGATCTTTTATCTGGATCCAGATTCGAAATTGAGTCAAATAATAAAATGAATTTAATTTCAGTAAAACTTGAGAAATAAAATGAATTATAGATTTAAAAGTGACTCAATTACCCAGAAAATGGAATCAGGGGCAAAAAGGGAATATTTAAAAGATTTTAAAAAATTTGGGGTGTTTATAAACATCTTCCATCTCCTTCTACAATACTAGCTAAGGTGAAGACTCACCTTCTTTGTTGATTACGGATTGGCATGAAGCCAATGGCGCCTTGCATCAATGCATGCAAGTCCAAATGGCGGATTTAGCTAGAACAGTAGTTTAAAATATTGAATCTTCATTGTTTTTCACAAGCTTTTGTGCTGCATGCTTTTGCAATAGATTTCCTTTCGATTCCTACATTGGCATATTTGCTTTTGTTCAATTTGTTTCTCCTTTGCATGTTAGTTGTTTATTTTTCCATGATAATGATGCCATGTCATTCATTTTCTTTTGTTTTCTGATTGATTTCATGGCATTCTCATCATAGGGGTGTGCTGGATTGAGCTGGGCTCGTCCAGCTTACACCCAACCCGTCAGCCCATTCATTTTTTTTTTCAGTGTGCTTTCTTTCTTTTTGGGTTTTCGGCTAAACCCAGTCCCAGCACAATGGGACTGGTGTTACAACCTAGCCCTTAGGCGTGGGTCACAACGTGATCACCCCCTTTGAGTTGTGCGAAGGCCAGGCTGCCGGTGGTTGATGTGTTACGCTATTGTTTCCTTTGTTTTTTTTTGTTTTTTTTTGTTTTGTTTTTTTTTTACTTTTTTTATTTCTTTCGGTTTTCCCCTTTGGAACCCGGACTGGAGCAGATTGGGCCGGCTGTAGGTGTGCCCAGCACACCCTATCTGCTGCTGTGAACCAAGCCCTTGGGCTCTGGTTCACGCTGGCAAGGGTGGCTCGGTCTGGTCCAGTGGACCAGACCCCCATTGTCCATCCATTTCGCTCCTAGAATGGAGCTGGCGCTCTGCGGGTGGCCCGCGCGCCCAGTAGCAGCAGTTTTCAAAAATATATATATATATAATAATAAATATATTATACATTTATAAATGTATTTCTTTACATGTTCATACTACACATAGTGCTAGATGGCGTGGGTTAGGGTGCTGGTCTGAACCGAGGGTCCAGACCTGCCCTATAGTCGATTGACCAGCGTTGGCCGCGAACCTAGCCCAGTTAATTTTTACTTGGATGGAGCTGGGCATGCACACCGTGGGTGCTGTGCACCCCTTATCACCTTGTTAGCACCCTGTTAGCTTTCTGTGGGTGCAGGTCTGAACCGTGGTTCAGACCTGAACCGTGGTTCAGACCTGAACCTGTTGGCAGCCCAGCTAGCCCCTAATGCTAGTCGCGGCTCCACTTATTTGGGACCGGGTGCCAGCCAACTTGTGTTGAACGCCCCAGGCCTTTTTCCTCTAGGCTATGCCACTTTGGGCTCGGGTCTGAACTGAAAAGTTCAGACCCTACCCTGCTTAGTAGCTGTTTGGTCCGAAGGACCAGACCCTTCCCCTTTTTGTTCGGCCCTCGTGCCTTCTTTCTTTAGAACCGCAGGTTTACCTTGTTAGGGGCAGGAACCCACCCAACCGAATATGTGGGTTAGTCTGGTCTAAACCATGCGTTGAACCAGAACCCTTTAGCGTGCATGACAGTCTGGTCCGAAGGGCCAGACCATCAGTTGAGTTATAACCTCGTTGGCGGCAAGAGTGTAGACCCTTGTTTTGGTACACTCACAGCCTCGTAGAGCCACCATGATGGTCGTCAATACCTTCCTATGAAAAACCAGTTTTCGACTACTTCAAGTTGAACCATATTCGGTTCAACTAGTAATTGCCTTGCCCCGCACCCTCCGTGTATTTCGGTTAGGGTTTTGGCATAATTGTATATGCCTTGGGCTTCAAAGAGTTCAAAATATATATATATATATATATATATATATATATATATATATATATATATGAGTATGGGTGTAAGTATATATATGTATTTTAGTACGAATATATATATACATATGTATACTTGTGCATTTACATACGTACATATGAGGACATGTCTTTAAGTGGAATTGAACCTTGTGAATATATATATAGATATATGTATATGTACGTCAAAGCACACATAATGATCGATTCGGTATGACCAAATGGACTTGCGACACTCCTGTGTCCCGTCCAGGTGGTATTTCCCCAGATGATGTTACGCTCCCAATTAAATGTAGAACTCCATAGAGTTGTCCTGCTCGGTTTGGCAATGTCCTTGTTTTTTGGTCCGCGGGCACGACACCCCGAACCGTGGTTATGCCAATGTAAAACCCATTAGATGGGTTATTTCAGATTCGCCTTCGACACGTAAGTGTGTCGCATTGCGTAAGGAAAATCCTTATGCTTTAAACCACATCCGACAGGTTAGGAAAGTACGTAGTTTAACATTTGTGTAAAGCCACGAACATAGAGACTTGATTGATTTAGGATCATATGTGTTGTTCAAAAACTTCGGGTTTCGAGTCCGTAGGCGCGGCACCCCATACCGTGGAAATAGCTAATGTTATTCCCATAAGACGGAATATCCGAGATTTCACTACAAACACATAAGTGTGTTGAACCACGTGTAATGGTCTTTTAGGTGGCAATTGCATCTTCCCTACAGGAGCGACGATCCACCTTGGAATATCCAATGTTATTCCCATTAGACGAGATGTTGGTTAAATTCATTTCCAAACCCTTGAGAATGCGAATGTAATTCCCATACGTATGAGAATGTTGATAAATGCAATCGTAACACTGAAATATACAATATGGTGCATTTTAATATCATGCAATGCCTCTGATAACTTTATTGTGCAAATGATAGAAAGCTCATGTTATGTTTACACTTTGCACTTAGCATATCCTGACACTGTTACTGAGTAGCGCGTACCTTGAGAAGGTATTTGGTTTGAGGCATTGGTAAGCGCACCATGTGCACTTACTTCAATAAAATGAAAGATTAAAGATTGAACACCATAGGGTATAAATACTGATATGACTTGTTGTGGGCTCAGTTGGAGTCCTCGGGCAGTGGCCCTTGTGTTGTGTAAGGACTCTTGTGTGATATACCCTAAACAAAAATAAATAATATGGTGTTTTGACTGCTTTCACAAGCAGTGTGCTCCGTTGGCCGCGTGAGGCTGAGCACGTAAATGGGCAGGCCAAGTCCATGTTTTGCGTACCTCGCGGGGACTACGAGGCAAATTCCTCGTTGTGAGGTATGATTGAACATGAGCCTTAAGAAAAATAAACCTGCTTCGCCCCATTCACAACATGGTTCACCTTGGGAGAGGGTGGATCGTACAACCCTGAGTGACTTGTTGTTACTACGACACGTGTTTTGACAGGAGTTGTAGCGTCCTTTGGCCTCCAGTCACTCAGGGTCAGGGAGGTCGAGGTTGCCTTTTTAGGGCCTCACTACTGCAGTAGTATGGATTGCAATCCTTGCCTATGCGAGTGTTTTCTCCTAGCCGTGTGCTGCTCGCATGAGGTTGACTCGGTTTGTAGCTTTCCCGGTTACCACACTAGACTTTTAATAACAGACGTCGGGTGCATGTCTCACAAAATGCGAGGTTTCCTTCGCGTACCTGAAGGAGTAATCCGAAGAACTTAAGAACTAACCAAACAGATGACTTACAGTAGATGTTGCTTTACTTGTGCTGTAGACTGTACTTCAGTTGTTACGTAGTTACTCTACTTGCTGACAACTCGTGTTAATGCTTGAGTACTGGTTACAGTCACTTCAGTGTTACTTTAGTTACTTGCTGCTCAGTTCACTTTACGGTTCAGTTCGTTGCTTTAGCTACTTGTTTTCACTTGTTGCTATAGCTTGTTGACTAGTACTTGTCACTTTACACTTACCTGACACAGGCACTTACACTTGTTAGCTTTTCCTGCTTTTCCTGTGTACATGATATATATATCTGCTTGTGGTTGTTTCTTCACCACCTCGCAAGAGGACTGACCCCATTTTATAGGGATGTAGGTGACGAACAGGTATAGTGTGGATGCGATGATACGCGGTGGAGGCACGGAGGACCCACACACTTGACCTGCAGTTCCTGTACCTGGTGGTTTTTGGGTTTTGGGTTATTGTTGGGATATATTCCATGTTTTGTACTTTTTGTACTTACATTTTGTAAACTCTTTAAACTGTTGGGGGTGTTTCCCCTTTTCCACTTCATAGTTACACTTTTGTACACACTGTTGGTTACACTGTTTCCACTTGTTGCACTTACCTGTGGTGGCCGCCTGTGATCATCGCAAAAATTTTCCTCTCTTGTGGTTTCTCTCTCTTCCTTTTCTAACTTCTATTTCCTCCTTTTTGAAGGGAAAAAATAAAAGAAAGAAAAAAAGAGAGAAAAGAAAAGAAGAGAGAAGATGAACTCTTTTGCGGGGTTTCACTTGACCTTAATTTGAAAATATTTAGCAAATAACTCGCCTTCGTTTTGAAATATATCGCGGGAAAATAGAGAGATGGGATTCGCTCGTCAGTACGAGGTTCGACCGTTCCTGACGCCTTTACCAGGGGTAATCGATCCAAGGATCAAATTTATGCCTTTTGCTTTGCCTAAATATTATCTAAGAATTTACCCTAAGTCTTAGATGCACAAAGAATCATGCTTGTGCAATGCAAGGATGTATGCTCTTTTGAAAGAGGTTTAGAAAATTTCCAAGTATCCTGAGATGAATTTGATAATGGAGTGAAGAAACTGTTGAATCTAACTTAGAACTTTAGATCGATCAGAGAAGTTCTAAGTCTTTGAAATAATCAGAGTTTGGGAAAATAAATCTTGATTTTGAAAAGAAAGATTTTGAAGATGAGAGATAAAGAAATGAGGCTTTAAAGTCAGAAATGGACTTTGAAGTTGAATTTGAATTTTAAACTTGGACTTAGGAAAGGAAATGAATATTTGAAATGGATTTTGAATTTCAAATTTGAAATCCGAATGGACTTTGAGAAATCCAAATGGTATAGGAAATAGAAAATGGATTCAGATGAGGTCTGAAAATGGAACTTGGATTTTAAATCTGGAAATGAAATGGAATTGGATTTGAAAAGTTGGGATTTGAAAAAAGAATTTGATTTGAAATCTGGAATTCAAATCCGAAGTTTGGATCTTAAGATGGATCTGGATCTGAAGTCTGAGATCCAAAGTAGAATTGGACTCTGGATCCTAAAATGGATTTTGGATCTGAAGTCTGAGATCCAAGGTAGAATTTGGATTCTGGATCCTAAAATGAATTTGGATCTGAAGTCTGAGATCCAAAATAGAGTTGGACTTTGGATCCTAAGATGAATTTTGGATCTGAAGTCTGAGATCCAAAGTGGCATTGGATTCTGGATCCAAAAGGGAATTTTGGATCTGATTTCTGAGATCCAAAGTGGAATTGGATTTGGATCCTAGAATGGATTTTGGATCTGAAGTCTGAGATCCAAGATGGAGATTTGTATTTGGAAATCTGGATCTAAGTTGATCTAATTTTGAATTTGAGCTTTGAAAGTCCAAATGAGACTTTTGAATATGGATCTGGGTTTTGGAAACTCAGTTTGAATTTCAAATTTAGGAAAGGTCAAGCTTAGGATCAATTTCAAATTTTTGATTTTTGAATTTTGAAGATAGGAAGATAAACTTGGTTTTGAATATGAAGATGAATCAGAAACTTCAAAGTTTGAATTGAACTTTGGAAAATGAATTTTTTAGAATTTGAATCGTGAATATACAAATAAATTTCAAAGTCAAATTAGACCTTGAATTTGAAGTTTTGAATTTGGAATCAGAAGATGAATCAGAATTTTTTTAAATTGAACTTTGAGAATGGATTTTTTTTTGGAAATGGAATTTTGGATATAAAATCGAATTTTGAAATCTCAGAGTCAAATTGGACTTTGAAATTGAAATCTAAATCTTTGAAATAAGATAGAAGAATGAATAGAGATTTGGAGAAGAATTTTTTGAGATTACTTGGATTTTGAAAAGAATTTTGAAGATATGATGCAATTATATCCTAAATGATGAAATGAATTTAAAGAATCTTGAAATTGGATTTTGAAAAGCTATTTCATTCTTTAAATGAATTAAAATAAGATGGAAAATATAATACATCCTTGACTATGGTCATTGAATGTATTATATAATGATCTATATTTAAATTCAGGTGAAGAATAAAATATATTTTTGTGCTTTTATAGAGTTTAAAATGAAATTAACTCTCAATATACCCTGACTATGGCCATTGGTATATATTTTGAGCCAATTTTAAGTTAGACTCTAATAAAAGAAGGAAATATTTGAAAATATGATGATTTTTGAAGAAGATCCAGTGTGGACCCAATGTTATTTTATAAAAGATAAAAATCCTAAGTTTTGTTTACATCCTGACTATGGCCATTGATGTAAATCGTCAACTTAGGATTAATTACTCTTACGAAATGGTGTACGTGCCATTCGTGTTTCACCATTGTGAGATTTTGAAAAATAAAGGTAAAAAGCATGAGATCAAGCAATTTATGATATTTACAATGCCCATTCATTCTATCTAAAACTGGAAATGTAAATTTTCATTAAGATCTTTCTATTACAATACATAAAATTGAATTTACAACTCCCAATGATGACACCTCCCACATCTTCCTTGCAAAACACTTGATTAATATGGAAAATAGAAAGAAATTACACATATCACATGGTGAAATGCTTATATGCCCAGATATATATAATGGAAAGAAAAAAAAATGATATATATATATGCATATATATGTATATGGATATATATACATATGAGTAGACGTATATATATCAATAGCTTGGGAAAACGTAGGGGCATATGTATATATATATATATATATATATATATATATATATATATATATATATATATATATATATATATATATATATATATATATATATAATGTATACACATGTGGATATGGACATATATATGTATATATGTTTGTATATGAGTACAAAGCATCTAAGATCAAATGAGAAACTACATATGAAAAAGACCTTCAGAATCTTGCCTTGAAATAAATGATAAAATGCATCTTTACACAATTGGTTTATTGTATAGTGAATGACATACTATGCACATGTATGATGGTTCAATGGATGTGCAAGTATTAGAGAGGAGGCCCGGGCGTGATATCATGGCGATGAAGTCACTGTGCGTAGGAACAGGCTCAATCATTGGACCCTAACAATTTACTTCATATGAGACCATGGTCAATTGGTCTCAACATACCAGAACATGACACATAGAGATCTACAGGTCTGCACACAGTCATGATATATGTGTATACATTGTGTGGTTTAATGTAATACTGCAACGAATTAGTCAGATGATGACTTGCTCACCAGGCCACTAAAAGGGACAGTATCTACACTTGGGCCGACCTATGCATAGAGGAAGTGTGTGTCATATTTTGATATATAATTGCCAATGGAGCTTATCTTGCCTCCAGTGGGCCGTGGAGTGAGGGCAACTAGTAAGAGATGGTACAAGTAATGACAGATGACTATTATTATATAATAGGGAAGTGTAGAAATGATGAGTACCAGAGATAATAATGCAGGAATTATCATGGAGATAAGAGCTAATGGTAACTTAGATTTATGAAAACATTGATTCCTTCACTTGGTTCTCTGCAACAGATCGACCTCAACATGCATAGCAGATCGAATAATTCACCCAGTCTAACACAGCACAGTGAATCAACAGGTCACTCCCAGCGGCAGGCCTACTTGCAGCAGGTATATTTCTGCGAGTTGGATTCTGCAGACCACTTTCAGCCATCCTAACAAGTGACTTTCCAGCTATATTAAACATCCTTGCCATATTCTGTTTTCTGAGCACACTCATACTGTCAGCCATTATGGTAGTTGTTAACGGTAACTGGCTTTTGGTGGCAAAAGGAATGATTGGATAAGTGGGGAAGGATTGTGAACACCCCAAATTTTTCAAAAGTTTGTAAATATTCTCCTTTTTTTTTTCTTCTTTTCTTTTCTTCATTTTTGGATAATTGAGTCAGTTTTAAATCTAAATTCCATTTTATTTCTCAAGTTTTATTGAAATAAAATTCATTTTATATATCTCACTCAATTTCAGATTCGGATCCAGATAAAAGATCTAAATCTGAGCTTCGTTGTCCAATGTTTAAAATCAAAATTCTCGAAATTTCCAAAATAACCATTTGAAAAGCTCAGACAGTTCGTCCGGTATCCGTTTGGATCCGTCAAATGGTATTTCTCAAATTCAAGGTTTAAAACCCCAATATTTTCTCAAAACTTGGGTCCAAACCCATTTTCTGAAGAAATTTTCCCAAAATAGCCTTGAAAACCTTCTTTTGTAAATATTTCCCCAAAATACAAAAAAAATAGTTTAAATCCTCGTTTTCTTGTAAATTTTAAGGTTTTATGCCGAAAATACCAAAAAAATGGAAAAATGTAAAGGAAAAGAAAAAAAATATATCTAACAAAAATCGATTTTTGAGAAAACCTCTTTTTGAAAATATCCCTTTTCAAGAAAAAAACCTTTTTTTTAGAAAAATCCGGTAAAGGGGCCTTCTTTTTGGAAATTACACGAAAAGTCTGAAAGACTGAACACTTTGTTAGGGTTTTTCTCGCAAGGGGTCGGGGGCCGAACACTTTCTCCCCTCTTACAGAAGCTTCTTCCCATCAGCCGCAGTCTACTCTCTCCTCTTCTCCATCACCCTCCGGAAGCATCCATGGCCTCCACCCTCCGATCCTCTTCTTCCATCAACAAGCAACCTTTGCCCTTCATCTTTAACCGAACCCTCCAACACGCCCCCCCCCCCCACGTGCGATCTTCCGCCCGATCCTTCCATCACCCACATGTGCTCGAACCCTTCATCGCCTACCTTCTCTTCTCCACCATCAATCCTCAACCGCTTCCCCTCTCGAAGCTTCCTTCACATTTTTAAAAGGAACACTCGGACGCCCTAAAGGAGGCATCGATGATTTTTAAGCAACGTCCGATCTCCCCTTCTTCCCTCTTCCCCAAATCCATCGAATAGAAGCTTCGGCTCCACCCTCCAGAACCCCTCAGAGGAGTTACGGAGACTGATCTGATTTTCAACTTTCAGAGGAAGTATCACCACTCGGCTAAGCAAACAAGCATCGGTGCTTTCTCTTAAGTCGAGATCCAGCAAATCAGGTAGGAGTTCACTCCTCCTTTTCTGAGTTTATTTTTGTTCCATTAACGCGCCTCTTGCAGTGTTGGTTTGCTTATGGCAATTTTGATCTGCACTTGCGCAATATTACCGGAATAATCACATTCCAACATCCTTTCTTTACTTCTTTATAATTTCTCTGATTTATGCAATTAGAATGTATGTTCGTTCGACATTTTTTTTTTCCTCTTTTCTTTCTTTTTCTTTCTCTCCTTCTGTTGTTCTGTACTTTGAAGCTTCGTTGACGTCATTACAATTAACTCTGGCTTTGTCTGTTATGCATTATGGTATTCGTTTCTCCTTGATTAAGTGGATTTATCATCCCATATAGTCGTTTTGTTCTATGCATTTACGGCTTAGGGAAACCAACTTCCTATCGGTGTTACCCATTGAGAATCCATCACCTCTTTTGAGGTGATTCGCATCTATGACAATATCACCTGCTGGCATCGCCGGCTCACCTGGGCATAAAAAAAAAAAATCAGGGTCATTAGTTCTATAACCTTCCTTTTATCGATTGTTTTTTTTTTTAACAGTAAGTCTGATAACCCATCACTAATATTATCATTGTGGTTGTAAATCTGCATTACCCGTCAATCGAATCTTATTTTCAGCATTTTTTTTTTGTTTCATATTTTACAGAATGCGTAAACCCCTCAGTTGGACATTGATTCATCTAGCTTCTGGTTTATCCTGCCGCATGTACTATAGCATCTGTTCATTCCTTTTTTTTAAAAAAATATATATATATATATATATATATATTCCTGAGTATGCATTTTACTATCTCATCTCTAATCATCCCCTTTCAATCCATAAACTTTGTTTGAATGTCATAATCGTTAAATGCCCTGATGTCATTGGCCTCACTGAATCCCTCATGTGATGAATATGCTCCACATATTTCCTGCTGAATTGAATCACTTTCAAGGCCTGAAATAGTTCAACTCACAGCAGGATTAATCACATTTCCATGCATACCCAAGTGTTGGTAAGGATCGACTCTGGCGTCTATGCTATAGACAGTCTTTTTGCTCATTTTGTTGATGAAGTTATGAGAATTACTTGTCCTTTTCATTCTGATTGTTATCCAGCAATCAACTTGTAAAATCCATTCGTGGCCATGTACTCAAAATGTGGAAAGGTAGTTGATGCCTATAAGGTTTTCTCTTAAATTAGTGAGATTAATTCTGTTTGATTCAATACTTTGATATCGGCATATGTTCAAACTAGGAATCATGGAGAAGCTCTCAGTTTGTTCTAACAGATAGGGTCTTCATTATAATCACCTCCCCTCCACTAGCGCACTGGGTGTGTGTGACATGTGCTCAACAGATCAGAAATTCTTTAGGCAAACATGGTCATACATATGCCGATTAAATCTGGTTGTGAGTAGAACTTCTCCACCGTGTATACCCCTTGTGGAAGTTTATCTTCTGCAGGGAAGACATTTGAAACCATGGCACTTGAGAGAGATGCCATCTCGTGGAATGCTATGATCACAGGGTATGAGAGGCTTTGCAGGAATAAGGAAATCTTTGAATTATATTAGAGGATGCATCGTGCATGCGTGTCACAGTACACCCTGCCATCACACTTTGCTCTATTTCACAGCCGTTCTTTGCAATGAAAATTCTAGAAATCCATATACTTTACAGATTTGCGAAATGTCCTGAAGACATGACTGAAGACAGGCTAGCCTCTCTTTTTTGAAATTTGCTTAGATTGATGAAGTGTTTTCCCTTTTATTTCTTCACTGTCTAGTGGGCTAAGTGTGAAGTTCACGGTGGATACAGATTCAAGTGTATAATCTGCAACATTTTCATAGGCTAAAGCCTTTACAGGATAAAGGGTATACATCCACCCTATTCCTGCACATCAGCAGCAGAGGGGTTGTGGTTTTTTTTTTTTTTTTTTTTTGTATATATGTATATATACATACTAGGAGTTACAAGAGTCTGATAGCCTGATTTATGCATCGTTGACAGGATGCATCAAAACCTTTGTAAACCATCAATTCTCTTTCATCAGTGGGTGTTTCATACATTGCATGTTATAAATAAAGCATGTGCATCGCATGGGCGTTTCCTATTCATCATTTGCACCTTATCATATTTCGTTGTACTTATATTTTATCATTTCGCAGGTTTTTTTTTTTATCGTATTCGGTTTGAGCTTATACTCCAGAAGATAAGGTAATTAGTCCATGTATAGTGTCAAAAAAAAAAAAGTTTTCCTTTTTTTTTCACCTCCTTTCTGCAGAAGTATCTCTCTTATTCACCATATATTACATGATATGATTGATGGTGTGGTTACATTAATTCCTGTTCTGTCAACAAGAACCCATGTTTTATTATAGTTGATAACTCAATTCTTGATTTACAACAGTCTTGGTTTCATTGCATATGTATTCATAGATTTACTACACCTCATCGTGGCTGCAACTATGCAAATCAGCCCCTCCCATCATCTACGCTTGTTAGTCAGTTAGCAATTTCTAGGTAATATTATATCATTTAGTACAATTTCCCTCAAATCTACCCTACATATTCAACCTGTAGTTTTTTTTTCTTTACTGCACTCATTAGGCTAACACTACCATAGTCTCATATACAACCTCTAAACAGCACTATTCATTCAAGTGCCTTCAATCCCACCTGTATAATGCTTGTTGTCACAATAGCCAATTTTCAGCACCTTAATATGTAGAGCTCTGCTACTTCATCCCCAACACTGCCCGCAGAATGTGCATCTTCATTTCTTTGCTCCCTGCGCTTGCACGCTCTCCAGTTGTATTTGTGCTTTGCAATACAATAGCTTCTATCTGCTGTATTCACAGCATTTGCAGCCAACTCGCTGCATACTTTCACTTAGGCACAATACCCACACTAGGCATCTGTGCACCTTCCACCACTCGTTAGGCATAAAGTCTTCTACTTAGAGGATATAGATATATCCTGACTAACTTAGAACATCATTCACATGTTTAAACTAGATTGCTTTAGGTTCCTCACCATTTTTAGGATATCATACTTAGGATATTATAACATCCACTCAACATGTGATCTCAATATAGAGCATATCATTTATCCTGTATTTTGTTATTATGTGTGAGACATATGAATGAATATTTCATCAAATATGTCTTAGGTTTGAAATGATATCCCGTGAATTGTTTCCTATATACATCTTGTGTTAACTTAGAACTTTTGCAGGGATTAGGTAAATTTTTTTATTATTATTATTATTGAATTTCAATTCAATTCAGTGATGTAATAGCTAGATTATAATGAGAATTTACATTTCCTGTCTTAGATAGAATGAATGAGCATTGTTAATATCATAAATTGCTTGTTTTCATGCTTTTATCCTTATTTTCAAATCTCACAATGGGAACACGAATGGCACGTGCACCATTTCGTAAGAGGTAAATTAATCCTAAGTTGATGATTTACATCAATGGCCATAGTCAGGATGTAAACAAGACTTAGTATTTTTATCTTTTATAAAATAACACTGGATCCACACTGGATCCATTTTCAAAATTCATCATATTTTTCCTTAAATATTTTCTTCTTTTATCAGAATTTAACTTAAAATTAACTCAAAACATATACCAATGGCCATAGTCAGGGTATATTGAGAATTAATTTCATTTTAAATTCTATAAAAGCACCAAATGTATTTTATTCTTCCTTTGAATTTTAATATAGATTATTATATAACACATTCAATGACCATATTCAAGGATGTATTATATCTTCAATCTTATTTTAATTCGTTTAAAGAATGGAATAGCTTTTCAAAATCCAATTTCAAATTCTTTAAATTCATTCATCATTTAGGATAGAATTGCATCACATTTTCAAAATTCTTTTCCAAAGTCCAAGTGATCTCAAATATCCTTCTTCAATCTCTGTTTCAATTCATTCTTCTATCTTATTTCAAAGATTTAGATTTCAATTTCAAAGTCCAATTTGACTTTGAGATTTCAAAAATTCAATTTTATATTCAAAAATTCCAATTCAAATCAGATTTCAAAGTTCAATTTGACTTTGAAATTCCAAAATTCATCTTATATTCAAAACCCCAATCAAATTCAAAAGTTCAATTTGAACTTTAAAGCTTCTGATTCATCTTCTGGTTCCAAAATTCAAACTTCAAAGTTCAAAATCTAAATTGACTTTGAAATTCATTTGCATATTCAAGATTCAAATTCTTAATCTCATTTTCCAAGTTCAATTTAAACTTGGAAGTTCTTGATTCATCTTCTGAATTTAAAATCTCCAAATCCATTTTAGGATCCAAGATTCAACTTTCATATTGGATCTCAGACTTCAGATCCAATTTCATCTTAGGATCCAAAACCTAAGTCTACTTTGGATCTCAGACTTCAGATCCAATTCCATCTTAGGATCCAGAACCCAAGTCTACTTTGGATCTCAGATTTCAGATCCAAAATCCATCTTAGAATCCAGAATCCAAGTCTACTTTGGATCTCAGACTTCAGATCCAATTCCATCTTAGGATCCAGAACCCAAGTCTACTTTGGATCTCAGATTTCAGATCCAAAATCCATCTTAGAATCCAGAATCCAACTCTGTTTTTGGATCTCAGACTTCAGATCCAAATCTATTTTAGGGTCCAGAATCCAATTCCACTTTGGATCTCAGACTTCAGATCCAAATCCATTTTAGGGTCCAGAATCCAATTCCACTTTGGATCTCAGACTTCAGATTCAAATCTATTTTAGGATCCAGAACCCAATTCTACATTGGATCTCAGATTTCAGATCTTAAATCTATTTTAAGATCCAATTCTAGATTTCAAATCCAATTCCATTTTCAGATCTCATCTGAACTTCCTAAATCCTTTCCTATTTTTAAATACCATTTGATGTTCTCAGATCCATTCTAAGATTCGAATTCAATATCACTTCAAAATTTCATCTTCTTCTTTTAAATCCATGATTAAATTCAAAGTCCATTTCTGACTTTGAAACTTCATTTCCTTTCATTTCAAAGCTTTAAATCATTCTTTCTCAAAGTCAAGGTTTATTCTTCCAACTCTGATTTACTTCAAAGACTTAGAAATTCTTTGATCTATCTCAAGTTCTAAGTCAAATTCAATCATCTTTTCACTCTCTTACCAAGTTCATCTCAGAATACTTGGAAATTTTCAAAACATCTTTCAAAAAGAACATACATCCTTGCATTGCACAAGCATGATTCTGTGTGCATTTAGAGTTAGAATAAATTCTTAGATAATATTTAGGCAAAGCAAAAGGCATAGATTCGATCTTTGGTTCGATTACCCCTGGTAAAGGCGCTAGGAACGGTCGAACCTCGTACCGACGAGTGAATCCCGTCTCTCCATTTTTTCCCGCAATACATTTCAAAACGAAGGCGAGTTAAATTTCTAAATATTTTCAAATCAAGGTCAAGTGAGGCAAAAGAGTTCCTCTTCTCTCTTTCTTTCTTTTCTCTTCTCTCTTTCTTTTCTGTCTTTTATTTTTCTCCCTTCAAAAAGGAGGAAAATAGAGGCTGGAAAAGGAAAAGAGAAGGAAGAGAGAGAAAGATACAAGAGAGGAAAAATTTTGCGATGATCACAGTTTTGGCGACCGTGATGGGACTCGTCCCCATCTGGTCGAATTATGCCTTTGCTTTGCTTTTATATAATCTAAGTCTTTATTCTAACATATGTCAGCTTTATTTTCCATGCAAACCTTAGGAGCCTAGACTCTGTCCTAAGCTGACATCATTGCATATAGGATCTAAGTATGGTTTGGTAGGACCATATTGAGGAGATTATTCCATGCTCACATTAGACTTAGGTCTTAAATACAACTCTCCTCAATTTTAGGGATTGAATGCAAACAATGTATGCAAGTGTATGCTTCTTTTCATTTAAATCTATCTCTTTAGGACTTACATTAGAGCCATTTGATTTCTTGCATATTAAGCATTTTTTGAAAACATCCCTACATAATTGTCCCGGTCTTCACGTTGCTGGGCTGTCTCACTGAACCATAGTTCGGGAGAGAGCCTCACAACTGGACCACTTATTTGGGTTTGCGCCCCCCCTACCACGTACCTAAGGGCCATAGTCTGAGGTATATCGGTAGGTGTTCAAGGATGTTGGGAAGCCATTACCTTAGAACCGGAGAAATATTTATATGCCACGTACTTCGAGCTTCGGCTTGAGTATATCGGCATACCTTGATGGAAATCAGATGATCTAAATCTTAGAGTTAGGATTAAGGTCCTATAAGCCATTTCAAATATTGCATATAGAGTCAGCTTTAGGGAGTGCTATTTGTGCATCCTTGCTTCTATGTCTGTGATTGAATGATATTATATATATATATATATATATATCTTCCTTATATTTTCTAAAAACCCTGGGTATATATTATTCAAAATTTCCTCTTTTAAAAAAACCCTGGTGTATTGCCTTTTCTTTCTGATTTCTTCAAAATCTTTTTGATCCTGCCTGCAATTTTTCTAATTTTTTAAAATTTACCATCTATTATTCTAAAATTTTCTTCTACATATCTTCTGAATCTATTTTATAACAAAAATCTCTTTCATCGAGAGATGTCCTTTTAATCATATTCTAAATTGTTTATTTCTTCTCATGGGGAAATAATACGATTGTCGTGTCTCTCGCGCGGACTCAATCCCTAGTAGTGGGATATCTCTTTGTCAATTTGATTTCTTCTTTTATCGAAGTTTCCTCAAAAAATCTTTCTAAAAGGGTCCCATTTTGTCCTACAGAGAGAGCATTTGGTATTAACGGGTGGTTCAGGCTAAGATCAAAGACCGTACCAGTCAGAAGCAAGAATTGAAATGGACTCTCGGAGGTTTGCCAGAGAAGGAGGTCAGGACAGCCAGAATGAGATTGATCCTGCTATATATCGGTTGTTCAAAAAGATGATGGTTGAGATATTATCTAAGCAGGCTGAAGCCAGTTTTGGAAAAGCTCCCACCAAGGAAGAGACACCTGTCACCTTCCCAATGAGCAAGCACAACGATGGCAGTGCAGGAAGCTCTAAAATCAGTAGGAGCAGCAACAAAGGCAACCCGGGCAATCAAAACAGCAATTTGGAGTCATCTAGAAACCAGAAGGGAAAGTTCAGCAGAAACCAAGATGAACCACTTCAATCCAGTCCTCCGCAGAAGGAGAAGAATCAGGAAAAGCTAAAGCGTAAAGATTGGAGTAGTAACCGAGATTTCACTCCCTTGGATGAGCCACTGGATAAAGTTCTCGAATACATGTTGACCAAGAGATTGGTCAGGCTCCCAAAAGCCATGAGTCCTTCCACTATCTTGGGAAAATACAAGAACCAATTATGCAAATTCCATCGGACGACAGGACATGACACTGATCATTGCTTTGTCTTCAAAAATATTATTCAAGACTGCATTGATAAGAATCTTTTCGTTGAAGACGAAGAAGAAAAGTGTCTGATCCCCCTAACCAAGCATGCTCAGTCTAGCTCTCAGGAAAGGGACAGCTCTCGACAAAAATCAGGCAAGTCAAAGGAGACAAAGCATGATGGCTGGAGTTACGATTACGAGTTTTCCCCTTTAGGTCAGCCAGTCGAGGAGGTTCTCGAATACCTGCTCACGGAAGATATGATCAAACTTCCCAAGGGAGTTGATCCTTCGGTCACCATGGGAAAATGGAAAGAGTGTTTTTGCAAATTTCATAAAGTAAGGGGGCACGATGCAGAGCATTGCTTCGTCCTCAAAAACATCATACAGGATTTCATCGACAAAGAAATTTTGGTACCAGAGGAAGGAAGGGAGCAACCTGCAGTTCCAACCTAGAATCTTCCGGATCACCCGAAGAATCGATAAAGCCAAAGTTTCCTGCTTTCGTCTCTTTTTGTTAGTCATCTTGTAGGGGCAAGTCAGCTCAGCCTTCTACGGATCTTTTCCTTTTTAAAGTTCTTGTAAATATTCAATTTTTGTCATCAAAACTTTTGCTTATCAAGGAAATGTCAAGTTTTCTTTATATCTTTGATATTTAAATACTTCCTTCTTTTGCCATACTGGGACATTTAAATTCCTGTTCTTTTCAGAATGCGAGACAATCCTGACATCATTCGTGAGAGAAATGATATTACCTATGAGGGTTTTTCAAAAATCATGAAATTTTGAAAGTCTTCATAACCAAAGAGTTCAAATATTCTTTGGTCCAACCTTCTTCAAAAATCAACCCTTGTGTTGATTAGATTTTCCAAAAATGGGTTTCTAACCAAAATAAACCCTTGTGTTGATTAAATTTTCCAAAAAATAGGTTTTAAACCATTATTAACCCTCGTGTTGATCATGTTTTCCAAAAATGGGTTTCAAACCATTATCAACCCTCGGATTGATCAGATATTTCAAAAATAGGGTTCCTTTTTTAACCATCATCAACCCTCGTGTTGATCTTATTTTCCAAAGGTTGGTTTTTAAACATTATATTCAAAGATCAAACCTTGTGTAGGTCCTATCTTCTAAAAATTGATTTCAAAACATTATATTTAAAGATCAACCGTTATGTCAGTCTTACCTTCCAAAAATTGGTCTTCAAATCATTATATTCAAAGATCAAATCTTGTGTTGGTCTTATCTTCCAAGATTGGTTTCAAATCATTATATTCGAAAAAAAATCAACCCTTATGTTGATCTTATTATCAGTTTCAAACTGTTATTTTTAGAAATCAGATCTCTTGTTGATCTTCTTTTTCAAAAAATTAGATTTCAAACCATCGCCTTCAAAAATTGACCCTCATGATGATCTCTCATGTTTTGAAGGATCAGTCCTCGCACTGATCATTCTTCTTGCGGTGGATTTTCTTCCCAAAAATGATTTTTCACTTAAAAAAACATTTTCCTTTAAAGATCCCACGTGCAGGCAGGATCAGACAAACTCTTTTAAAAAAATCTTCTCAATTTTTCAATTAATCTTGTTATCTTTATTAGTTGCATTCATTTCATTTTCCAATTTAATCAAATTTTCATCAATTTATTATTTTTGTCAAGTTTTATCAATTTTTCATCAATTTCATTCAATTTTATCAAATTTTATTCTTCCTTTTAACCCTTTCAGGTTAAGGGATAAACCTGATGCCTCTTTCCCATGAGGTATTTTCTAAATCTTCTTTTCAACCCCTTCAGGTTAAGGGATAAACCTGATGCCTCTTTCCCATGAGGTATTCTTTTATTCTTTTACCCTTTCAGGTTAAGGGATAAACCTGACCCTTGTTGTCCGAGGTGCTCCCATTCAGGATAAGGGATAATCCTGAAACCCCTCGTAGGAGCAATAATGCTACCTATGAGGATTCTTTTGTAAATACAAGTTTTATCAATCTTTATTGATTTTCTAGATTTATATCAATTTCTCTTAATTAAATTTTCTTAAATTCTATTCTTTCTTCCATTCAGGATAAGGGATAATCCTGAAACCCCTCGTAGGAGCAATAATGCTACCTATGAGGATCCTTTTGTAAATACGAGTTTTATCAATCTTTATTGATTTCCTAGATCTATATCAATTTCTCTTTATTAAATTTTCTTAAATTCTATTCTTGTTCCCATTCAGGATAAGGGATAATCCTGAAACCCCTCGTAGGAGCAATAACGCTACCTATGAGGATTCTTTTGTAAATACCAGTTTCGTCAAACTTTATTGATTCTCTAAATTTATATCAATTTCTCTTCATTTATTTTTCTTAAATTCTATTCTTTTTCCCAATCAGGATAAGGGATAATCTTGACACCCCTCATAGGAGCACCGGTGCTACCCGTGAGAATTCTTTTCAAAGTAATAAATTTCTTTAAATTCTTCTCCATTTTTGTAAATTTTATTTTTTTCCCTCTCAAGTTAAGGGATAAACCAGAGTTATTTCTCGTAAATTCCTCAATTCACATCAAATTTTATTCTATACTCCTTCAGGATAAGGGAAAATCCTGAAGATGTCATAAATAGATTCGGATCTTAGGCCATCTTGGGTCAAGGATCTCGAATAAATCTCTCCTCTTCATTGTCGGAATCTATTCATACATTTTGTCAATCCTTCTAAAATCCGACTCTTGGGTAGAAATTATTTCCTTCCTGTCTGAGTTCCGACTCAGGTTTTTGTTTTGTTTTTGTTTTCATTTTTATTTTTAAGATCCGGGTTCCGACTTGGGTTCTTTTCTTTTTTATTTGACGTTTGAAGTTTCGAGTTCCGACTCGGACTTCCTATCGGATTCAACGCTCGTATTGGAACCGATCGTGCCCTTGAAGATTCGAGTTTTTCAAAACTCGGGTTCTTCCATTTTTATCATTATTTTAAAGATCCGGGTTCCGACTCGGGTTTTTCCTTTTTATATATCGTTTGAAGTTTTGAGTTCCGACTCGGACTTCCTATCGGATTCAACGCTCGTGTTGGAACCGATCGTGCCCTTGAAGATTCGAGTTTTTCAAAACTCGGGTTCTTCCACTTTTATCATTATTTTAAAGATCCGGGTTCCGACTCGGGTTTTTCCTTTTTATATATCGTTTGAAGTTTCGAGTTCCAACTCGGACTTCCTACCGGATTCAACGCTCGTGTTAGAACCGATCGTGCCCTTGAAGATTCGAGTTTTTCAAAACTCGGGTTCTTCCATTTTTATCATTATTTTAAAGATCTGGGTTCCGACTCGGGTTTTTCCTTTTTATATATCGTTTGAAGTTTCGAGTTCCGACTCGGACTTCCTATCGGATTCAACGCTCGTATTGGAACCGATCGTGCCCTTGAAGATTCGAGTTTTTCAAAACTCGGGTTCTTCCATTTTTATCATTATTTTAAAGATCCGGGTTCCGACTCGGGTTTTAACTTTTTATATATCGTTTGAAGTTTCGAGTTCCGACTCGGACTTCCTATCAGATTCAACGCTCGTATTGGAACTGATCGTGCCCTTGAAGATTCGAGTTTTTCAAAACTCGGGTTCTTCCAGTTTTATCATTATTTTAAAGATCCGGGTTCCGACTCCGGTTTTTCCTTTTTATATATCGTTTGAAGTTTCGAGTTCCGACTCGGACTTCCTATCAGATTCAACGCTCGTGTTGGAACCGATCGTGCCCTTGAAGATTCGAGTTTTTCAAAACTCGGGTTCTTCCATTTTTATCATTATTTTAAAGATCCGAGTTCTGACTCGGGTTTTTCCTGTTTATATATCGTTTGAAATTTCGAGTTCTGACTCGGACTTCCTATCGGATTCAATGCTCGTATTGGAACCGATCGTGCCCTTGAAGATTCGAGTTTTTCAAAACTCAGGTTCTTCCACTTTTATCATTATTTTAAAGATCCGGGTTCCGACTCGGGTTTTTCCTTTTTATATATCGTTTGAAGTTTCGAGTTCCGACTCGGACTTCCTATCGGATTCAACGCTCGTGTTGGAACCGATCGTGCCCTTGAAGATTCGAGTTTTTCAAAACTCGGGTTCTGTAAACACCCCAAATTTTCACTCACTCCCCCAACATTTCCACCAAGCATCAACATCCAGCCTCTGAAATCGCTGGAGGGCAAAATGGTCATTTTCTGAGCCCGGACCTTGCAAAAGTCTAAATTTCATCTGCAACTCTCAAAATTTCTCTATTTTTAGCTCAGATGTTCAAAATTTTACTCCTGACAGGAGACAGACATCTCCAAGTCTTTATTCAAGATTACATTTCATAAGACATGACATTGCATATCATTGCATGAGCATTTCAAATCACTGCACTGCACAGCATGTCATTTCGAGGTCCAGAACTCTTGATTTCAAAATTTCCAATCCAGATTAGAATTTCAACTCTTTTCAAAATTGATTTCAAAACCCTGGGTCTTCAAAATTATCAATTTTTCCCATTTTACCCCCAGGACTCTGAATTTCAAAATATTTCCTCAGGAAAACCATCTGGATAGTTTTCAATATGGATTTCAGTCACTTCACCTTAGATTTTGCCCTTTTTGACAATTTCAAATATCTTTCTTTTACAAAATCGCCCTACAAGGGTCAACTCTTTCCAAAATTCCTGTTTTGCCCATTAGTCCAAATTTTTATTAAAATTCCAAAAAGAAGTTGTTGTTTTATCCTTATTTCAATAAAGAAGCAATGTGGGACCCACACTGAGGTGGTGTCACACAAGCTTTCCTTTTGAAAATTTGAATTTTGAAAAACCCAAAAATATAGGAGCCTTGGATTGGTGCCACTTGTCCTTTCTCTCTCCTCTCATCCACATGCCAAGTGTCAGTGTGGGGCTACCTTCAGAAGCCGCCACATGTCATCCCATTTATCTGCCATGTGTCACCCTATCCATCCTGCGCCATGTGTCATTTCAAAGACTACCAGAAGATGCCAAGTGTCATAGGTTGTCCTGTCTAGAAAAAGTGGAGTTTGTCTCCTCTGAGGTGGCGTCACTTGAAGTGTGTCTCCTGCAGGGGACACGTGTCAACCCCTCCTTCCTTCTGGAAAAGTAGCCTGACACATGTCTCTTCCTACTTTTCTCAGAAAAGTAGGAGACATGTGTCACTTCTGAACTCCTACAAAAAAGGTAGGCTTGTCTCCTCTGAGGTGGCGCCATCTGGAGTGTTTCCTGCAGAGGACACGTGGCAAGCTCTCATTTCCCCAGAAAAAGCAAGTGCCATGTGTCATTTCCTGCTTTCTTCAGAAAAACTAGAATTCAAAAGTTCAAAACTCCTCATAGGTGGCGAAAATCCTGAACTTCTACCTTTTTCATCTTATCTGAGATGGCGCCACATGGCTTGGCCCACCTTCTCTCCCCTCTGCCACGTGTCATTCTCTGCTTCTTTCAGAAAAAGTAGAGGACACATGTCTTCTCCCTACTTCTTTTAGAAAAGTAGGAGACACATGTCACTCCTGGCTTTCTTCAGAAAAAGCAAACCATTCAAAATTCAAACAAGGCACTAGGTGGCAAAAATCCTGAGCTCTGATATTTCCAGATGGCCTGAGATGGCGCCACATGTCCCTTTCCCTCTTTTCCTCCCTCTTGCCACATGGCATTGTAGGAGCCACCCTGAGGTGGCGCCACATGTCCATCCTCCATTCCTCCAGAGCCAACCTCCATTTGAATTTCAAACTACCCCCTGAGATGGCGCCACATGGAGGGCTCAGATCCAGCCTGTTTGAATTTCAAAATTTTTCAGAAAAGTTATAAAAACAAGGGTTCACGCCCAGCCTTGGGAGATCATTTTTTTAGCTCTTGTGAACTTGGAAAATCCAACCTAGCCTTCCTAACATCTGATTTTGAACCTTGGAAATCGTGCCCCCTTTGGCACATTGAAGAAGGTGGAGTAGAGCTCGTGCTGTGGCCAGTCCAATTCCAACGGAGCTCGATTTTGGTGGACCATCCGAAGCCCGGAGTGAAGAACGAAGGAAGCTCGTGGTAGCTGCCCCTTTCAAGAGCACCTACGCTGCGTAACGAAACAAGGTGCACTTCTTTTCCCATTGATTGGATTTCATAATTCGATTCGGGAGTCGTTTGAAGAAAGAGCTCATCCGAGAGATGGATTGAGCTATTCTCATATAACGACATACATAAAAATATTCAATTATGCTTCCTTGATGATTTTTATCATTCATGCATTTATCTAGATTTAATTTGCATTTTATTTCATTCATTTAGCATATTTCATGAATTAATTAGGATTAATTTAGCCTTTTTTTCAATTCTGCTTATTTTCAGTAAGTCTCTATTTTTGTCAGTCAGTCCACACGTCATTTCATGCATTTATTTTTTATTAAAAATCCCAAAAAAATCACGGAATGCGCCCTTAGGTGTCCCTGAAATTTTTCCAAAAATTAGGAGCCATTTGAATTTGTTTACTGCGGTAAACATCCAAAATGGTAAGTCGGGTTTTGTAACCCGGGATGCGTTTTGAAAAACATTTGCCGACTTGTAAAATCGAGTTCTCCCTCCTGGGAGGTCAGATTTTCGATCCGAAAAATGCCCTGAACTCGGGAGAATGTCTAGTTTTTAATATGATTTTTTTCAGATTTGTCTGATTTTTTTTATGACTGACAAAAATCCGAGAGTCCGTGACACGTGTCAGAGCCTAATTTGGGCCTCTGAGATCTTGGATCGACTTAGGGCTATGGTTTCTCTTTGTGTGTTTCTCAAAATCCGAAACTGTAAAAAGTGAAAGTGGTGTCCGAGATGTCCTCTGTTTGCATCTAAAAGCCTGTAATTTTTAGAACAGTGTTGACCCCTGATTTGGATTTTTCTTGTCAGTCCACTGTTTTTCTACATTTGTCTGTTCTGTTAGTTTAGGCAGAAATAGTTATATTTTTCTCTGTGTTTCTGTTGATCAAATGCCGAAGTCATAAACATGAAAGTTGTTCATGTAGGTGTCGTTCATATCTCTGATTAATTTCATAAATTTCCATAGCTGTTTTATATTTGTTTGGCATTTTACATCAGATTAGGGTGATTTTTACCTCTGTCAGAACTAAATCCCTGTTATTGAACTCACCATGGCTCAAATCCCGAGGCTGTAAAAACCAAAAATGTTCCATTTCGGGTCTTTTAGCAGTCTGCAAAATATCGGAAGTTTCCATGGTGTAAATCTTGCATTATCATATTAGGCATTGCATTTGGTTCGGATCCATAGGCAAAATCCATCATTTTAGGGCTTTCTTTGAATTTTGGCATTTAAATCATATCATTTCATGAGTTTTAGCATTCTAGGTTGTTTATCAAAGTGTTTAGATGCTTCATACCGAATTTGGTATAATTTGGAATCCATTTGAGGTTCGGATCATCCATAATACCAAAACAGGGTCCCGCAAGATCCAGATCCAAGCGAAAAACAAGCGAAATTCGTTATTTTGGATAAATTGCAATACACCAAATTCTGATTTTACAGTCATAATGTGTTTAGCAGCATGTCATCATGTCTCTTACTGAATTTCATCATCATTTGATTCAATTTGAATTTCAAAATCTCAATTTTACCAAGTTTTCCTTCAAAAAAACCCTGATTTTAAAGATGTAGCTTTAATTTTAGGGGTATTTTGGTCATTTTAACCTCAATTCCGAATTTCAAATTGTTTTTCACTGAATTTCTAGCATTTTCATCATTTCAAAATATCAAGGAAGCATGAGAATAGGGTTTATATCCAATTAAATCCAATAATTTCATAATATTATTGGAAAATCTTGGAAAAACCCACATATTTGAGCTAACTTTATTTCAAGCTTGGCAGGGACATTCCAAAGAAGGAGCTGAAGTCTGCAAATTTCTTTTATTTCCTTTATTTAGTGATGTAATAATGTAAATTTTGGAATAAGAGATTTAATTTCCTGCTTAGACTATGATGCATATCATATAGTTTGATTTTATGCAATATCCTGTTTCTATGATTCATGCATTTTATTTCAAAAGCACTATGGATGTTCACGAATGGCACGTGCACCAACTCTTAGGAAGTTGATGGACTCGGTGGGATCCATATTTACGGCCCTAGTCGGAATATGGACGAGACCCAGATCCGTCATCTTTCTACTAGTCACATTGAGCCTACACTCTTAGGCTATCTTAAAAATGCACATCATATTTCCAAAGTTTTCAAAATCATGTGCATCAAATCAACTAAATTCTGAACATATTCATAGCCACAGTCAGGATATGTGAAGGATTTATCTTGACTTAATGCATATTTTTCCAACAAATCTCTTAGAAAATCTTTTCAAAGTGCATTCATTCACTCATGACATTTATATCATGAAATCATTGATTTTCTCAAGATTTTCTCAAGAAAACTTCATTCTCAAGAAAACTTCATTCTCAAGAAATCGATTTCTCAAGAAACTCTAAGGATTTTTTTAAAATCGGTTTTCCAAAGACAAGTTTTTTCACAGTTTTCCCTGGAAAATGATGTTTTCTTAAGAGATTCAAAAGAGTTTTCCAATCTTTCTCCAAGATCCAAAATCGATTTTCAAGTATTTCAAAAGGTAAAATTCCCAGGATTTCGATTTCCCAAGTTTTGAATTTCCTTCTCCAATGAGTTTTCCTATAAATCTTCCATCATTTTCCTAAGAAAACTCTCAAAGTCCAAGTTTTCCTAAGAAGTGTTTCCCTTTTCAAAAGGTTCATCTTTTCTCAAGAATCACTTCCATTTTCCCAGGATTTTCAACCATTCATAATTTTCCCAAGTCTTTATGAACTTTCCTGAGATTTCAAATCTTTTCCATCTGAGTTTCCTGAGAAATTGACTTTCAGCTTTTTCTTGAGAGAATCTTTTCAACTCCAAATATTTTCCAAGCATACATCATGTTTTCCCAAGCTGCATTTTCCAAAATCTCATAGCACATGCCTGAATTCTCTGTGCATTTAGGATAGAACATAACTTTGATAATTTAACTAAGTCAAGCACGATTTTGGTCCTTGGTTCGATTACCCCTGTTAAAGGCGGCAGGAACGGTCGAACCTCGTACCGACAGGTCGAGCCCCATCCCATGGATTTTCCCGCAATTTTCAAAAACGGAGGCGAGTATTTCAAAACAATTTCCAAAATCCGGTCAAAGTTTGAATCGCGAAAGCGTTCTCCCTCTCTCTCTTCCGCAAGGAAGGGAAGGCGGGGGAAAAATTTCGCGACGATAACAGGTTTGGCGACCGTGATGGGACCTGTCCTTGTCTGACCTAAATTATGCTTGACTTAGTTTAATTATCTAAATTATGTTCACAAAATGTCAGCTCTTTTACTTTCAATATCATGTGAGCCTAGGAGCCTAGATTCTGACCTAGCTGACATTGACTGCATATAGACTAGGCATGGTTTGGTAGGACCAGATTGAGGAGAAATTTTCATGCTCACATAGACTTAGGTCTAAATACAACTCTCCTCAATTTAGGATCTGAATGCAAACAATGTATGCTTCTTCAAAGATTTTCAAAAGTCTATCTCTCTAGGACTTAGAGCCATCTATTTCTTGCATGTGATCATTTTTCAAAACCTCCATTACCTATCATTACCCGGTCTTCACGTTGCTGGGCTCTCTTCCAGAACCATAGTTCGGGACAGAGCCCCACAACTGGGCCAACTATTTGGGTTAACACCCCCCTACCACGTACCGCGGGCCACAGTCCGAAGTATATCGGTAGGCGCTCAAGGATGTTGTAAAACCTTACCTTAGAACCGGAGTTGAAATTCTATGCCACGTACCTCGGATTTCGATTCGGGTATATCGGCATAACTGGATTGGACAAAGATGATCTGAACCTAGAGTTAGGATTAGGGTCCTACAGCTGTTTTCAAATTGATGCATCTAGAGTCAGCCTTTTAGGGAGTGCTGAATGTGCATAAATGTTTGTGCAGGATGAGATTGTATGTATGATTTTCTCAATTCTTTATGTTTCCCAATATTTTTCAACTCATTAGGTCTTTTTCCAAATATCCTTATTTTCCACAAGGTCTTTTTCTCAAACCCTGGATGATTTTCTCAAATATCCCATTTCTTTCAAAACTCCAGGTGATTTTCCATTCTCTCGTTCTACTGGATCTCGGATTTCCAGCCTTATTCCAATCCTGCCTGCAAATTTTTGAAATTTCAAATTTTGCTTCAAAAACTTTTCCATATCTCCCAGTATATCTTCAAAATTTTATCCAAATTTTTGACATGTCCTTCCAATCCCATCATTTGTTTTTCCCTCAAGAGTGTTGGTTTCAAAATTCTTTTTTCCATCACGCTAAACATCCCATGTGGTTCTGCAGAGGGCATTGGCATAGTTGTGTGATCCTGACGAGATCAAAGACCGCGCTACTTCAGCACATTAGTTACAGACAGTGAGTGAGAAATGGATTCCATAAAGTCTGTCAAAGAGGGAGCTCAGACCATCAAGGAGGAGATTGATCCCGCCATATATCGGTTGTTCAAAAGAATGATGATTGAGATATTATCCGAGCAAGCTGCAGCCAATTTCGGAAAAGTTCCTGTTAAAGAAGGGGCATCGATCACCATCCCTATGAGCATCATTGGAGACCACAACAGGGCAACCAGTTCTAAACCCAGCAACAACAAAAACAGAGGTAGTCAAAGCAGCAAGTTAGAAGAGTCTAAAGACTTGAAAGGAAAGTATTCCAGAATCCAGAATAGACCTTTTCAATCCAGCCCTCAGCAAAAGGAAAAAAATCAGGGAAAACCAAAGCGCGGAAACTGGAGCGGCGATCGAGATTTCACTCCTATAGACAAGCCACTCCACGAAGTCCTTGAATACATGTTGATTAATGGATTAGTGAAGCTCCCAAAGGCCACAAGTCCTCCCACCATCATGGGAAGGTTCAAGAATCAGTTTTGCAAATTCCATCGGGCAGTAGGGCATGACACGGATCGATGTTTTGTCTTCAAAAACATTGTGCAAGACTATACTGATAAGAACCTGTTTGTTGAAAGCAGAGAAGAAGAACATCCAGTAGCCCTAACCAAGAAAGAAGTCAAAGAAGTCAGCATTCAACAGAAATCCAACAATCCGAAGAAGATAAAGCGTGATGGTTGGAGTTATGATCGCGAGTTTACTCCTTTAGGTGAGCCAATCGAAGAAATTCTTGGATATCTGCTCGCGAAGAATATGATCAAACTTCCAAGGATTGTGGATCCTCCCGTCACCATGGGGAAATGGAAAGATTGTTTCTGCGAGTTCCATCGGGCAATGGGGCACGATACTGAACGTTGCTTCGTTCTAAAAAATATTGTACAGGACTACATCGATAAAGAGCTTTTGGTGTCGGAAGAAAGGGAGGGACGAGTTGCAGTCCTGACCAAGCCTCTCCCAGATCACTCTGAAGAATGACAATGCCAATGCCAATGCCTTCTCATTTTGTCAGGACGATATAGTCCTAGTGGTTTTCCTTTTTCAAGTCATCATCCTTTTTTAGGCATCAATAAAATCATCAACTTTTCTCATTTAATTATGACATTCTTCTTGTGGTTGTTCTGTTTTGTTATTATTCTCTCTCCCCCATTACACTGGGGCATCTTTTTGAAAATTTGTTTTCAAGCATTCTATATACAGGCAGGATAAACAAATTCCTCATTTCATGCACTTGTGCATTCATATGCATCAACTCATATTCATTTGCATTCAATTGCATTAATAACAATCCGGTCGGTATTGGGATTTCAACAAACAGTCCCATCATAATTCCTAATGATCCAAAGATCATCGCCAATACTGAACCAAAACCCAGCACTCAAACTGGTATTATTTCAAAATCCAGTATTCAAGTTGGTACATTTTCAACTTTTAGGAAAACCGAGTTCCGACTCGGGTTTTATTCAAATCATTTTCCTTTGTTGATCCGGGTTCCGACTCGTGATCTCTCTACTTTACTCGAGCCTTGACTCGAACAAATCATTTTCCTTTGTTGATTCGGGTTCCGACTCGTGATCTCTCTACTTTATTCGAGCCTTGACTCGATTTCTTCATTTTCCTTTGTTGATCCGGGTTCCGACTCGTGATCTCTCTACTTTACTCGAGCCTTGACTCGATTTCTTCATTTTCCTTTGTTGATCCGGGTTCCGACTCGTGATCTCTCTACTTTACTCGAGCCTTGACTCGAACAAATCATTTTCCTTTGTTGATCCGGGTTCCGACTCGTGATCTCTCTACTTTATTCGAGCCTTGACTCGATGTCTTCATTTTCCTTTGTTGATCCGGGTTCCGACTCGTGATCTCTCTACTTTACTCGAGCCTTGACTCGATTTCTTCATTTTCCTTTGTTGATCCGGGTTCCGACTCGTGATCTCTCTACTTTACTCGAGCCTTGACTCGATTTCTTCATTTTCCTTTGTTGATCCGGGTTCCGACTCGTGATCTCTCTACTTTATTCGAGCCTTGACTCGATTTCTTCATTTTCCTTTGTTGATCCGGGTTCCGACTCGTGATCTCTCTACTTTACTCGAGCCTTGACTCGAACAAATCATTTTCCTTTGTTGATCCGGGTTCCGACTCGTGATCTCTCTACTTTATTCGAGCCTTGACTTGAACTCTTCATTTTCCTTTGTTGATCCGGGTTCCGACTCGTGATCTCTCTACTTTATTCGAGCCTTGACTCGATTTCTTCATTTTCCTTTGTTGATCCGGGTTCCGACTCGTGATCTCTCTACTTTACTCGAGCCTTGACTCGAACAAATCATTTTCCTTTGTTGATCCGGGTTCCGACTCGTGATCTCTCTACTTTATTCGAGCCTTGACTTGAACTCTTCATTTTCCTTTGTTGATCCGGGTTCCGACTCGTGATCTCTCTACTTTATTCGAGCCTTGACTCGATTTCTTCATTTTCCTTTGTTGATCCGGGTTCCGACTCGTGATCTCTCTACTTTACTCGAGCCTTGACTCGAACAAATCATTTTCCTTTGTTGATTCGGGTTCCGACTCGATATATTTTCGAGCTTGTCATTCTCTTTTGTTGATCCGGGTTCCGACTCGTGATCTCATTACCTTACTCGAACCCTGAATCGAGTTCTCCATTTTCTTTTGTTGATCCGGGTTCCGACTCGAGATCTCTTTATCTTATCCAAGCTTTAATTCAAGTCCTTCATTTTTTCTCTGTTGATTCGGGTTCCGACTCGTGATCTCATTATCTTATTTGTGCTCTGATTCGAGCCTTCCATTTTCTTTTGTTGATCCGGGTTCCGACTCGTGATCTCAATATTTTATTCGAGCTCTGACTCGAACTCATCATTCTCCTTTATTGATCCAAGTCATTTCGATCATCAGGGTCTGTCAATTGCTCAAATTTGATATTTTGCCCTCCAAATTCTCAATTCAAATCTTTTGGATCAATCAATTCCCAATTTTGACCCCAGGGTCACCCAATTTTCAATTTCAAATTCCAATTCTCAATTCCAATTACCAAATTCTCAATTTTGACTCCAGATCATGCAATTTCGACCTTCGGGTCACTCAATTCTCAAAATTTTGACCTTCGGGTCACTCAATTTTCAATTTCGACCTTCGGGTCATCCAATTCTCAATTTCGACCTTTGGTTACCCAATTTCCAATTTCGACCTTTAGGTCACTCAATTCTCAATTTCGACCTTCAGGTCACACAATTTTGACCTTTCGGTCAATCAATTCTCAATTCCGACCATCAGGTCATCCAATTTCGACCTTCGGGTCATACAATTTTCAACAACCAATTTTCCAATTTCCAATTTCGACCTTCGGGTCAATCAATCTCAATATCCAATTTCAATCATTTTCTCTTGCGAGAGACCCTTTTTAGGGAGAGTTCGAGGGAGCTCGTTCTTTTCACATGCTATCCAATCCGTTCACTTAGCCCCTTTCTAGGGAGAGTTTGAAGGGACTCGCGTCTTTGTGAACCGTTTGCAAAACAATTTCCAATTTCACACAAGAAACCCTTTTTAAGAGAGAGGCTTGACGGAGACTCGCTTTTCTTGTGACCCCCCCCAATTTCATACTAGGCCATTTTCGTCATGAAAGACCCTCTTTGCAGGGAGAGTGTGATGGACTCGTTCTTCTCATGACCCAATTTACAGACCTCACTATTTTCGGCCCCCTTTCCATAAGAGAAGCCTAATATTAGGGAGCTTTGACGAAAGCTCAATTTCTCTTCGAAAGTTCGTTTTGCAAACACCTCCTCTTCAGGGAAGAGAGGAGTATTTCCCATTTCCCATTCAGGTAAGGGCTAAGCCCGAGTCTCTCTTTTTGGGGAAAAAGAGAGGAGAATTTTTGTCACGGATGCGTTGAGCCGGATTTCAAATACTCATTTTCACCAAGGATTTCAAGAAAATTCTGTCAATTTGTCAATCAATTGTTGATTTCAGAATCTTTATTGCACTAATCTCTATCTTAATTTACCTTCAGCATCGCTTCCAAAAGAGTGAAGCTTTCGCGAAAAGAGATTCAAAACTCAAATTCTTTCTATCGGCCAGCCAAAAGGATGAAGGATAAATCCTCGATATGGCCAGCAAAGAAAATTCAATGTTTTGCAAAGCCATGGATGATCGATATTGATCGCAGTCAATGGCGCATCTTTAAAGGCTATTCTTGTAAAGACGAGGCAGTTGAAATATCCTGAGTGCTAGAAAAGAGAGCATTTACCCAAGCCTTGTCTCCTCAGAATCACCTAAGCTGCAATTAAGTATCCGCAAAAGAGATCTCTCACCTGTCGTCAAGATGAAGGCGAATTAGGCGAGTAGACCCCCGGGGCCAAAGAAGATTCGAAACATCTCCAAGATGACGGAGTTTGTGACGGATCCTTCCAGGGAAAGTCCAAAGCACTGTCGAGATGAAGGCAGATGCGATGAACCTCTCGACAATCCCTAAAAGATATTTAATTTCAGCTATCGCCAAAAGATCTCCAAACCCATCGCCCAAGAAGGATCGAAACATCTCCAAGATGAAGGAGTTTGTGACGTACCCTTCCCAAAAGAGAGAAAGAGAGGAAAAAGAAAGAGAGAAAAAGTAAGAATATCTCCAAAATGAAGGAGAATATAGCAAAAACCCAGAGAGCCAAAAGAGTGCAGAAAGATTGTCAAGAGAGAAGCTCCCAGGATATCAAACTGCCAAATTTATCAAGAATCCTCTTTAACTTTGTGACATTCTATTATCAGTATTCTTTCATCAATTGCTTTCATAATATCAAATTCTCTTTCCTGCTCATATCAAGGAAATTGATAGCTTCCTTGAAGAAGGTCAATTGCAAACAATTTGGGTTTCCAATTTCGATTCTACGAAGTGAACCTTGTTTGGAGGTAATGCTTCAGGTAGAAAAGAAAAAATATCTTTGCAAAAATGTGCAACATTTTCAAATATTTTGAATCAACAACAAAATTTCCAACATTTTGACAATATTTTCTAGCTATTCTGATATGAAGTGAGAGCTTGATGTCCGTTTTCGATGCATCCTGACACCAATTTTAAATCCCTCTTAAGGACTTGATTCCTTCCCTTCTTTGAGAGCATGAACTCTCAAATTTGCACACTTCCCTGTGTCCCCACTGTCCCACCATAGACAGTCCCATTTCGGTTCGAGGTCGAACCACCAATCATTTCCCGCAAAAGGCAATTTCAAAAGCTGATTTTAGTCTCAGCCATGAGACGCCCAAAACCAATCCCTTTTCAAGCTTTAGGGACCCCATTTTCCTTCCTTTTGCAAAAACCCTATTGGATTTATTGTGCAAAATCCAAAGGTTCCATCATGGTCTCTTCCTTCGAGGATTCCATTCCATTTTCCGCCCAATCAGGTTAAGGGTACAAACCTGAGCCTCGTCAAAGAGGTATTTCATTTTTCCGCCCGATCAGGATAAGGGTACAAACCTGAGCCTCATTCAAAGAGGTATTCCATTTTCCGCCCGATCAGGATAAGGGTACAAACCTGAGCCTCATTCAAAGAGGTATTCCATTTTCCGCCCGATCAGGATAAGGGTACAAACCTGAGCCTCATTCAAAGAGGTATTCCATTTTCTGCCCGATCAGGATAAGGGTATAAACCTGAGCCTCCGTCGATGAGGTATTTCATTTTCCGCCCGATCAGGATAAGGGTACAAACCTGAGCCTTGATCAAAGAGGTATTTCATTTTCTGTCCGATCAGGATAAGGGTATAAACCTGAGCCTCCGTCAAAGAGGTATTTCATTTTCCGCCCGATCAGGATAAGGGTACAAACCTGAGCCTCAATCAAAGAGGTATTCCATTTTCCGCCCGATCAGGATAAGGGTACAAACCTGAGCCTCATTCAAAGAGGTATTCCATTTTCCGCCCGATCAGGATAAGGGTACAAACCTGAGCCTCACTCAAAGAGGTATTTCATTTTCCGCTCGATCAGGATAAGGGTACAAACCTGAGCCTCGATCAAAGAGGTATTTCATTTTCCACCCGATCAGGATAAGGGTACAAACCTGAGCCTCCGTCGATGAGGTATTTCATTTTCCGCCCGATCAGGATAAGGGTACAAACCTGAGCCTCGATCAAAGAGGTATTCCATTTTCCGCCCGATCAGGATAAGGGTACAAACCTGAGCCTCAATCAAAGAGGTATTTCATCTTCCGCCCGATCAGGTCAAGGGTATAAACCTGAATCTCATTTCAATGAGATATTTCATTCCCAATCAGGTCAAGGGTCAAAACCTGAGCTTCGTTCCATGCGAGGTATTTCTGTCCCATCAGGTTAAGGGTCAAACCTGAGCTTCGTTCCATGCGAGGTATTTTTGTCCCATCTAGGTCAAGGGCATAAACCTGAACTTTGCTCTCACAGAGCAAATCTTTACTCTTCATTCTCCGTTTCATATCTACCATCTTCCTCGGGCTAATTTCTCCATACCCAGTCAGATCCTTCTAACTGGAGCATTTTTTTCATATGGCCCAAATTTGGTGTGTTTTTCTTTGCCACTAAGCTCGGCCATGAGCCGGCTTAGTAGCAAAGAGGGGCATCTGTAAACACCCCAAATTTTCACTCACTCCCCCAACATTTCCACCAAGCATCAACATCCAGCCTCTGAAATCGTTGGAGGGCAAAATGGTCATTTTCTGAGCCCGGACCTTGCAAAAGTCTAAATTTCATCTGCAACTCTCAAAATTTCTCTATTTTTAGCTCAGATGTTCAAAATTTTACTCCTGACAGGAGACAGACATCTCCAAGTCTTTATTCAAGATTACATTTCATAAGACATGACATTGCATATCATTGCATGAGCATTTCAAATCACTGCACTGCACAGCATGTCATTTCGAGGTCCAGAACTCTTGATTTCAAAATTTCCAATCCAGATTAGAATTTCAACTCTTTTCAAAATTGATTTCAAAACCCTGGGTCTTCAAAATTATCAATTTTTCCCATTTTACCCCCAGGACTCTGAATTTCAAAATATTTCCTCAGGAAAACCATCTGGATAGTTTTCAATATGGATTTCAGTCACTTCACCTCAGATTTTGCCCTTTTTGACAATTTCAAATATCTTTCTTTTACAAAATCGCCCTACAAGGGTCAACTCTTTCCAAAATTCTTGTTTTGCCCATTAGTCCAAATTTTTATTAAAATTCCAAAAAGAAGTTGTTGTTTTATCCTTATTTCAATAAAGAAGCAATGTGGGACCCACACTGAGGTGGTGTCACACAAGCTTTCCTTTTGAAAATTTGAATTTTGAAAAACCCAAAAATATAGGAGCCTTGGATTGGTGCCACTTGTCCTTTCTCTCTCCTCTCATCCACATGCCAAGTGTCAGTGTGGGGCTACCTTCAGAAGCCGCCACATGTCATCCCATTTATCTGCCATGTGTCACCCTATCCATCCTGCGCCATGTGTCATTTCAAAGACTACCAGAAGATGCCAAGTGTCATAGGTTGTCCTGTCTAGAAAAAGTGGAGTTTGTCTCCTCTGAGGTGGCGCCACTTGAAGTGTGTCTCCTACAAGGGACACGTGTCAACCCCTCCTTCCTTCTAGAAAAGTAGCCTGACACATGTCTCTTCCTACTTTTCTCAGAAAAGTAGGAGACATGTGTCACTTCTGAACTCCTACAAAAAAGGTAGGCTTGTCTCCTCTGAGGTGGCGCCATCTGGAGTGTTTCCTGCAGAGGACACGTGGCAAGCTCTCATTTCCCCAGAAAAAGCAAGTGCCATGTGTCATTTCCTGCTTTCTTCAGAAAAACTAGAATTCAAAAGTTCAAAACTCCTCATAGGTGGCGAAAATCCTGAACTTCTACCTTTTTCATCTTATCTGAGATGGCGCCACATGGCTTGGCCCACCTTCTCTCCCCTCTGCCACGTGTCATTCTCTGCTTCTTTCAGAAAAAGTAGAGGACACATGTCTTCTCCCTACTTCTTTTAGAAAAGTAGGAGACACATGTCACTCCTGGCTTTCTTCAGAAAAAGCAAACCATTCAAAATTCAAACAAGGCACTAGGTGGCAAAAATCCTGAGCTCTGATATTTCCAGATGGCCTGAGATGGCGCCACATGTCCCTTTCCCTCTTTTCCTCCCTCTTGCCACATGGCATTGTAGGAGCCACCCTGAGGTGGCGCCACATGTCCATCCTCCATTCCTCCAGAGCCAACCTCCATTTGAATTTCAAACTACCCCCTGAGATGGCGCCACATGGAGGGCTCAGATCCAGCCTGTTTGAATTTCAAAATTTTTCAGAAAAGTTATAAAAACAAGGGTTCACGCCCAGCCTTGGGAGATCATTTTTTTAGCTCTTGTGAACTTGGAAAATCCAACCTAGCCTTCCTAACATCTGATTTTGAACCTTGGAAATCGTGCCCCCTTTGGCACATTGAAGAAGGTGGAGTAGAGCTCGTGCTGTGGCCAGTCCAATTCCAACGGAGCTCGATTTTGGTGGACCATCCGAAGCCCGGAGTGAAGAACGAAGGAAGCTCGTGGTAGCTGCCCCTTTCAAGAGCACCTACGCTGCGTAACGAAACAAGGTGCACTTCTTTTCCCATTGATTGGATTTCATAATTCGATTCGGGAGTCGTTTGAAGAAAGAGCTCATCCGAGAGATGGATTGAGCTATTCTCATATAACGACATACATAAAAATATTCAACTATGCTTCCTTGATGATTTTTATCATTCATGCATTTATCTAGATTTAATTTACATTTTATTTCATTCATTTAGCATATTTCATGAATTAATTAGGATTAATTTAGCCTTTTTTTCAATTCTGCTTATTTTCAGTAAGTCTCTATTTTTGTCAGTCAGTCCACACGTCATTTCATGCATTTATTTTTTATTAAAAATCCCAAAAAAATCACGGAATGCGCCCTTAGGTGTCCCTGAAATTTTTCCAAAAATTAGGAGCCATTTGAATTTGTTTACTGCGGCAAACATCCAAAATGGTAAGTCGGGTTTTGTAACCCGGGATGCGTTTTGAAAAACATTTGCCGACTTGTAAAATCGAGTTCTCCCTCCTGGGAGGTCAGATTTTCGATCCGAAAAATGCCCTGAACTCGGGAGAATGTCTAGTTTTTAATATGATTTTTTCAGATTTGTCTGATTTTTTTTATGACTGACAAAAATCCGAGAGTCCGGGACACGTGTCAGAGCCTAATTTGGGACTCTGAGATCTTGGATCGACTTAGGGCTATGGTTTCTCTTTGTGTGTTTCTCAAAATCCGAAACTGTAAAAAGTGAAAGTGGTGTCGAGATGTCCTCTGTTTGCATCTAAAAGCCTGTAATTTTTAGAACAGTGTTGACCCCTGATTCGGATTTTTCTTGTCAGTCCACTGTTTTTCTACATTTGTCTGTTCTGTTAGTTTAGGCAGAAATAGTTATATTTTTCTCTGTGTTTCTGTTGATCAAATGCCGAAGTCATATACATGAAAGTTGTTCATGTAGGTGTCGTTCATATCTCTGATTAATTTCATAAATTTCCATAGCTGTTTTATATTTGTTTGGCATTTTACATCAGATTAGGGTGATTTTTACCTCTGTCAGAACTAAATCCCTGTTATTGAACTCACCATGGCTCAAATCCCGAGGCTGTAAAAACCAAAAATGTTCCATTTCGGGTCTTTTAGCAGTCTGCAAAATATCGGAAGTTTCCATGGTGTAAATCTTGCATTATCATATTAGGCATTGCATTTGGTTCGGATCCATAGGCAAAATCCATCATTTTAGGGCTTTCTTTGAATTTTGGCATTTAAATCATATCATTTCATGAGTTTTAGCATTCTAGGTTGTTTATCAAAGTGTTTAGATGCTTCATACCGAATTTGGTATAATTTGGAATCCATTTGAGGTTCGGATCATCCATAATACCAAAACAGGGTCCCGCAGGATCCAGATCCAAGCGAAAAACAAGCGAAATTCGTTATTTTGGATAAATTGCAATACACCAAATTCTGATTTTACAGTCATAATGTGTTTAGCAGCATGTCATCATGTCTCTTACTGAATTTCATCATCATTTGATTCAATTTGAATTTCAAAATCTCAATTTTACCAAGTTTTCCTTCAAAAAAACCCTGATTTTAAAGATGTAGCTTTAATTTTAGGGGTATTTTGGTCATTTTAACCTCAATTCCGAATTTCAAATTGTTTTTCACTGAATTTCTAGCATTTTCATCATTTCAAAATATCAAGGAAGCATGAGAATAGGGTTTATATCCAATTAAATCCAATAATTTCATAATATTATTGGAAAATCTTGGAAAAACCCACATATTTGAGCTAACTTTATTTCAAGCTTGGCAGGGACATTCCAAAGAAGGAGCTGAAGTCTGCAAATTTCTTTTATTTCCTTTATTTAGTGATGTAATAATGTAAATTTTGGAATAAGAGATTTAATTTCCTGCTTAGACTATGATGCATATCATATAGTTTGATTTTATGCAATATCCTGTTTCTATGATTCATGCATTTTATTTCAAAAGCACTATGGATGTTCACGAATGGCACGTGCACCAACTCTTAGGAAGTTGATGGACTCGGTGGGATCCATATTTACGGCCCTAGTCGGAATATGGACGAGACCCAGATCCGTCATCTTTCTACTAGTCACATTGAGCCTACACTCTTAGGCTATCTTAAAAATGCACATCATATTTCCAAAGTTTTCAAAATCATGTGCATCAAATCAACTAAATTCTGAACATATTCATAGCCACAGTCAGGATATGTGAAGGATTTATCTTGACTTAATGCATATTTTTCCAACAAATCTCTTAGAAAATCTTTTCAAAGTGCATTCATTCACTCATGACATTTATATCATGAAATCATTGATTTTCTCAAGATTTTCTCAAGAAAACTTCATTCTCAAGAAAACTTCATTCTCAAGAAATCGATTTCTCAAGAAACTCTAAGGATTTTTTTAAAATCGGTTTTCCAAAGACAAGTTTTTTCACAGTTTTCCCTGGAAAATGATGTTTTCTTAAGAGATTCAAAAGAGTTTTCCAATCTTTCTCCAAGATCCAAAATCGATTTTCAAGTATTTCAAAAGGTAAAATTCCCAGGATTTCGATTTCCCAAGTTTTGAATTTCCTTCTCCAATGAGTTTTCCTATAAATCTTCCATCATTTTCCTAAGAAAACTCTCAAAGTCCAAGTTTTCCTAAGAAGTGTTTCCCTTTTCAAAAGGTTCATCTTTTCTCAAGAATCACTTCCATTTTCCCAGGATTTTCAACCATTCATAATTTTCCCAAGTCTTTATGAACTTTCCTGAGATTTCAAATCTTTTTCATCTGAGTTTCCTGAGAAATTGACTTTCAGCTTTTTCTTGAGAGAATCTTTTCAACTCCAAATATTTTCCAAGCATACATCATGTTTTCCCAAGCTGCATTTTCCAAAATCTCATAGCACATGCCTGAATTCTCTGTGCATTTAGGATAGAACATAACTTTGATAATTTAACTAAGTCAAGCACGATTTTGGTCCTTGGTTCGATTACCCCTGTTAAAGGCGGCAGGAACGGTCGAACCTCGTACCGACAGGTCGAGCCCCATCCCATGGATTTTCCCGCAATTTTCAAAAACGGAGGCGAGTATTTCAAAACAATTTCCAAAATCCGGTCAAAGTTTGAATCGCGAAAGCGTTCTCCCTCTCTCTCTTCCGCAAGGAAGGGAAGGCGGGGGAAAAATTTCGCGACGATAACAGGTTTGGCGACCGTGATGGGACCTGTCCTTGTCTGACCTAAATTATGCTTGACTTAGTTTAATTATCTAAATTATGTTCACAAAATGTCAGCTCTTTTACTTTCAATATCATGTGAGCCTAGGAGCCTAGATTCTGACCTAGCTGACATTGACTGCATATAGACTAGGCATGGTTTGGTAGGACCAGATTGAGGAGAAATTTTCATGCTCACATAGACTTAGGTCTAAATACAACTCTCCTCAATTTAGGATCTGAATGCAAACAATGTATGCTTCTTCAAAGATTTTCAAAAGTCTATCTCTCTAGGACTTAGAGCCATCTATTTCTTGCATGTGATCATTTTTCAAAACCTCCATTACCTATCATTACCCGGTCTTCACGTTGCTGGGCTCTCTTCCAGAACCATAGTTCGGGACAGAGCCCCACAACTGGGCCAACTATTTGGGTTAACACCCCCCTACCACGTACCGCGGGCCACAGTCCGAAGTATATCGGTAGGCGCTCAAGGATGTTGTAAAACCTTACCTTAGAACCGGAGTTGAAATTCTATGCCACGTACCTCGGATTTCGATTCGGGTATATCGGCATAACTGGATTGGACAAAGATGATCTGAACCTAGAGTTAGGATTAGGGTCCTACAGCTGTTTTCAAATTGATGCATCTAGAGTCAGCCTTTTAGGGAGTGCTGAATGTGCATAAATGTTTGTGCAGGATGAGATTGTATGTATGATTTTCTCAATTCTTTATGTTTCCCAATATTTTTCAACTCATTAGGTCTTTTTCCAAATATCCTTATTTTCCACAAGGTCTTTTTCTCAAACCCTGGATGATTTTCTCAAATATCCCATTTCTTTCAAAACTCCAGGTGATTTTCCATTCTCTCGTTCTACTGGATCTCGGATTTCCAGCCTTATTCCAATCCTGCCTGCAAATTTTTGAAATTTCAAATTTTGCTTCAAAAACTTTTCCATATCTCCCAGTATATCTTCCAAATTTTATCCAAATTTTTGACATGTCCTTCCAATCCCATCATTTGTTTTTCCCTCAAGAGTGTTGGTTTCAAAATTCTTTTTTCCATCACGCTAAACATCCCATGTGGTTCTGCAGAGGGCATTGGCATAGTTGTGTGATCCTGACGAGATCAAAGACCGCGCTACTTCAGCACATTAGTTACAGACAGTGAGTGAGAAATGGATTCCATAAAGTCTGTCAAAGAGGGAGCTCAGACCATCAAGGAGGAGATTGATCCCGCCATATATCGGTTGTTCAAAAGAATGATGATTGAGATATTATCCGAGCAAGCTGCAGCCAATTTCGGAAAAGTTCCTGTTAAAGAAGGGGCATCGATCACCATCCCTATGAGCATCATTGGAGACCACAACAGGGCAACCAGTTCTAAACCCAGCAACAACAAAAACAGAGGTAGTCAAAGCAGCAAGTTAGAAGAGTCTAAAGACTTGAAAGGAAAGTATTCCAGAATCCAGAATAGACCTTTTCAATCCAGCCCTCAGCAAAAGGAAAAAAATCAGGGAAAACCAAAGCGCGGAAACTGGAGCGGCGATCGAGATTTCACTCCTATAGACAAGCCACTCCACGAAGTCCTTGAATACATGTTGATTAATGGATTAGTGAAGCTCCCAAAGGCCACAAGTCCTCCCACCATCATGGGAAGGTTCAAGAATCAGTTTTGCAAATTCCATCGGGCAGTAGGGCATGACACGGATCGATGTTTTGTCTTCAAAAACATTGTGCAAGACTATACTGATAAGAACCTGTTTGTTGAAAGCAGAGAAGAAGAACATCCAGTAGCCCTAACCAAGAAAGAAGTCAAAGAAGTCAGCATTCAACAGAAATCCAACAATCCGAAGAAGATAAAGCGTGATGGTTGGAGTTATGATCGCGAGTTTACTCCTTTAGGTGAGCCAATCGAAGAAATTCTTGGATATCTGCTCGCGAAGAATATGATCAAACTTCCAAGGATTGTGGATCCTCCCGTCACCATGGGGAAATGGAAAGATTGTTTCTGCGAGTTCCATCGGGCAATGGGGCACGATACTGAACGTTGCTTCGTTCTAAAAAATATTGTACAGGACTACATCGATAAAGAGCTTTTGGTGTCGGAAGAAAGGGAGGGACGAGTTGCAGTCCTGACCAAGCCTCTCCCAGATCACTCTGAAGAATGACAATGCCAATGCCAATGCCTTCTCATTTTGTCAGGACGATATAGTCCTAGTGGTTTTCCTTTTTCAAGTCATCATCCTTTTTTAGGCATCAATAAAATCATCAACTTTTCTCATTTAATTATGACATTCTTCTTGTGGTTGTTCTGTTTTGTTATTATTCTCTCTCCCCCATTACACTGGGGCATCTTTTTGAAAATTTGTTTTCAAGCATTCTATATACAGGCAGGATAAACAAATTCCTCATTTCATGCACTTGTGCATTCATATGCATCAACTCATATTCATTTGCATTCAATTGCATTAATAACAATCCGGTCGGTATTGGGATTTCAACAAACAGTCCCATCATAATTCCTAATGATCCAAAGATCATCGCCAATACTGAACCAAAACCCAGCACTCAAACTGGTATTATTTCAAAATCCAGTATTCAAGTTGGTACATTTTCAACTTTTAGGAAAACCGAGTTCCGACTCGGGTTTTATTCAAATCATTTTCCTTTGTTGATCCGGGTTCCGACTCGTGATCTCTCTACTTTACTCGAGCCTTGACTCGAACAAATCATTTTCCTTTGTTGATTCGGGTTCCGACTCGTGATCTCTCTACTTTATTCGAGCCTTGACTCGATTTCTTCATTTTCCTTTGTTGATCCGGGTTCCGACTCGTGATCTCTCTACTTTACTCGAGCCTTGACTCGATTTCTTCATTTTCCTTTGTTGATCCGGGTTCCGACTCGTGATCTCTCTACTTTACTCGAGCCTTGACTCGAACAAATCATTTTCCTTTGTTGATCCGGGTTCCGACTCGTGATCTCTCTACTTTATTCGAGCCTTGACTCGATGTCTTCATTTTCCTTTGTTGATCCGGGTTCCGACTCGTGATCTCTCTACTTTACTCGAGCCTTGACTCGATTTCTTCATTTTCCTTTGTTGATCCGGGTTCCGACTCGTGATCTCTCTACTTTACTCGAGCCTTGACTCGATTTCTTCATTTTCCTTTGTTGATCCGGGTTCCGACTCGTGATCTCTCTACTTTATTCGAGCCTTGACTCGATTTCTTCATTTTCCTTTGTTGATCCGGGTTCCGACTCGTGATCTCTCTACTTTACTCGAGCCTTGACTCGAACAAATCATTTTCCTTTGTTGATCCGGGTTCCGACTCGTGATCTCTCTACTTTATTCGAGCCTTGACTTGAACTCTTCATTTTCCTTTGTTGATCCGGGTTCCGACTCGTGATCTCTCTACTTTATTCGAGCCTTGACTCGATTTCTTCATTTTCCTTTGTTGATCCGGGTTCCGACTCGTGATCTCTCTACTTTACTCGAGCCTTGACTCGAACAAATCATTTTCCTTTGTTGATCCGGGTTCCGACTCGTGATCTCTCTACTTTATTCGAGCCTTGACTTGAACTCTTCATTTTCCTTTGTTGATCCGGGTTCCGACTCGTGATCTCTCTACTTTATTCGAGCCTTGACTCGATTTCTTCATTTTCCTTTGTTGATCCGGGTTCCGACTCGTGATCTCTCTACTTTACTCGAGCCTTGACTCGAACAAATCATTTTCCTTTGTTGATTCGGGTTCCGACTCGATATATTTTCGAGCTTGTCATTCTCTTTTGTTGATCCGGGTTCCGACTCGTGATCTCATTACCTTACTCGAACCCTGAATCGAGTTCTCCATTTTCTTTTGTTGATCCGGGTTCCGACTCGAGATCTCTTTATCTTATCCAAGCTTTAATTCAAGTCCTTCATTTTTTCTCTGTTGATTCGGGTTCCGACTCGTGATCTCATTATCTTATTTGTGCTCTGATTCGAGCCTTCCATTTTCTTTTGTTGATCCGGGTTCCGACTCGTGATCTCAATATTTTATTCGAGCTCTGACTCGAACTCATCATTCTCCTTTATTGATCCAAGTCATTTCGATCATCAGGGTCTGTCAATTGCTCAAATTTGATATTTTGCCCTCCAAATTCTCAATTCAAATCTTTTGGATCAATCAATTCCCAATTTTGACCCCAGGGTCACCCAATTTTCAATTTCAAATTCCAATTCTCAATTCCAATTACCAAATTCTCAATTTTGACTCCAGATCATGCAATTTCGACCTTCGGGTCACTCAATTCTCAAAATTTTGACCTTCGGGTCACTCAATTTTCAATTTCGACCTTCGGGTCATCCAATTCTCAATTTCGACCTTTGGTTACCCAATTTCCAATTTCGACCTTTAGGTCACTCAATTCTCAATTTCGACCTTCAGGTCACACAATTTTGACCTTTCGGTCAATCAATTCTCAATTCCGACCATCAGGTCATCCAATTTCGACCTTCGGGTCATACAATTTTCAACAACCAATTTTCCAATTTCCAATTTCGACCTTCGGGTCAATCAATCTCAATATCCAATTTCAATCATTTTCTCTTGCGAGAGACCCTTTTTAGGGAGAGTTCGAGGGAGCTCGTTCTTTTCACATGCTATCCAATCCGTTCACTTAGCCCCTTTCTAGGGAGAGTTTGAAGGGACTCGCGTCTTTGTGAACCGTTTGCAAAACAATTTCCAATTTCACACAAGAAACCCTTTTTAAGAGAGAGGCTTGACGGAGACTCGCTTTTCTTGTGACCCCCCCCAATTTCATACTAGGCCATTTTCGTCATGAAAGACCCTCTTTGCAGGGAGAGTGTGATGGACTCGTTCTTCTCATGACCCAATTTACAGACCTCACTATTTTCGGCCCCCTTTCCATAAGAGAAGCCTAATATTAGGGAGCTTTGACGAAAGCTCAATTTCTCTTCGAAAGTTCGTTTTGCAAACACCTCCTCTTCAGGGAAGAGAGGAGTATTTCCCATTTCCCATTCAGGTAAGGGCTAAGCCCGAGTCTCTCTTTTTGGGGAAAAAGAGAGGAGAATTTTTGTCACGGATGCGTTGAGCCGGATTTCAAATACTCATTTTCACCAAGGATTTCAAGAAAATTCTGTCAATTTGTCAATCAATTGTTGATTTCAGAATCTTTATTGCACTAATCTCTATCTTAATTTACCTTCAGCATCGCTTCCAAAAGAGTGAAGCTTTCGCGAAAAGAGATTCAAAACTCAAATTCTTTCTATCGGCCAGCCAAAAGGATGAAGGATAAATCCTCGATATGGCCAGCAAAGAAAATTCAATGTTTTGCAAAGCCATGGATGATCGATATTGATCGCAGTCAATGGCGCATCTTTAAAGGCTATTCTTGTAAAGACGAGGCAGTTGAAATATCCTGAGTGCTAGAAAAGAGAGCATTTACCCAAGCCTTGTCTCCTCAGAATCACCTAAGCTGCAATTAAGTATCCGCAAAAGAGATCTCTCACCTGTCGTCAAGATGAAGGCGAATTAGGCGAGTAGACCCCCGGGGCCAAAGAAGATTCGAAACATCTCCAAGATGACGGAGTTTGTGACGGATCCTTCCAGGGAAAGTCCAAAGCACTGTCGAGATGAAGGCAGATGCGATGAACCTCTCGACAATCCCTAAAAGATATTTAATTTCAGCTATCGCCAAAAGATCTCCAAACCCATCGCCCAAGAAGGATCGAAACATCTCCAAGATGAAGGAGTTTGTGACGTACCCTTCCCAAAAGAGAGAAAGAGAGGAAAAAGAAAGAGAGAAAAAGTAAGAATATCTCCAAAATGAAGGAGAATATAGCAAAAACCCAGAGAGCCAAAAGAGTGCAGAAAGATTGTCAAGAGAGAAGCTCCCAGGATATCAAACTGCCAAATTTATCAAGAATCCTCTTTAACTTTGTGACATTCTATTATCAGTATTCTTTCATCAATTGCTTTCATAATATCAAATTCTCTTTCCTGCTCATATCAAGGAAATTGATAGCTTCCTTGAAGAAGGTCAATTGCAAACAATTTGGGTTTCCAATTTCGATTCTACGAAGTGAACCTTGTTTGGAGGTAATGCTTCAGGTAGAAAAGAAAGAATATCTTTGCAAAAATGTGCAACATTTTCAAATATTTTGAATCAACAACAAAATTTCCAACATTTTGACAATATTTTCTAGCTATTCTGATATGAAGTGAGAGCTTGATGTCCGTTTTCGATGCATCCTGACACCAATTTTAAATCCCTCTTAAGGACTTGATTCCTTCCCTTCTTTGAGAGCATGAACTCTCAAATTTGCACACTTCCCTGTGTCCCCACTGTCCCACCATAGACAGTCCCATTTCGGTTCGAGGTCGAACCACCAATCATTTCCCGCAAAAGGCAATTTCAAAAGCTGATTTTAGTCTCAGCCATGAGACGCCCAAAACCAATCCCTTTTCAAGCTTTAGGGACCCCATTTTCCTTCCTTTTGCAAAAACCCTATTGGATTTATTGTGCAAAATCCAAAGGTTCCATCATGGTCTCTTCCTTCGAGGATTCCATTCCATTTTCCGCCCAATCAGGTTAAGGGTACAAACCTGAGCCTCGTCAAAGAGGTATTTCATTTTTCCGCCCGATCAGGATAAGGGTACAAACCTGAGCCTCATTCAAAGAGGTATTCCATTTTCCGCCCGATCAGGATAAGGGTACAAACCTGAGCCTCATTCAAAGAGGTATTCCATTTTCCGCCCGATCAGGATAAGGGTACAAACCTGAGCCTCATTCAAAGAGGTATTCCATTTTCTGCCCGATCAGGATAAGGGTATAAACCTGAGCCTCCGTCGATGAGGTATTTCATTTTCCGCCCGATCAGGATAAGGGTACAAACCTGAGCCTTGATCAAAGAGGTATTTCATTTTCTGCCCGATCAGGATAAGGGTATAAACCTGAGCCTCCGTCAAAGAGGTATTTCATTTTCCGCCCGATCAGGATAAGGGTACAAACCTGAGCCTCAATCAAAGAGGTATTCCATTTTCCGCCCGATCAGGATAAGGGTACAAACCTGAGCCTCATTCAAAGAGGTATTCCATTTTCCGCCCGATCAGGATAAGGGTACAAACCTGAGCCTCACTCAAAGAGGTATTTCATTTTCCGCTCGATCAGGATAAGGGTACAAACCTGAGCCTCGATCAAAGAGGTATTTCATTTTCCACCCGATCAGGATAAGGGTACAAACCTGAGCCTCCGTCGATGAGGTATTTCATTTTCCGCCCGATCAGGATAAGGGTACAAACCTGAGCCTCGATCAAAGAGGTATTCCATTTTCCGCCCGATCAGGATAAGGGTACAAACCTGAGCCTCAATCAAAGAGGTATTTCATCTTCCGCCCGATCAGGTCAAGGGTATAAACCTGAATCTCATTTCAATGAGATATTTCATTCCCAATCAGGTCAAGGGTCAAAACCTGAGCTTCGTTCCATGCGAGGTATTTCTGTCCCATCAGGTTAAGGGTCAAACCTGAGCTTCGTTCCATGCGAGGTATTTTTGTCCCATCCAGGTCAAGGGCATAAACCTGAACTTTGCTCTCACAGAGCAAATCTTTACTCTTCATTCTCCGTTTCATATCTACCATCTTCCTCGGGCTAATTTCTCCATACCCAGTCAGATCCTTCTAACTGGAGCATTTTTTTCATATGGCCCAAATTTGGTGTGTTTTTCTTTGCCACTAAGCTCGGCCATGAGCCGGCTTAGTAGCAAAGAGGGGCATCTGTAAACACCCCAAATTTTCACTCACTCCCCCAACATTTCCACCAAGCATCAACATCCAGCCTCTGAAATCGTTGGAGGGCAAAATGGTCATTTTCTGAGCCCGGACCTTGCAAAAGTCTAAATTTCATCTGCAACTCTCAAAATTTCTCTATTTTTAGCTCAGATGTTCAAAATTTTACTCCTGACAGGAGACAGACATCTCCAAGTCTTTATTCAAGATTACATTTCATAAGACATGACATTGCATATCATTGCATGAGCATTTCAAATCACTGCACTGCACAGCATGTCATTTCGAGGTCCAGAACTCTTGATTTCAAAATTTCCAATCCAGATTAGAATTTCAACTCTTTTCAAAATTGATTTCAAAACCCTGGGTCTTCAAAATTATCAATTTTTCCCATTTTACCCCCAGGACTCTGAATTTCAAAATATTTCCTCAGGAAAACCATCTGGATAGTTTTCAATATGGATTTCAGTCACTTCACCTCAGATTTTGCCCTTTTTGACAATTTCAAATATCTTTCTTTTACAAAATCGCCCTACAAGGGTCAACTCTTTCCAAAATTCTTGTTTTGCCCATTAGTCCAAATTTTTATTAAAATTCCAAAAAGAAGTTGTTGTTTTATCCTTATTTCAATAAAGAAGCAATGTGGGACCCACACTGAGGTGGTGTCACACAAGCTTTCCTTTTGAAAATTTGAATTTTGAAAAACCCAAAAATATAGGAGCCTTGGATTGGTGCCACTTGTTCTTTCTCTCTCCTCTCATCCACATGCCAAGTGTCAGTGTGGGGCTACCTTCAGAAGCCGCCACATGTCATCCCATTTATCTGCCATGTGTCACCCTATCCATCCTGCGCCATGTGTCATTTCAAAGACTACCAGAAGATGCCAAGTGTCATAGGTTGTCCTGTCTAGAAAAAGTGGAGTTTGTCTCCTCTGAGGTGGCGCCACTTGAAGTGTGTCTCCTACAAGGGACACGTGTCAACCCCTCCTTCCTTCTAGAAAAGTAGCCTGACACATGTCTCTTCCTACTTTTCTCAGAAAAGTAGGAGACATGTGTCACTTCTGAACTCCTACAAAAAAGGTAGGCTTGTCTCCTCTGAGGTGGCGCCATCTGGAGTGTTTCCTGCAGAGGACACGTGGCAAGCTCTCATTTCCCCAGAAAAAGCAAGTGCCATGTGTCATTTCCTGCTTTCTTCAGAAAAACTAGAATTCAAAAGTTCAAAACTCCTCATAGGTGGCGAAAATCCTGAACTTCTACCTTTTTCATCTTATCTGAGATGGCGCCACATGGCTTGGCCCACCTTCTCTCCCCTCTGCCACGTGTCATTCTCTGCTTCTTTCAGAAAAAGTAGAGGACACATGTCTTCTCCCTACTTCTTTTAGAAAAGTAGGAGACACATGTCACTCCTGGCTTTCTTCAGAAAAAGCAAACCATTCAAAATTCAAACAAGGCACTAGGTGGCAAAAATCCTGAGCTCTGATATTTCCAGATGGCCTGAGATGGCGCCACATGTCCCTTTCCCTCTTTTCCTCCCTCTTGCCACATGGCATTGTAGGAGCCACCCTGAGGTGGCGCCACATGTCCATCCTCCATTCCTCCAGAGCCAACCTCCATTTGAATTTCAAACTACCCCCTGAGATGGCGCCACATGGAGGGCTCAGATCCAGCCTGTTTGAATTTCAAAATTTTTCAGAAAAGTTATAAAAACAAGGGTTCACGCCCAGCCTTGGGAGATCATTTTTTTAGCTCTTGTGAACTTGGAAAATCCAACCTAGCCTTCCTAACATCTGATTTTGAACCTTGGAAATCGTGCCCCCTTTGGCACATTGAAGAAGGTGGAGTAGAGCTCGTGCTGTGGCCAGTCCAATTCCAACGGAGCTCGATTTTGGTGGACCATCCGAAGCCCGGAGTGAAGAACGAAGGAAGCTCGTGGTAGCTGCCCCTTTCAAGAGCACCTACGCTGCGTAACGAAACAAGGTGCACTTCTTTTCCCATTGATTGGATTTCATAATTCGATTCGGGAGTCGTTTGAAGAAAGAGCTCATCCGAGAGATGGATTGAGCTATTCTCATATAACGACATACATAAAAATATTCAATTATGCTTCCTTGATGATTTTTATCATTCATGAATTTATCTAGATTTAATTTGCATTTTATTTCATTCATTTAGCATATTTCATGAATTAATTAGGATTAATTTAGCCTTTTTTTCAATTCTGCTTATTTTCAGTAAGTCTCTATTTTTGTCAGTCAGTCCACACGTCATTTCATGCATATATTTTTTATTAAAAATCCCAAAAAAATCACGGAATGCGCCCTTAGGTGTCCCTGAAATTTTTCAAAAAATTCGGAGCCATTTGAATTTGTTTACTGCGGTAAACATCCAAAATGGTAAGTCGGGTTTTGTAACCCGGGATGCGTTTTGAAAAACATTTGCCGACTTGTAAAATCGAGTTCTCCCTCCTGGGAGGTCAGATTTTCGATCCGAAAAATGCCCTGAACTCGGGAGAATGTCTAGTTTTTAATATGATTTTTTCAGATTTGTCTGATTTTTTTTATGACTGACAAAAATCCGAGAGTCCGGGACACGTGTCAGAGCCTAATTTGGGCCTCTGAGATCTTGGATCGACTTAGGGCTATGGTTTCTCTTTGTGTGTTTCTCAAAATCCGAAACTGTAAAAAGTGAAAGTGGTGTCGAGATGTCCTCTGTTTGCATCTAAAAGCCTGTAATTTTTAGAACAGTGTTGACCCCTGATTCGGATTTTTCTTGTCAGTCCACTGTTTTTCTACATTTGTCTGTTCTGTTAGTTTAGGCAGAAATAGTTATATTTTTCTCTGTGTTTCTGTTGATCAAATGCCGAAGTCATAAACATGAAAGTTGTTCATGTAGGTGTCGTTCATAGCTCTGATTAATTTCATAAATTTCCATAGCTGTTTTATATTTGTTTGGCATTTTACATCAGATTAGGGTGATTTTTACCTCTGTCAGAACTAAATCCCTGTTATTGAACTCACCATGGCTCAAATCCCGAGGCTGTAAAAACCAAAAATGTTCCATTTCGGGTCTTTTAGCAGTCTGCAAAATATCGGAAGTTTCCATGGTGTAAATCTTGCATTATCATATTAGGCATTGCATTTGGTTCGGATCCATAGGCAAAATCCATCATTTTAGGGCTTTCTTTGAATTTTGGCATTTAAATCATATCATTTCATGAGTTTTAGCATTCTAGGTTGTTTATCAAAGTGTTTAGATGCTTCATACCGAATTTGGTATAATTTGGAATCCATTTGAGGTTCGGATCATCCATAATACCAAAACAGAGTCCCGCAGGATCCAGATCCAAGCGAAAAACAAGCGAAATTCGTTATTTTGGATAAATTGCAATACACCAAATTCTGATTTTACAGTCATAATGTGTTTAGCAGCATGTCATCATGTCTCTTACTGAATTTCATCATCATTTGATTCAATTTGAATTTCAAAATCTCAATTTTACCAAGTTTTCCTTCAAAAAAACCCTGATTTTAAAGATGTAGCTTTAATTTTAGGGGTATTTTGGTCATTTTAACCTCAATTCCGAATTTCAAATTGTTTTTCACTGAATTTCTAGCATTTTCATCATTTCAAAATATCAAGGAAGCATGAGAATAGGGTTTATATCCAATTAAATCCAATAATTTCATAATATTATTGGAAAATCTTGGAAAAACCCACATATTTGAGCTAACTTTATTTCAAGCTTGGCAGGGACATTCCAAAGAAGGAGCTGAAGTCTGCAAATTTCTTTTATTTCCTTTATTTAGTGATGTAATAATGTAAATTTTGGAATAAGAGATTTAATTTCCTGCTTAGACTATGATGCATATCATATAGTTTGATTTTATGCAATATCCTGTTTCTATGATTCATGCATTTTATTTCAAAAGCACTATGGATGTTCACGAATGGCACGTGCACCAACTCTTAGGAAGTTGATGGACTCGGTGGGATCCATATTTACGGCCCTAGTCGGAATATGGACGAGACCCAGATCCGTCATCTTTCTACTAGTCACATTGAGCCTACACTCTTAGGCTATCTTAAAAATGCACATCATATTTCCAAAGTTTTCAAAATCATGTGCATCAAATCAACTAAATTCTGAACATATTCATGGCCACAGTCAGGATATGTGAAGGATTTATCTTGACTTAATGCATATTTTTCCAACAAATCTCTTAGAAAATCTTTTCAAAGTGCATTCATTCACTCATGACATTTACATCATGAAATCATTGATTTTCTCAAGATTTTCTCAAGAAAACTTCATTCTCAAGAAAACTTCATTCTCAAGAAATCGATTTCTCAAGAAACTCTAAGGATTTTTTTAAAATCGGTTTTCCAAAGACAAGTTTTTTCACAGTTTTCCCTGGAAAATGATGTTTTCTTAAGAGATTCAAAAGAGTTTTCCAATCTTTCTCCAAGATCCAAAATCGATTTTCAAGTATTTCAAAAGGTAAAATTCCCAGGATTTCGATTCCCCAAGTTTTGAATTTCCTTCTCCAATGAGTTTTCCTATAAATCTTCCATCATTTTCCTAAGAAAACTCTCAAAGTCCAAGTTTTCCTAAGAAGTGTTTCCCTTTTCAAAAGGTTCATCTTTTCTCAAGAATCACTTCCATTTTCCCAGGATTTTCAACCATTCATAATTTTCCCAAGTCTTTATGAACTTTCCTGAGATTTCAAATCTTTTCCATCTGAGTTTCCTGAGAAATTGACTTTCAGCTTTTTCTTGAGAGAATCTTTTCAACTCCAAATATTTTCCAAGCATACATCATGTTTTCCCAAGCTGCATTTTCCAAAATCTCATAGCACATGCCTGAATTCTCTGTGCATTTAGGATAGAACATAACTTTGATAATTTAACTAAGTCAAGCACGATTTTGGTCCTTGGTTCGATTACCCCTGTTAAAGGCGGCAGGAACGGTCGAACCTCGTACCGACAGGTCGAGCCCCATCCCATGGATTTTCCTGCAATTTTCAAAAACGGAGGCGAGTATTTCAAAACAATTTCCAAAATCCGGTCAAAGTTTGAATCGCGAAAGCGTTCTCCCTCTCTCTCTTCCGCAAGGAAGGGAAGGCGGGGGAAAAATTTCGCGACGATAACAGGTTCTTCCATTTTTATCATTATTTCAAAGATTCGGGTTTCGACTATGGTTTTTCCTTTTTATATATCGTTTGAAGTTTCGAGTTCCGACTCGGACTTCCTATCGGATTCAAAGCTCGTATTGGAACCGATCGTTCCCTTGAAGATTCAAGTTTTTCAAAACTCGGGTTCTTCTATTTTTATCATTATTTTAAAGATCCGGGTTCCGACTCAGGTTTTTCCTTTTTATATATCGTTTGAAGTTTCGAGTTCTGACTCGGACTTCCTATCGGATTCAACGCTCGTGTTGGAACCGATCGTGCCCTTGAAGATTCGAGTTTTTCAAAACTCGGGTTCTTCCATTTTTATCATTATTTTAAAGATCCGGGTTCTGACTCGGGTTTTTCCTGTTTATATATCATTTAAAGTTTCGAGTTCCGACTCAGACTTCCTATCGGATTCAACGCTCGTGTTGGAACCGATCGTACCCTTGAAGATTCGAGTTTTTCAAAACTCGGGTTCTTCCATTTTTATCATTATTTTAAAGATCCGGGTTTTGACTCGGGTTTTCCCTTTTCATACATCGTTTGAATTTTCGAGTTCCGACTCAAACTTCCTATCAAATTCAACACTCATGTTGGAACCGATCGTTCCGTCGAGAATTCGAGTTCTCAAACTCGATTCTCATTCATTCTTCTATTTTTGAAAAACCGGGTTCCGACTCGGATTTTCGCTTTTGTATATTCTTATTTGCTCGAGTTCCGACTCAAATTTTCTCTTTTGAGTCCAATGCTCGTGTTGGACAAATCGTTGTCTCGAGAACTGGAGTTTTTCAAACTCAATTCTCACTCATTTCTTATATTTGAAAACCGGGTTCCGACTCGGATTTTCCTTTTTATATTTTTATTTTTGAAGTCTCAAGTTCCGACTTGAACTTCCTTTTGAATCCAATGCTAGTGTTGGGCAAATTGTGGTGTTGAGAATTCGAGTTTTCAAACTCGATTCTCACTCATTTCTTGTATTTGAAAAATCGAGTTCCGACTTGGATTTTCGCTTTTGTATATCCTTATTTTCTCAAAGTTCCAGCTTGAATTTCCCCTGCCGATCTAATGCTCGTATTTGGACCGGAGTTCTCCTTGAACTTCCCCTTCAGGATAAGGGATAATCCTGAAAACACTGGCAATCATTCTCGCTTAAATCTGAAGTATCTTCGAATGTCGGTCTGATTTTTCAACTCTCCTTTTGAAAAACCCAGTGCTCGTGCTGATGTGCATTTCGAAAACCCAGTGCTCGTGCTGGTGTGCATTTTCGAAAACCCAGCGCTCGTACTGGGGCATTTTTTCAAAATCCAGCGCTCGTACTGGTATATTTTTCAAAACCCAGCGCTCGTGCTGGTACATCTTCAAATCCAGTGCTCGTGCTGGTACATCTAGCGCTCGTGCTGGTACATCTAGCGCTCGTGCTAGTGTCTGGCTGACTGATCAGTTAGCCCTCCAGGTTCAGTCTTTGTACTAACCAAACATCATAATTCCAGCTCTAAATTCTCAATTTCAACCTTCGGGTTACCATTTTTTTATCAAGAAATCAATCTTTTTCTCTTGCGAAAGACCCTCTTCAGGGAGAGTTCGAGAAAGCTCGTTCCTTTCGCATGCAACCATCTTTCGTTCGCAAGAACCCTTTTCCAGAGAGAGTTTGAAGGGACTCATTTTCTTCGCGAACAGTTTGCAAAACAACAACCAACTTTACACAAAAGAACCCTTTTTCTAGGGAGAGCTTCGACAGAAGCTCGTTTCTTTTTGTGGCCCCCATTTTTCTCATCTTTGGCCAACCCCTTCACAGAGGACCCTCTTCTAGGGAGAGTGTGATGGACTCGTCCCCTCTGTGATACTTTCTCAACTTTGTTTTTCGGCCGCCTTTCCATAAGAGAAGCCTAGAGATAGAGAGTTTTGACAAAAACTTAAATTTCTCTTCGAAAGTTCCGTTTTGCAAACACCTCCTCTTTCAGGGAAGAGAGGAGTATTTCCAACTTCCCATTCAGGTAAGGGCTAAGCCTGAGTCTCTCTTTTTTTTGGAAAAAAAGAGAGGAGAATTTTGTCACGAACGTGTCGATTCGATATCGAGCGATTTCTTTCATCAAGGATTTCTAGAATACATTGCCAATTTGCTATCAAAAGTCACTTGTTGATCTCAAAGCTTTCATCACATAAAGAATTACCTCAAACTACCTTTAGTATTATTTCCAAAAGAGCAAGACTTTTGCGAAATAAGAACTGAATTCAAGCCTTTCTGTTGGTCAACCAAGAGGATGAAGAAAAATCTTCGATATGACCGGCAAAGGAAAAATTCAATGATGTTGAAAAGCCATAAGTGAATTGATGTTGATCATAACTATGGCACATTCTTAAAGATCGTTCTTTTGGCAGTAAGACAGTGGAAATATCCTGGGTAGTAAAAAAAGAACCTACCCAATCCACATCTCCTCAGTCATTTGAGCTGTAATCAAATATCCGCAAAAGGGATCTCTCAATTGTCGTCAAGATGAAGACGAATTATGCGAGCTAGATCTCTGGGGCCAAAGAAGATTTGGATCATCTCCGAGATGAAGGAGTTTGTGAAGGATCTTTCCAGGGAAAGTTCAGATCACCGTCAAGATGAAGGCAAGTGTGATGGACCTACCGACAAACCCTATAAGATATTTGATTTCCGCTATCATCTAGAGATTTTTGATCAATGAACCAATATCATCAGCCTAATTCCTGAGAAAGAAAAAGAAGGATCGGAACATCTCCAAGATGAAAGAGTTTGTGACGTACCCTTCCCCGAAAAAGAGAGAAAAGTCAGGACATCTCTAAAATGAAGGATGATGTAAAAAGCCCAAGAAAGCTCCATGATTCAAAAGAGTGCAAAAAGATCATCATGGGAAATGCCCAGGATATCAAACTGCCCAAAAATGTCAGGAATCATCTTTATCTATGTGAAATTCTTTTATCAATATCTTTTCACTCAATTGCTTTTATGAAGCTAAGAATATTTCCTCTCTTTTTCATATCAAGGAAACTGATATCTTCCTTAAAGAAACTCCAACAACAATAAATTTGAATTTGACTCTTGATTCTACAGAGTTAGCCCAATTGAAGCTAATACTCTAGGTAGAAAGAGGTGATATTTTCATGCACAATTCAATCATTTTGGAATCAACTACAATTTTGACATCTTATTGGCAATATTTTCTGATTATCCCAAAATAAAGTGTGAACTTGATGTTCGTTTTGACGTATCCTGACGTCATCCCTCCTTAAGACCGAAAAGTCCTTTCCTTCTGTCTGATCTGAGCGCTCTCAGATTTGCACACTTCTCTGTGTTCTCCACTGTCCCACCATAGACAGTTCCCGCTCAGGATAAGGGTTAAACCTGAACTCTTTGCAAAAGGTCTGTTATTGTCAAAAGCTATTTTCAGTCTCAGCAATGAGGCGCCCAAGAACAACCCCTTTTTCAAGCTTTAGGGACCCCCATTTTTATCCTTTTGCAAACCCCTCTCAGACTTATTGTGCAAAGTCTAGAGGTCCCATCACAGTTTTTCTCGCTCTTCAAGGATTCTGTATCCATTCAGGCTAAGGATTAAACCTGTTACCTCGCTCCTTGAGGTATAACCCAAAAACCTTCTGCGAGAGGTCGTCTATTTTTAGAAAGCTGATTTAGTCTCAGCAATGAGACGCCCCAGATCATCATCTTTCCAAGCTTTAGGGAATCCCTTGTTTTTCTCTTCTCGCAAACCCCTTCTGGATTTGTTCGTCCAAACTCCGAAGGTCCCATCATGGTTTCTTCATCCAAGGATTCCGTATGGTCGCCCCTTTCAGGTTAAGGGTTAAGCCTGAGCCTCGTTCCACGAGGTATCTTTTCGTTCAGGTTATGGTTAAACCTGAATCTTGTTTAGACTGGATATCCTTTCTAGTCCCACCACGGTTTCTTCATCCGAAGAATTCGTGCGATTCCCCCCACTCAGGTCAAGGGTTAAACCTGAATCTCGCTTTTGCGATGCATTTGTTATCCCATCACGGCTTTCTCGTTCAAGGATTCTGTATGGTCGTCCCTTTCAGGATAAGGGTGAAGCCTGAACCTCGTTCCCCAAGGTATGTTCCTTTTTCAGGTTTGGGTTAAACTTGAGTCTCGTTTCGACAAGGTGTTTTCCTCCAGTCCCATCATGGTTCTTCCCATCGAGGAGTCCATACTCTTGATACATCCATCTAGGAAAGGATCATGCTTGAGTTTCATCTCAAAAGGCATTTCTCTCAGAAATGTCCCATCGAGGTCCACTTATATTCCTTTCCCCATCCAAAATATCTTGATATATCTTCGTCCCATCCAGGTTAAGGGCTAAACCTGACTCATTCCATAAAGATTGATCTTGTCTCACCCACGAGACTTGATCAAAACTCCTATCTTTCATCATTTCGGGATCATTACCCAGAGTCCCATCACGATTTCCTCATTTCTATCTATTCAGTCATGTCATTTTCGAGGATTTCGTCCCCCAGAGCCATTTAAGACAAGGCTTTAAACCTGAAAAGCCATAATTCTTCCACACCCAGTTCAGATCTGCTGACTGGGGCATTTTCAAAATTTTGAGTGTTATCTTTGCCACTAAGCTCGGCTTCCAACCGGCTTAGTAGCAAAGAGGGGCATCTGTGAACACCCCAAATTTTTCAAAAGTTTGTAAATATTCCCCTTTTTTTTTTCTTCTTTTCTTTTCTTCATTTTTGGGTAATTGAGTCAGTTTTAAATCTAAATTCCATTTTATTTCTCAAGTTTTATTGAAATAAAATTCATTTTATATATATGACTCAATTTCGGATCCAGATCCAGATAAAAGATCTAAATCTGAGCTTCGTTGTCCAATGTTTAAAATCAAAATTCTTGAAATTTCCAAAATAACCGTTTGAAAAGCTCAAACAGTTCGTCCGGTATCCGTTTGGATCCGTCAAATAGTATTTCTCAAATTCAAGGTTAAAAACCCCAATATTTTCTCAAAACTTGGGTCCAAACCCATTTTCTAAAGAAATTTTCCCAAAATAGCCTTGAAAACCTTCTTTTGTAAATATTTCTCAAAAATACAAAAAAAATAGTTTAAATCCTTGTTTTCTCATAAATTTCAAGGTTTTATGTCGAAAATACCAAAAAAATGGAAAAATGTAAAGGAAAAGAAAAAAATATATCTAACAAAAATCGGTTTTTGAGAAAACCTCTTTTTGAAAATATCCCTTTTCAAGAAAAAAATCTTCTTTTAGAAAAATCCGGTAAAGGGGCCTTCTTTTTGGAAATTACACGAAAAGTCTGAAAGACCAAACACTTTGTTAGGGTTTTTCTTGCAAGGGGTCGGGGGCCAAACACTTTCTCCCCTCTTCCAGAAGCTTCTTCCCATTAGCCGCAGTCTACTCTCTCCTCTTCTCCATCACCCTCCGGAAGCATCCATGGCCTCCACCCTCCGATCCTCTTCTTCTATCAACAAGCAACCATTGCCCTTCATCTTTAACCAAACCCTCCAGCACCCCCCCCCCCCACGTGCGATCTTCCGCCCGATCCTTCCATCACCCACATGTGCTCGAACCCTTCATCGCCTACCTTCTCTTCTCCACCATCGATCCTCAACCGCTTCCCCTCTCGAAGCTTCCTTCACATTTTTAAAAGGAACACTCGGACGCCCTAAAGGAGGCATCGATGATTTTTAAGCAACGTCCAATCTCCCCTTCTTCCCTCTTCCCCAAATCCATCAAATAGAAGCTTCGGCTCCACCCTCCAGAACCCCTCAGAGGAGTTACGGAGACTGATCTGATTTTCAACTTTTAGAGGAAGTATCACCACTCGGCTAAGCAAACAAGCATCGGTGCTTTCGCTTAAGTCGAGATCCAGCAAATCAGGTAGGAGTTCTCTCCTCCTTTTCTGAGTTTATTTTTATTCCATTAATGCGCCTCTTGCAGTGTCGGTTTGCTTATGGCAATTTCGATCTGCACCTGCTCAATATTACCGGAATAATCACATTCCAACACCCTTTCTTTACTTCTTTATAATTTCTCTGATTTACGCAATTAGAATGTACGTTCGTTCGACATTTTTTTTTTCCTCTTTTCTTTCTTTTTCTTTCTCTCCTTCTGTTGTTCTGTACTTTGAAGCTTCGTTGACGTCATTACAATTAACTCTGGCTTTGTCTGTTATGCATTATGGTATTCGTTTCTCCTTGATTCAGTGGATTTATCATCCCATATAGTCGTTTTGTTCTATGCATTTACGGCTTAGGGAAACCAACTTCCTATCAGTGTTACCCATTGAGAATCCATCACCTCTTTTGAGGTGATTCACATCTATGACAATATCACCTGCTGGCATCGCCGGCTCACCTGGGCATAAACAAAAAAATCAGGGTCATTAGTTCTATAACCTTCCTTCTATCGATTGTTTTTTTTTTAACAGTAAGTCTGATAACCCATCACTAATATTATCATTGTGGTTGTAAATCTGTATTACCCGTCAATCGAATCTTATTTTCAGCATTTTTTTTTGTTTCATATTTTACAGAATGCGTAAACCCCTCAGTTGGACATTGATTCATCTAGCTTCTGGTTTATCCTGCCGCATGTATTATAGCATTTGTTCATTCCTTTTTTTTAAAATATATATATATATATATTCCTGAGTATGCATTTTACTGTCTCATCTCTAATCATCCCCTTTCAATCCATAAACCTTGTTTGAATGTCATAATCGTTAAATGCCCTGATGTCATTGGCCTCACTGAATCCCTCATGTGATGAATATGCTCCACATATTTCCTGCTGAATTGAATCACTTTCAAGGCCTGAAATAGTTCAACTCACAGCAGGATTAATCACATTTCCATGCATACCCAAGTGTTGGTAAGGATCGACTCTGGCGTCTATGCTATAGACAGTCTTTTTGCTCATTTTGTTGATGAAGTTATGAGAATTACTTGTCTTTTTCATTCTGATTGTTATCCAACAATAAACTTGTAAAATCCATTCGTGGCCATGTACTCAAAATGTGGAAAGGTAGTTGATGCCTATAAGGTTTTCTCTTAAATTAGTGAGATTAATTCTGTTTGATTCAATACTTTGATATTGGCATATGTTCAAACTAGGAATCATGGAGAAGCTCTCAGTTTGTTCTAACAGATAGGGTCTTCATTATAATCATCTCCCCTCGACTGGCGCACTAGGTGTGTTTGACATGTGCTCAACAGATCAGAAATTCTTTAGGCAAACATGGTCATACATATGCCGATAAAATCTGGTTGTGAGTAGAACTTCTCCACCGTGTATACCCCTTGTGGAAGTTTATCTTCTGCAGGGAAGACATTTGAAACCATGGCACTTGAGAGAGATGCCATCTCGTGGAATGCTGTGATCACAGGTTATGAGAGGCTTTGCAGGAATAAGGAAATCTTTGAATTATATTAGAGGATGCATCGCGCATGGGTGTCACACTATACCCTGCCATCACACTTTGCCCTATTTCACAGCCGTTCTTTGCAATGAAAATTCTGCAAATCCATATAATTTATAGATTTGTGAAATGTCCTGAAGACATGACTGAAGACAGGCTAGCCTCTCTCTTTTGAAATTTGCTTAGATTGATGAAGTTTTTCCTTTTTTTTTTTCACCTCCTTTCTGCAGATGTATCTCTTATTCACCATATATTACATGATATGATTGATGGTGTGGTTACATTAATTCTTGTTCTGTCAACAAGAACCCATGTTTTATTATAGTTGATAACTCAATTCTTGATTTACAACAGTCTTGGTTTCATTGCATATGTATTCATAGATTTACTACACCTCATCGTGGCTGCAGCTATGCAAATCAGCCCCTCCCATCATCTACGCTTGTTAGTCAGTTAGCAATTTCTAGGTAATATTATATCATTTAGTACAATTTCCCTCAAATCTACCCTACATATTCAACCTGTAGTTTTTTTTTCTTTACTGCACTCATTAGGCTAACACTACCATAGTCTCATATACAACCTCTAAACAGCACTATTCATTCAAGTGCCTTCAATCCCACCTGTATAATGCTTGCTGTCACAATAGCCAATTTTCAGCACCTTAATATGTAGAGCTCTGCTACTTCATCCCCAACACTGCCCGCAGAATGTGCATCTTCATTTCTTTGCTCCCTGCCCTTGCACGCTCCCCAGTTGTATCTGTGCTTTGCAATACAATAGCTTCTATCTGCTGTATTCACAGCATTTGCAGCCAACTCGCTGCATACTTTCACTTAGGCACAATACCCACACTAGGCATCTGTGCACCTTCCACCACTCGTTAGGCATAAAGTCTTCTACTTAGAGGATATAGATATATCCTGACTAACTTAGAACATCATTCACATGTTTAAACTAGATTGCTTTAGGTTCATCACCATTTTTAGGATATCATACTTAGGATATTATAACATCCACTCAACATGTGATCTCAATATAGAGCATATCATTTATCCTGTATTTTGTTATTATGTGTGAGACATATGAATGAATATTTCATCAAATATGTCTTAGGTTTGAAATGATATCCCGTGAATTGCTTCCTATATACATCTTGTGTTAACTTAGAACTTTTGCAGGGATTAGGTAAATTTTTTTTTTATTATTATTATTGAATTTCAATTCAATTCAGTGATGTAATAGCTAGATTATAATGAGAATTTACATTTCCTGTCTTAGATAGAATGAATGAGCATTGTTAATATCATAAATTGCTTGTTTTCATGCTTTTATCCTTATTTTCAAATCTCACAATGGGAACACGAATGGCACGTGCACCATTTCGTAAGAGGTAAATTAATCCTAAGTTGATGATTTACATCAATGGCCATAGTCAGGATGTAAACAAGACTTAGTATTTTTATCTTTTATAAAATAACACTGGATCCACACTGGATCCGTTTTCAAAATTCATCATATTTTTCCTTAAATATTTTCTTCTTTTATCAGAATTTAACTTAAAATTAACTCAAAACATATACCAATGGCCATAGTCAGGGTATATTGAGAATTAATTTCATTTTAAATTCTATAAAAGCACCAAATGTATTTTATTCTTCCTTTGAATTTTAATATAGATTATTATATAACACATTCAATGACCATAGTCAAGGATGTATTATATCTTCAATCTTCAAATTCTTTAAATTCATTCATCATTTAGGATAGAATTGCATCACATTTTCAAAATTCTTTTCCAAAGTCCAAGTGATCTCAAATATCCCTCTTCAATCTCTATTTTAATTCATTCTTCTATCTTATTTCAAAGATTTAGATTTCAATTTCAAAGTCCAATTTGACTTTGAGATTTCAAAAATTCAATTTTATATTCAAAAATTCCAATTCAAATCAGATTTCAAAGTTCAATTTGACTTTGAAATTCCAAAATTCATCTTATATTCAAAACCCCAATCAAATTCAAAAGTTCAATTTGAACTTTAAAGCTTCTGATTCATCTTCTGGTTCCAAAATTCAAACTTCAAAGTTCAAAATCTAAATTGACTTTGAAATTCATTTGCATATTCAAGATTCAAATTCTTAATCTCATTTTCCAAGTTCAATTTAAACTTGGAAGTTCTTGATTCATCTTCTGAATTTAAAATCTCCAAATCCATTTTAGGATCCAAGATTCAACTTTCATATTGGATCGCAGACTTCAGATCCAATTTCATCTTAGGATCCAGAACCCAAGTCTACTTTGGATCTCAGTCTTCAGATCCAATTCCATCTTAGGATCCAGAACCCAAGTCTACTTTGGATCTCAGATTTCAGATCCAAAATCCATCTTAGAATCCAAGTCTACTTTGGATCTCAGACTTCAGATCCAATTCCATCTTAGGATCCAGAACCCAAGTCTACTTTGGATCTCAGATTTCAGATCCAAAATCCATCTTAGAATCCAGAATCCAACTCTACTTTTGGATCTCAGACTTCAAATCCAAATCCATTTTAGGGTCCAGAATCCAATTCCACTTTGGATCTCAGACTTCAGATCCAAATCCATTTTAGGGTCCAGAATCTGATTCCACTTTGGATCTCAGACTTCAGATTCAAATCCATTTTAGGATCCAGAACCCAATTCTACATTGGATCTCAGATTTCAGATCTTAAATTCATTTTATGATCCAATTCCATTCCCAATTCTAGATTTCAAATCCAATTCCATTTTCAGATCTCATCTGAACTTCCTAAATCCCTTCCTATTTTTAAATACCATTTGATTGTAACGCCCCGGATTTTCAAAACAAAGCTAAGTTAAAATTTTCATGGATTTCTTTTTTTTTTTCTTTGCAGCGGAACTTAGAAAAGCTTTTAGCAGCGGAATAAGACGATAATGAGTCGTCGGTTTTAGAAAACTCCGAGCACGTTGCAGGTATGTGGCCAAGCAACTCATTGACCACCAAAGTGTTCCATTTTATCGAAAGCACATGTTTATTACAACACTACTGCTTAGAAAAGCAGTGAAGGTTCAATAAAAAGGAAGTAGTACAACTCTGTCTAGAGAAACCCTGGAACTTGATGCCGCCTTGCTCCGCATATCGCCACGCAGGTTCAACACCTGAAATCCCCATTAAACGGGGTCAGAACCACTGATGGTCTGGTAAGTAGGCAAACACCTATCTATTCAACTCAAGTAAATGCATAGACCACTCAGGGTCGCAGTTCGTAATACGACGCTCAAGCCTCCATGACTTAGCGTATATCGCACAAGCCTCATCAGGGCTATGAGTTGAACATCCACGCAAGTCGTCATGACTTCGCATAAGCCTCTTCAGGGCTGTGAGTTAGAATAACCTCTCAAGTCTCTACGACTTAGCCTTGACTTCCTCAGAGTCACGAATGGATGTCTAGCTCAAGCCTTTATGCTTGGCACATCCGTATCCTACGAATCTAAGGACAGCTCTCCGAGCTTCACTTAGTCGTACGGATATCAATGGGGTTCTTTCCCAATCGGTCCAGTAGTATATCGACCATGACACCTTCACAAAGGTTATGCAGGACTGACTCAACAACATCATCCACTCATACATTCAAAGTAGCGCTGTACCTAAGCTAATGCTTTGTTTCGATAATTGCACCTCCCCCTTGGCTTAGGGGACTCATATCTGGGCGACAACGCGACGATCTGGGGGTTGATTATTCTATGTAATTTAGATACCCCAGAGGCCTGTTGACCCCATTCCCCTAGTAGGACGGTACAGCATACCGGAAGAGATCCTTACTAGGTATCCGAATGCATTCTGCTACTGCAGTAGTTGGGTTCAATCCTTAGATATTTAAGGATAACCACGACCTCCATACCTCTGAGTGACGAAGGCCATCAATGAACTCTATCAGGTTCGGGTGAAATATATGTCACTCAAGGCTGCGCCATCACCGTCTTCCTCGGTGAGAAATTCTGAAAGGGGCCTGCCGGTCTTACAATTACTTGATGAACATTGCATGCCTATAGAGCAACCTTTGAGAAGTATGTACCCGACCCCAATCAACCACACGACTTTCACTGTGGAACAAAGGTTTTTATTCATATGCATGCTTAACTCTGCTCTCGGCACTTCGGCCTTGACGAGCACTTCACCTCTTTCGGTGGAAACAACACACTCCGGCTCAGCGGCCCTTACGAGTCTGGCTGTCTGATAATTCTTAATGAGCATGCACATGACTCGATCTCTACGGATCGGCTACTCGGCGTATTTTTACGCAACGAGCTCAGGACCTTGTCAAGGCGCTACCACTACTTTGGCGCAACGGCTCTTACAAGTATGATGCCCTTGCAGGTGTCAGGGAGACGAGTCATTCTGACATCGTTCCAACAAAGGACATCATTGTGCCACTTAACTGGTTTTGGCAGCTCTTCTGCCAACCATTCTGTCAACACCTTCTCTGCTCTACCGGCAGTGGTGCGACGAACCCTTCTACATCGTAGAAGGCGTTCCATAACTGGGTAGCACTTCTGCTACGTTCTTTCTGAGCCATTCTTAGCTCCTTCAGGAATTTCAGCAGCACTTCCTCTCTTTTACGGAGAAAGCGTGCGTTTCTTTTATCCGTTTCAGCGGCATCTCCCCTCTTTGGTGGGAAATCGCTACGCTTAACTCGGGAAATGGATGCGCACCGTTGTGCGTACTTTGCATCCATCAAGGTTGCAGGAACCTTGGGCCATAGCCAGGCCATACGTAATTGATTTAGTCTTTACGTAAAGAGCATTTTGCCAAAAGGCGAAGCCTTTCCAATAGGGGCTTCATTCGTCAAGCAGAATCTTGTACGAGGAGCGGTAAGGGAATCACATGGGCGATTTTGGAGTTGATCTCCGTTTGAACGCTCACTTACGCGCCATATATGTAATATAAGCAGAAGCCTGTGCTTTATACAACGGCGGCGTAAAGGAAATGCATATACTATTGTTCAGGGTGTGTAACTGAACGAAATATTCTACATATATAACAAAACAGGAGCCTTGGCATCGTTCGACGCGATGGCGTAAGTAAATACATTGCAGAAAGCAGGAGCCTTGGCATCGTTCGACGCGACGGCGTAAGTAAATGCATAATCGGAAGTGCAGTAATCGGAAGTACAGAAAGCAGGGAGCCTTGGCATCATACGACGCGACGGCAAAGGTAAATTACATGGCCTGTGCGATATAAGACGCGTCGGCAGTATCAACAGATATACACCTAGATCTGTATCCAACGATAGTTACGAGGCGAGCGAGTGAACACCGAAGTGTCCTAGAGGGCTCAACCAAGAACTAGGGTGAGATACTATTTTGAAGAACGCATATACTGCGTATTCGAACATATATATCCGACGATAGTTACGAGGCGAGCGCGTGAACACCGAAGTGTCCTAGAGGGCTCAACCAAGAACTAAAGCAAGATACTACTTCAGAAAGTATATGCTATATACAAACAATCAAATACTTGATAGAGATGGTTTAATGAAGCGAACTTACTTCAATTTGAGGAAGAAACGACTCCGATTGCTTCAAACGCTTCGAACGAGGCTCGACTTCGAAAAAGGATCAACTTCGAACTTCGGACGAAAAAGGACTTGGACTTTGACTTTGAACCAAACCAGGTTCAAGTCAAGTCAACTGGGTTCAGACTTAGGTCAAGTAGGTTCAGACCTAGGTCAGGTGGGTTAGGACCAGGTCAGGCAGGCTCAGACCAGGTCAAGCAGGCTCAGGCTAAGTCAGGCAGGCTCAGACCAGGTCAGGTGGGCTCAGGTGGGCTAGGCTAGGTAGGGGAGGTTTGGAAAAGGAGGAGAGAGAGAGGGGTTGGCGATTTTCTAAAGGAGGGGGGGTCCTCTATTTATAGGTTCTGAAACTTGGGCCCCAAGTTTCAGAATCCCCTCTTTACCCTTGGGCTTTTCTGAGAATCCCTTCCATGGATGGTGCTGGAAGGAGCTGGAAGGCTCTGGAAGGTGCTGGAAGGTGCTGGAATATTCTAGAATCTTCTAGAATATTTTCTGAGAAATATTTCTGTGGGTCCCACCCATATTTTTGTGGGTCCCGCAAGAATTTCGGGTTTTCGGCGATTTTTTTTCCGAAAAATTCTGAGTACGCCATTATCTTCGTATTGATGCCACTAAGAAAGTTGGCTCGCAGGAATCCTTTGATTTTGTTCAGATAGGAAGTTATGGCTTCCAGAGTGTTTGAGCATATATTCGCGATTCGACGAATATCCTAAGTGTAACTGGCTCGCAGGAATTGATTCGTTTCGCATTCTGAGAAAAATGCCATTTTTACCGGTAAATGCCTCATGAATTTTATTCAGATATTTTCTGAAAAATTGCGGGTCTTACATCATTACCCCCTTAAAGGAATTTCGTCCGCAAAATTCAGCTAAGAGTACAAGGTGAAGAGTTCAGGATATTTATCCCGCATATCCGATTCGGGCTCCCAAGTGCAATCATCGACTCCGTGATGTTGCCATCTTACTTTGACAAGTGGAATGACCTTTGTCCTTAGCACTTGCTCCCGTCGGTCTATGATCTCTACTGGCCTTTCTTCCACCGTCATATCCTCCTGGATGTCAATATCTTCATGTTGGATGACGTGGGAAGGGTCGTGAACGTATTTTCTAAGCATTGACACATGAAATACATTGTGTATCTGTGTATACTGCGGTGGCAATGCTACTCTGAAGGCGGTCTCTCCTATCCGGCTCAAAACCTCGAAGGGACCAACGAATCTGGGGCTGAGCTTTCCCTTCTTTCCGAAACGAAACACACTCTTGGTTGGGGAGACCTTGATAAAAACCTTATCTCCAACCGCAAAAGTGAGTTCCCTACGCCGCTGATCAGCGTAGCTCTTCTGTCGACTCTGAGCAGTCAGTAGCTTCTTCCTGATCATGTGGACCTGCTCAGTATAATGCTGCAACACTATGGGCGAGTCCAAGGTTCGCTCACCCACTTCACCCCAATGGATTGGTGATCTACAGGGTCGCCCGTACAAGGCTTCATACGGTGCCATCCCAATGCTAGCGTGGTGGCTATTATTATAAGCAAATTCAGCCAACGCTAGGTGGGAATCCCAATCACCTTTCCATTCTAGCATACAGGCTCTTAGCATATCTTCGAGAGTCTGTATGGTTCGTTCTGATTGCCCATCTGTTTGGGGATGCAATGCTGTACTGAACTTGAGTTTCGTTCCCATAGCTCTTTGAAGCTGCTCCCAAAAGTGAGAGGTAAATTTCGGGTCACGATCGGATATGATCGAAATCGGCACTCCATGGAGTCTAACGATTTCCCGAATGTAGATCTCCGCCAATCGTTCAGTTGAGTATCGAGTGTTGATTGGCAGGAAGTGAGCAGACTTGGTGAGTCTGTCTACGATCACCCATATTGAGTCATGTTGTCTCTTGGACCGAGGCAATCCAACGATGAAATCCATCGTAATGCCCTCCCATTTCCATTCTAGAATCTCGATCCGTTGCATTTTTCCACCAGGTCGTTGATGCTCAATTTTTACTTGCTGGCAGATTAAACACCTTGAGACAAATGTAGCCACATCCCGTTTCATACCCCTCCACCAGTACTTTCTCTGTAAGTCCCGAAACATTTTCGTACCTCCAGGGTGAATGGTGTATTTGCTGTTATGAGCCTCCTGGAGTACTTCCTGTCTTAGCTCAGGGTTATTTGGGACCCAAATCCTTTCTTCCATCCATATTCCTCCATCTTCTTTTAAATGGAAGAAAGTGTCATCTCTTTCGGCACGAGCTTTTAATTCCAAGTACTGGGGGTCCTTGAACTGTTCGGCTACAATGCGATCGGGGATCTCGATATGGATTGTCAGGCATGACAATCGAATCTTTCCTGGGTCAGCCAGGAATGGCTTCCAACTGACAAAATCCTCCATCAGCTTTCATTGTCCGGTGAGGCTGGCCAGAGTGCCAACAGTCTTGCGACTAAGGGCATCTGCTACAACATTCGCCTTTCCAGGGTGATAGGAAAGCGTGAATTCATAGTCTTTGAGGAATTCCAGCCATCGCTATTGCCGCATATTGAGTTCTTTTTGAGAAAAGAGGTATTTTAGGCTTTTATGGTCCGACATGACCTCAAATTTCTCTCCATACAGGTAGTGTCGCCAGATTTTAAGCGCGAACACTACCGCGGCAAGCTCCAGATCGTGGGTTGGATAGTTTTTCTCATGAATTCTTAACTGACGGGATGCATAGGCGATTACTTTGCCATGCTGCATCAATACACAACCCAGACCCGTTCCCGAGGCATCAGTATAAGCAATGAAGCCTCCCTGACCAGAAGGTAAGGTAAGGACAGGGGCAGTGGTAAGCCTCTGTTTGAGAACCTCAAAGCATTCCTTACACTGGTCAGTCCATTCAAACTTGACTCCCTTTTTCAGTAATTTCGTCATTGGTACGGCGATTCGGGAGAAGTCCTGTATGAACTTCCGATAATATCCGGCAAGTCCAAGGAAGCTGCGGACCTCAGTGATATTTTCTGGCTGCTTCCAGTCTATCACAGCTTCGACCTTCGCAGGATCTACTGCGATTCCATCTTTTGAGATCACATGGCCAAGGAACATTACTTTGTCTAGCCAGAATTCACATTTTGAAAACTTGGCATATAACTGATTATCTTGAAGGGTTTTCAAGACGATTCTCAAGTGCTCCTTGTGTTGTTCCTCATTCTCTGAATACACGAGAATGTCATCAATGAAGACGATGACAAAAGTGTCTAAGTATGGTTTGAACACTCGGTTCATCAGGTCCATAAAGACAGCAGGCGCATTTGTAAGTCCAAAGGGCATTACTACGAACTCATAATGGCCATATCTCGTTCTGAAGGCAGTCTTAGGTATATCCTCCTCCTTAACTCTGAGCTGATGGTATCCAGACCTGAGGTCGATCTTGGAGAACACTCTCGCTGTTCTGAGCTGATCGAATAAGTCCTCAATCCGAGGCAACGGGTACTTATTTTTAATGGTTGCCTGGTTAAGCATCCGATAATCGATGCATAACCGAAGGGATCCATCCTTCTTTTTTACAAATAGTATCGGGGCTCCCCATGGTGACATACTTGGTCGGATGAACCCTTGTTCCATCAGTTCTTCCAACTGACACTTCAACTCACTAAGTTCAGCTGGTGCCATACGATAAGGGGCTTTGGATATTGGCGCTGTTCCAGGTAAGGATTGAATTCCAAATTCAACCTCACGAAGTGGTGGAAGTCCTGGCAATTCCTCAGGAAACAGATCAGGAAACTCCCGCACTACTTCCAAACTCTCAAGGGGTTGGTCGTTGGATTTTTCCGCCGAGAGATTCAACAGGAAGGCCACACAACCCTTCCTAAGGTATTTTTGTACCTTAAGTGCTGATATGAGCCTTTTTTGTGGAACTGGTTTGGATAACCGGTATTCCATCTTAGGTAATCCGGGTCGAGATAGAATCACTCTGCCCTCGCGGCACAGAATCTTGGCATTATTCTGAGCCAACCAATTCATTCCCAGAATGACATCGTACTGTATCATATCGATCAGGATGGCGTCAGTAGGCAAGTGTTGCCCTGCTATCTCAATATCCAAATTTTTCACACACCGGATACATTTGGTGCGTGAACCCAACGGGTTATATACTTCGATCATTTTATCAATCGGTTGCACCGAGGCGTGGAGTTGTTCGGTGAAATCGTCGGAGATAAACATATGAGTAGCACCACAATCAAACAAGACGTAAGCTGCATGTCCATTAACAGGTACGGTGCCTTCAATGAGGTCACCGGTTTCGACTTGTTCAGTCGTTACAGCGTATACACGACCTACAGCAGGCCTTTGTGCTACTCTAGGTGGGGGTCGTTGGACTTGTGTTCGTTGTGGTACTTGTTGAGAGGGTTCGGCAGATCCAGCATTCCTCCTCTGCTCATCAATAAGCTTCTTCCTGCATTGTCTTGCAATGTGGCCCACTTTGCCACAGTAGAAGCATCCACCTGTGTCACGTGGACATGGTCCTCTTGCGTGATTAACATGGCATTTTGGGCAGTTTGGGTTAGACTGCAGGTTGTTTGGAGCCATGTTCTGCCTTGGCCTTACAACTTGTTGAGTGTTGTTCCCACCTTGAAACCTTTTCTTCTGAAAGGGTTGTCGTGAACCCTGGCCACTTGGAAACATTCTCTTCTTGTTCCCACCATCAACTATGGGCCTTTTTGCTATGATCACTTTTGATCGCTCCCAATCCACTTGTATTTTTGAAGCTGCTGCCACAGCCGTTTGAAACGTTTGGGGCATGCTGGTGATAACCCGTGACCTTAGCCCTTCTCGCAGTCCATTGATGTACTTGTCGGCCCTTTCTTGGTCGGTCTCAAATAACCGGGAGCAGTACCGTTCAAGATTTTGAAATTTGGTGGTATAGTCAATCAGATTCATGCCACCCTGCTCCAATTCCAGAAACTCCATCTTCTTCTTATTTCTGGAGTGTAATGGAAAGTAATTATCCATGAAAGCTCTCCGGATGTCAGTCCAAGGAATGACTTCAACTTCCGAGAACTGGATAATCTTAGTGGTATCCCACCACTTTCGTGCGTTGTCTTTCAGCCTGTACGTGCCAAAGTTGGTCTTCTTTTCTTCTGGTACTCCCAGCACCAGGAAGGCACGTTCGGTCTCTTCGACCCAACTTTCTGCCAGTTCAGGATCGGCTCTACCAGCGAAGACTGGTGGATCGAGCTTGAGGAATTTTTCATAGGTTATTCCACCAAGGTTTTCGCTTCGAGGTGCGACTGGTTCTGGCCTTGTTTCTCGAATGGCAGTAACCAAATTGTTGAGTGTTTCCAGCAAAAATCCTTGAGTATGGGACTCCTCGCTTGGTATGGTTCTCCTCGTCGTAGGAGCCATTTATCTACCACATACAAACAACGTGTTTTAGTTTCACAATGTATATATCGAAGCAAAGTTTTATTTACTTAATATACATCACATTTACACAAGCATCGCCTTAAACAAAACGTCATGCCGCACTGGCAGACTTTTAGGCGTTGAGAAACTAGGTACATGAGTATATTGACTCCAAAATACTACCAGTCTCTTCTAGGAACTGGATTTCTTTCTTGACCCAAAGAAGCCGAAGTATCGTTTACTTCCACATTGCCTTGGTGCAGGCACAACTAGCTTTGGCTTGGGCGGCACTTCCGCACTCTCAAGCGACTCTTGTGGATAGATCAGTGATGCCGGTCCACTTGCCCATTCAGTGGCATCATGGCTCGGAGAATCCGAGACCATAACGGGATGATATAGGTTGTATCCCTCTTCTTGGCCATTCAGACTCGGCGTTGGTGTAGCCGCTCTGTTCCCCCATATAATAGTACTTTGATTCGAGGAATCTGAAATCATAATGGGATTATAGAAGGAGTTGTTGCATCCCTCCTCCCAACTGTGCAAGCTAGGCGTACATGATGCCTGTTGATAGCCTTGCGATTGACCAAATCCCTCAAGGAAGTTCAAGTCAAATCCTACCAGAGATGGTAGTTCATCAGAAGTTGCTGGAGTACGGCTACTCTCTCTACTGGAGTAATGTGGCCCACTAACACGCGAGGTCTCATCCCTAAGACCAAGCGATCCCCGCCGACCCATATCGGCGGTATGCTTCATTTGGCATTCGTTGACGGAATGCCCTTCTTTGCCACAATATTGACAGTCTTGGACTTCATATGGGCATACCCACTCATCGTGCATGATCCCGCAACGATAGCAGTATCCTCGGGAGTCGTGAGTTGCCATCTATACAAAGATGCACCCAGATCAGAACAAGAAGTATAAAATATACTAACAGTGCGATATAGTGGACAAGTCGGATCTCGAACCAGGTTTCTCAGACTCTTGCTCTGATACCAATTCTGTAACGCCCCGGATTTTCAAAACAAAGCTAAGTTAAAATTTTCATGGATTTCTTTTTTTTTTTCTTTGCAGCGGAACTTAGAAAAGCTTTTAGCAGCGGAATAAGACGATAATGAGTCGTCGGTTTTAGAAAACTCCGAGCACGTTGCAGGTATGTGGCCAAGCAACTCATTGACCACCAAAGTGTTCCATTTTATCGAAAGCACATGTTTATTACAACACTACTGCTTAGAAAAGCAGTGAAGGTTCAATAAAAAGGAAGCAGTACAACTCTGTCTAGAGAAACCCTGGAACTTGATGCCGCCTTGCTTCACATATCGCCACGCAGGTTCAACACATGAAATCCCCATTAAACGGGGTAAGAACCACTGATGGTCTGGTAAGTAGGCAAACACCTATCTATTCAACTCAAGTAAATGCATAGACCACTCAGGGTCGCAGTTCGTAATACGACGCTCAAGCCTCCATGACTTAGCGTATATCGCACAAGCCTCATCAGGGTTATGAGTTGAACATCCACGCAAGTCGTCATGACTTCGCATAAGCCTCTTCAGGGCTGTGAGTTAGAATAACCTCTCAAGTCTCTACGACTTAGCCTTGACTTCCTGAGAGTCACGAATGGATGTCTAGCTCAAGCCTTTATGCTTGGCACATCCGTATCCTACGAATCTAAGGGCAGCTCTCCGAGCTTCACTTAGTCGTACGGATATCAATGGGGTTCTTTCCCAATCGGTCCAGTAGTATATCGACCATGACACCTTCACAAAGGTTATGCAGGACTGACTCAACAACGTCATCCACTCATACATTCAAAGTAGCGTTGTACCTAAGCTAATGCTTTGTTTCGATAATTGCACCTCCCCCTGGGCTTAGGGGACTCATATCTAGGCGACAACGCGACGATCTGGGGGTTGATTATTCTATGTAATTTAGATACCCCAGAGGCCTGTTGACCCCATCCCCCTAGTAGGACGGTACAGCATACCGGAAGAGATCCTTACTAGGTATCCGAATGCATTCTGCTACTGCAGTAGTTGGGTTCAATCCTTAGATATTTAAGGATAACCACGACCTCCATATCTCTGAGTGACGAAGGCCATCAATGAACTCTATCAGGTTCGGGTGAAATATATGTCACTCAAGGCTGCGCCATCACCGTCTTCCTCGGTGAGAAATTCTGAAAGGGGCCTGCCGGTCTTACAATTACTTGACAAACATTGCATGCCTATAGGGCAGCCTTTGAGAAGTATGTACCCGACCCCAATCAACCACACGGCTTTCACCGTGGAACAAAGGTTTTTATTCATATGCATGCTTAACTCTGCTCTCGGCACTTCGGCCTTGACGAGCACTTCACCTCTTTCGGTGGAAACAACACACTCCGGCTCAGCGGCCCTTACGAGTCTGGCTGTCTGATAATTCTTAATGAGCATGCACATGACTCGATCTCTACGGATCGGCTACTCGGCGTATTTTTACGCAACGAGCTCAGGACCTTGTCAAGGCGCTACCACTACTTTGGCGCAACGGCTCTTACAAGTATGATGCCCTTGCAGGTGTCAGGGAGACGAGTCATTCTGACATCGTTCCAACAAAGGACATCATTGTGCCACTTAACTAGTTTTGGCAGCTCTTCTGCCAACCATTCTGTCAACACCTTCTCTGCTCTACCGGCAGTGGTGCGACGAACCCTTCTACATCGTAGAAGGCGTTCCATAACTGGGTAGCACTTCTGCTACGTTCTTTCTGAGCCATTCTTAGCTCCTTCAGGAATTTCAGCAGCACTTCCTCTCTTTTACGGAGAAAGCGTGCGTTTCTTTTATCCGTTTCAGCGACATCTCCCCTCTTTGGTGGGAAATCGCTACGCTTAACTCGGGAAATGGATGCGCACCGTTGTGCGTACTTTGCATCCATCAAGGTTGCAGGAACCTTGGGCCATAGCCAGGCCATACGTAATTGATTTAGTCTTTACGTAAAGAGCATTTTGCCAAAAGGCGAAGCCTTTCCAATAGGGGCTTCATTCGTCAAGCAAAATCTTGTACGAGGAGCGGTAAGGGAATCACATGGGCGATTTTGGAGTTGATCTCCGTTTGAACGCTCACTTACGCGCCATATATGTAATATAAGCAGAAGCCTGTGCTTTATACAACGGCGGCGTAAAGGAAATGCATATACTATTGTTCAGGGTGTGTAACTGAACGAAATATTCTACATATATAACAAAACAGGAGCCTTGACATCGTTCGACGCGACGGCGTAAGTAAATACATTGCAGAAAGCAGGAGCCTTGGCATCGTTCGATGCGACGGCGTAAGTAAATGCATAATCGGAAGTGCAGTAATCGGAAGTACAGAAAGCAGGGAGCCTTGGCATCATACGACGCGACGGCAAAGGTAAATTACATGGCCTGTGCGATATAAGACGCGTCGGCAGTATCAGCAGATATACACCTAGATCTGTATCCAACGATAGTTACGAGGCGAGCGAGTGAACACCGAAGTGTCCTAGAGGGCTCAACCAAGAACTAGGGTGAGATACTATTTTGAAGAACGCATATACTGCGTATTCGAACATATATATCCGACGATAGTTACGAGGCGAGCGCGTGAACACCGAAGTGTCCTAGAGGGCTCAACCAAGAACTAAAGCAAGATACTACTTCAGAAAGTATATGCTATATATAAACAATCAAATACTTGAGAGAGATGGTTTAATGAAGCGAACTTACTTCAATTTGAGGAAGAAACGACTCCGATTGCTTCAAACGCTTCGAACGAGGCTCGACTTCGAAAAAGGATCAACTTCGAACTTCGGACGAAAAAGGACTTGGACTTTGACTTTGAACCAAACCAGGTTCAAGTCAAGTCAACTGGGTTCAGACTTAGGTCAAGTAGGTTCAGACCTAGGTCAGGTGGGTTAGGACCAGGTCAGGCAGGCTCAGACCAGGTCAAGCAGACTCAGGCTAAGTCAGGCAGGCTCAGACCAGGTCAGGTGGGCTCAGATGGGCTAGGCTAGGTAGGGGAGGTTTGGAAAAGGAGGAGAGAGAGAGGGGTTGGCGATTTTCTAAAGGAGGGGGGGTCCTCTATTTATAGGTTCTGAAACTTGGGCCCCAAGTTTCAGAATCCCCTCTTTACCCTTGGGCTTTTCTGAGAATCCCTTCCATGGAAGGTGCTGGAAGGAGCTGGAAGGCTCTGGAAGGTGCTGGAAGGTGCTGGAATATTCTAGAATCTTCTAGAATATTTTTTGAGAAATATTTCTGTGGGTCCCACCCATATTTTTGTGGGTCCCGCAAGAATTTCGGGTTTTCGGCGATTTTTTTCCGAAAAATTCTGAGTACGCCATTATCTTCGTATTGATGCCACTAAGAAAGTTGGCTCGCAGGAATCCTTTGATTTTGTTCAGATAGAAAGTTATGGCTTCCAGAGTGTTTGAGCATATATTCGCGATTCGACGAATATCCTAAGTGTAACTGGCTCGCAGGAATTGATTTGTTTCGCATTCTGAGAAAAATGCCATTTTTACCGGTAAATGCCTCATGAATTTTATTCAGATATTTTCTGAAAAATTGCGGGTCTTACATTGATGTTCTGAGATCCATTCTAAGATTCGAATTCAATATCACTTCAAAATTTCATCTTCTTCTCTTAAATCCATGATTAAATTCAAAGTCCATTTCTGACTTTGAAACTTCATTTCCTTTCATTTCAAAGCTTTAAATCATTCTTTCTCAAAGTCAAGATTTATTCTTCCAACTCTGATTTACTTCAAAGACTTAGAAATTCTCTGATCTATCTCAAGTTCTAAGTCAAATTCAATCATCTTTTCACTCTCTTACCAACTTCATCTCAGAATACTTGGAAATTTTCAAAACATCTTTCAAAAAGAGCATACATCCTTGCATTGCACAAGCATGATTCTGTGTGCATTTAGAGTTAGAATAAATTCTTAGATAATATTTAGGCAAAGCAAAAGGCATAGATTCGATCCTTGGTTCGATTACCCCTGGTAAAGGCGCCAGGAATGGTCGAACCTCGTACCGACGAGCGAATCCCGTCTCTCCATTTTTTCTCGCAATACATTTCAAAACGGAGGCGAGTTAAATTTCTAAATATTTTCAAATCAAGGTCAAGTGAGACCCCGCAAAAGAGTTCCTCTTCTCTCTTTCTTTCTTTTCTCTTCTCTCTTTCTTTTCTGTCTTTTATTTTTCTCCCTTCAAAAAGGAGGAAAATAGAGGCTGGAAAAGGAATAGAGAAGGAAGAGAGAGAAAGATACAAGAGAGGAAAAATTTTGCGATGATCACAAGGATGCAGGATGCTTGAATAGGATAGTGAACTGTTGGCAGTATAACATGTGGTAGGTGCAGCAGACATAGCAACAATAGATATATCCAACTTATAAAATGCAATTATCATGACATATACCATTTGTGAAAAGCCGCAAATGCTGGGTAAGTGAGTTGATACAGGTGTACTAACTCATAAAGCAAATTCATTTAATGCTAACATATTACTAACAGAATCTCAGAATTATGACTAAATCCAGACATGCATCCGACAGACTCTTACACGACTTTTGGAGACGAATAGTGAATTGCACAAAATCCCACCATGAAACCGCGCAAGGCTCACAATTTGTAGTCATGAGCAAAAAGATACTCTGGTTGAGCAACAATATCCAGCTAGAGGTTAGCCATCTGTTGGGGACTGTTTATCAATGATGAAGCTTCTTGTTGATCAATAATATTCAACTAAGACAACATTCAAAAGAGAATAAATCACAGCAAATGAAAGCTCAGCATAACGCTACTTATTTTAGTGAGATTCACCTACCAAGCTCGGGCGTAATATTCAATAGGCAGTTGCTGCAATGCCTAGCACAAGAGATATTTGGCAATAGCTGTAAAATATGCCTTTCTGGAGAGTGGATTTTCTGAAAAACAAATAAAAAAAATAACTAACATTAATGAGATTCGATAATGATTTAAATAGAATGATCACTGAGGATTCCCACGGCTGAATTGATGCTGGCCTCTGATTAATGCCAGAGGGTGGTCATGCATCAAAACTTTGGAAAGTTACCAGATATCAGTTCATCGATCCAGATGGTCGATTTTAGTCAACAAAAAATACTCAGTAATTGCTGAAATGGGCAACAGTGTTCAGTGATTCCACATAATCTCAATGATCCACAAAACCATAAATCAAATTATTCAGTCATTATTGGACACTCCTGTTCATCAGATTTTCAACAAATGAAGTTTTTAAACATCCAGCAGTAAAAAAAAAAAGATAAAAAAAATAAGTTTGTAGGCATGCTATGAAGTGCGGATGAATATACCTCATGATATAGGGAAACACATAATAACAGGATGAAATTATACTTACAGGATTACAACCTGATGAATGTACTGAATATGAATGATAAATGAGGTAGGTGGAAGCTGTTGGTGGTGAAATATATGGAGGGAAGATGCAATATATGGCATATAATGAAGTTACGAAAAAAAAAAAAAAAAACTAGAGCAACCATAGGGCTGCTGTGCTACCGAAATACAGGAAGCCATGGTGGGTATGGTAGTGGGGGCTACAATGATATGGTGGGTTTAACTGGTGCATGGTGAATCAAAGATTCTGATTTTGACTAAGTCACTTAGAAAGGTGAACATAACCATTCAAAAAGAAATAAAAAAAATGAGATAATAGCTAAACCTGACATTAAGCAGTGCATGAGCACCGATGACAAAGGAGGGGTATCGATGTATTTTGACAGGTTGAAAAGCTCCAAACACCTAAGCAACCTTTATATACAAGCAATAATCGAAACTCTGATATGAATGATGGTGGCATGCAATTAGTGACAAGAGATGGATTAATCCAATATTCACAGCAAAAATCCATAGACAAACCTGAATATATAGCAGAAACACAGTCAATTTTGCTTAATATTAAGCGATAAAAAAAAATGATTAAACCACAGGATATCCTTTTTCATCGGCAGTTCAATTCCTGCACTGTTACACCAGTGTGGCTTGGAAAGCCATTCTTGCATTCCTCACAATCCTAATTTGATGTCCTTCTGGATACGTTATAGCATAGCTAAAATCTGTAATGTGATTTCTGAACCATAACTTACTTGGCATCATAATGGTGCTATTCATATCAACCAAGGGAAGTAACAGAGACCTGTGGGGGATCAAATGCACAAGCAAGGTTGCTGGAATTTATAAGCACAAAGGAGCCCACCTTCGCGGGGGATTGGAACAAACTGACCAAAGCAAGAGAAAAAAAAAAGGTTTAAGCAGGAAAGAGTATTAAATCAGCAAAAAAAAAGGTTTTATGTTTTTAAACATTTGGACCTATCATTGGTTCTTCAATTTCTCACACACAGAGGCGTTTGATTACCCACCATCGATCCATGAGAGAAGTTTGATATCAAATGAACTCTAATAAGCTTGAAAGGAAAGGGGCAATAAACAATTTAACATATAGTTTTGGGCTAGTGGAAGCCCTTTTACATCCAGACCACTTCATACATCGTGCGATTACACTTATTATGCAGATAACAAAGCACGGATGGTGATAAAAAAAATTTTAGACAGACTTTAGATACAAGCATCATAAAGAAAAATGCATATCAGACATTACAGAAGCTGATCACTGGTTTGATTCCTAACAAACTTGGAGGAAGACATAGGTTGGATAAAATGAAAGGGGAAAAATTGGACACTAATTACAAACTCTTATGAAGATACAAAGGAAAAAAAAAAAAAAGAACTAAGAAAAAGAAAACGAATGAGAAATAAAGGAGAGCAAAGCATTATAAGCCAAATTGATTAATCATACGTTAACTGTAAATCACAAAAAAAAAAAAAAAAAGTATTAGACTAACATGGCATGAATCAAAACGATGAGATGGGTTAACATACGGGTGTTTGAAGGCACCGGTGAGCAACCAGGTGGAGATCCACGGGCAAATGAGAGAGAAAAAAAAGACAGGCGAATGAGATATTCCCCCTGTTAATTCAGTAAGACTCTGTCAATCGACCTTTGAATCAGATATCGCCATCCAGACGAGCCTTCCCAAGGGAGTTTTACCGAATACTAGTTCAAAGACAGTGAAAGAGGGGCTTCTAACAGTTAATTACTGGAAGTTCGTTTGATCAGCCATCACATGGTCACTCAATCGAATATAGGGAATCCTTGTGCCTCAATAAAAAAAAAGAAATAGAAAATCACAATTCAAAAACCAAAAAAAAAATGAGGATGAAACCTAGAAGGGAGACTGAAATCCAAAGAGGAACAAATGAAAGTTTATAACTAATCGGTGCTAATATAAGCAAGAAGTTAAGATGTTGGAATACTCTGATTCCGTCAGTTTTGCACATCGGTGACCTGATTTCGCTATAGGCGAATCGGTGCTACCGGTAGGTGCTTTACTAGAACGATAAACATAAGAGAAGAGAGGAAAAGAAAAAACAAAAAAAAAAAACAAATATACAGAGAAGAGAGGGGCGATCAGAAAGACTAACAGAAGGAAAATAGAATATGAAGCTAGAAGGTGAAGACATTCTTACCGTAGCTTGCAGAATTTTGTGAAGAGCGAAATTCCCCTTTTCATTCTCTTCTTCCCTAGAGACCTTCAAGAGGCTGCAGGGGTCTAGGAGGAGGAGGTCGACCTTCGATGGAGACGATGGGTAATATTTGCAGATGATTCCTCCAGAAGAGTAGTCAATGGAAAAACAAAATGGATGACCAGAGAATTACAGATGATGTTGATAATGGCTTAGCAGACAAACTCGGTACAGTGAGATGAAGAATGGGTGTCGATAACGGATGATGAAAGTAAGGGATGCCCCTTCTTTTCCCTCGATGCCTGTTAATATAGACATCAGAGGAACCATCGAGAAGGGGAAGTGTCGAGAAGGAGCGACTGTTAGCGATGGAAGGTGGAAAAGAGGGGGAACCGTTGGAGATGAACGATGGATAGATCGATCGATCGATTGAGTGAAGGTGATGGAGGAAACTCATGGAGGAAGTCAGTGATGGAGGGTTTTCAGAAGGTTCGTGAGGGAAGACCGAGAGAGGGAGAGCTTCTGCGGGTTTTTGTTACGGAGGGCTTTTCCAAAATTTTCAATAAAAGGGGTCCTTTTAAAAAGTTTTCTCAAAAGGGGTTTTTAAAACCATTTTTTTGTAATTTTCTTTGCTATTTTGATTTTTTTGTTCTTTTCTTCATATATATATATATATATATTGTATCTTTTTTTCATTTTTTATATATATATTTTTTGTGATTTTGGAATAATATTCTAAAATCTAAGCAAAATGAGAGATTTAAAAACTATTTTTGTATTTTTGACAAATATGTACAAAAGATGAGTCTTCTGAGAAAACTTTTGAAATTTTCTTAGATAACGGGTTCGGATCCAAGGTTTTGAGAAAGTATTCGAGTTTTGGTTCTCGAATCGAGGAATATAGGATAATGGACCCAAACAAATGTCGGATGGACTGTCTGATCATTTTAAAAATTTATTTTTGGAATTTTATGAATTTTGATCAAAATTTGGATAGCGAGGCTCAGATTTTGATTTTAACTGGATATGGGCCAAAATTAAGTTAGAGATTGATTTGATTCCAGAAAATTCGAGAATAAACTGGAGTTTTGTTTTAAAATGACTCAATTTTGTAAGAAAATGAGGGTCAGGGGCAAAAGGGGATATTTACAACATTTTGAAAAATTTGGGGTGTTCACACCGCCCAGACTTGCGGCTTTGTTGTTTTTCAACGCCTGCTTTCCGCTGGTTTCTTACTTAAACCTTTCAAAAAAAAAATTCACTGAAAATCCCAAGTTTTCCAAGGTCGGGGTTTGGGGAGCCACAGTGTTTGGTATCAGAGCAGAGTTTAAGTGTGTGGTCAGAGCTTCATCGTGCATCATCCGTCGCACTGTAAGTATAAGTTAAGCTTCTTTATTTCCTGCTTTTTAGATAGTTGTGTTTGTGGTTCTGTGTATGTAATAGATGTCGACAAATCCGACTTACAGCAAGATTTTGGAGGCTCTCCAAATCCTGACTCAAGGCGAAGAGGCCCTGAGTGGAGTTGTGTGACATTTGGCACGTAATGTGCATATGTTGGCACCTCCATGTGCCAGGTGTTTGGGAGATCACGCGGGATGGATCTGTCCCCGTGAGTTGGCTGAGTGCCCCTACTGTAGTCTTCGTGGGCATGTCGAAGAGGAATGCCAGACGAAGCAGAGGGATGAGCTCTGGAAGAGCAATGCGGAAGACATCGACGATGTATCATCGGTCTCTGGACCTTTGGTTGTGGAAGTGGATAGCCAGGACGGAAAAAGGCGTGGAGCGATCGATTCTCCCCAATATTCTGCCGAGTCCTACCCCTATGCGGTTTCTTCAGAGTACGTGCCACCGATTATGAGGGAAGTTCAGGAGATCTTTGACACGCCGCTGAGGAATGTTGTTTCTCCTCCACGTGTTAGGCCGAGGCGCTGTGGTAGTCAGAAGGACTACAGGGACTTCTACACCAACAAGTCATGAAATTATGATGTGATGCTTTGATGTTAGAAACACTGAGTCAGTGTTTCGTTTTGCTCTTGTCGTGTTTAAGTTGTTGGCAGTGCTTGTTTAATCCTATCTTGATGAAGGGTACTTCTGTAATGTTTCAGTTCCCTTATTAATAAAATGGAAATTTTCCTATCTCTGTGTATTTGTTGGTTGCTTACGTATGAATTTTTGCGTATTTAGATGGCGTGGCGCTCCAGGTGTGATAACCTTATGGAGACTCTGAACAACCTTACAGAGGTTGTAGGACGACAAGCGGAGACCATGAGGAACATGGGCGAGCACCTCCAGCAGGCCGCCCAGGGACAGGGAACACCTGCCCAGGTTCCTGTTGCAGTAGTTCCATATAAGCAATTTATGAGCTTGAACCCTCCCTCGTTTGACGAGAAAGCATCGCCGGAAGCAGCCGAAGATTGGATCAGAGAAATAGAGCATATCTTCCGTGTGTTACAAGTTGGTAATGATCGAAAAGATGGTGGGCGACCGCCTGAGAGATAAAATTCGACAACCAGCTTGTAGAGTGGGACCAGTTCGTAGAAGCGTTCTACGCAGCTTACTTTCTAACTCATGAGAGGATCCGAAAAATGCAGGAGTTTCTTGACCT